>NW_017731474.1:2866772-2919603 GCF_001890085.2 Hipposideros armiger
TTGGAGAATTCCCTGAAAGAGCAATTATAGTAGTATTTCTCAAAAAAAGGAATGGGGATTTTATTGGGTTGTCGAGAAAGTCATGACGTATTTTTTCATTGAAAAACATAGAAAAATACATCATGACTTTCCTGACGACCCAATAGTTCTTTAACTTTCATTTCATTCTTATGGAGAAGAGCACAAGCAACCATGCAAATAACAAAATAGTATGAAATATTTACAACATATATGACAGGTAAAGTTTTAATACTATATATAAGTAGCTTTTACAAATCAATTAGACAATGTGCCAATAAAGAATTGAGCAAATGACACAAATGTTTAGCAGATATAAGAAATAAATAACTGAAAATTTATAACTGAATAAATAAAAATTAAAGATACAATTTTTTACCTATCAAACTCGCAAAAATATTATTTTTAATTCAATGTTAGGGAGTGATTGGTAATAGACATTCCCATATACTACAGGTAAAAGTTGAAATTAATTAAACAATGTGTTTCAATCATCTTAATGTACATAAGATTTGACTCAAAAATACATCTTCTATGATTTTACTCTGAGTAAATACCTGAGAGTACAATCCAAGGTTTTTTTTTAAAGGATTTTAATTGCAGTGGCTTTATTTATTTATTTATTTATTTATTTATTTATTTATTTATTTATTTAAAACCTGGTTGCAAATGACTGAAACCCGACCTGAAAAGGCATACACAAAAACAGTTTATTGACTAGGGGAATCCAAAAGTTTGAAGAACTGAGTTACAGAAGAACATGGGTGCAACTGAGTGTCAGGAACAATTGCAACCAGGCTTTGAATGTTGCCATGTCTTATCCCATGATTTTTATCTACTGTTCTCTGAGTATTCTTTTATTTTTAGGACACACTGGCTTTTCCTCATGATAGAAACATCTCCATTGGTCCAGTGGACATTGTTAACAAAGGAGAGGCTGTCTAATCTGAAACTCTGAGCTCTAATTCAAAAACAATTCTATGGAAAGAGTGAAAGCCCAGTATAAATCAGAAGCTCACCCTGGAATAGTCAATTGTGATGGTGGTGATTGGCCGATATTAACTCAAGTACCCAATCCAGATGGATTGGTTGTGGCCAAGATGGCGAGGATATGAGAAAACATGGCAATTTCTGTCATAGCCAGGTAGCCTTGGAGAAGGGGAAGGGGTATAATGACTGGTCAGACAACCTCATAGATGTCCACCAGAAAATGTTATTTTGTTTTCCGTGTTATAAACCAAACACTAGATGGAGTATGGTGTCTAAAATATGGAAACTGGGGATGGGGGTGGGGGATGAAAAACATGGGGTGAACATCAGATGGCCATTGGTGACTTCAGATTGATGAGAGAAGCTAGGATGTTGGTAGGTGTGTTACTGCATCCACTATAAGTTATTTTCTTGAGATGGACTTTCCTGCATGTGAATGGAAGTGAGAACTAATATTTATCACATGCATACAGTATGCCTAACAGGGGAGGTAACTATATACCTAATTATATTGTACATGTGAATATGAATATATGATATAATGAAATTTCATTTCTGATTTCAACTCTGTAAGATTTAGGAGGCCCATTTTACATACAAGAACATGGAAGGCTGAGAAAGGTTAAATAACTTACCCAAAGTTGCACAGCTAACAAGTGGCCAGGCCAGTCTTCTATGTGCTGGTTCCTTATATCACTTAATGTTCCTCAAAATTTTTACCCCTAAGATGTTTTAAGGACATAGCATATCTTTCACTTACCCAGCATTTCTTTACCATTCTTTTTCGTGTTTTATAAAGTTTGAGTTTACGTGTATGTAGTTTGATTTTCCCCCAAATAAATTTTATACCATTATTTCTGCATATTTACAAAACCTGTGAAAATAATCCGTAACTAAATATATCCCAAACAATGTAAATCCTTTACCTAATGTAGTCCCAGGTACCTTTAGGGAGCTGGCTCTTTATAGGTAGGGGCAAATATTCTTCATCTCTGATATGCTGCTGCTCTCTGCCTACCCATTCAATTTAGAGTCATAATAATTCACCAAGCAATAGATATCCTATGCATCATTCTATTACTGAACAAGTGTTGATTGAGCACATGCTCGGATTGTATATGGGACTGATGAGCCCATTAAACCATCCAGTTGCTCTCATTCCTGGGCCAGTGTCATACCAAATAGTTCCTACCGAAACCCCCAGCCATCCATTTAATGCTGAGATGCTGAGAACTGTGCTTTTTTAGTAAACCTTTACAACAAATTTCTTCTGAAGTCATCTGTTGATGAGCATATCATGGGAGACAGAATCAAGAGCTTTGTAAAATTCAAGCTCCATTACATCTATTTCATCCCTCTGATCTACCAGGCCTGTCACTCTGTTTTAGAAGGAAATTAGATGGTTCTGACAAGGCTGTTCTTCACAAAGCAATGTTGATTATTACCTAGTATTCTGTGATCGTATGGGTGTTTGCAAATTGATTTTTTGATGATTTGTTCTAGTATTTTCCAAGTATGAAAACTAAACTGACTACTCTATGATTTTCAGGGCTGTCCCTTTCTCAGTTTCAAAAATAGATCTTATCTCTACTTTTTTACTGTTCTGTGGCCTCACTGATCCCCACTGAATTTTTTAAATTGCTTTTTAAAAACATCATTAGGCTGGCTTAGAAGTTATGTAAGGGGAAACACTTAAAGCATATAATGACTTGAACATTTACAATTTTGAAAAATAAAACATGGTATAACAAAAAACTGAAATCTAGAGTTTTGCACAAATTGGCAAACTAACTAAAAGATTTGCTAGGTCACCATCCACAGCTCTAAGGCTGAACTTAAACAAAGCGAGGATTGATAAGGTTACCATTCTAGGGACATATAGAACAGTAAGTAATGCTTAGTGAAGTAGGTAAAGATGTTGAAGGCAAATAGATTCAAATATTTCTTCCCCTTGGTAAGCTTGCTTTGTAAAAGGCATACACAGATTGATTACAGGATACTTTTGAGATATAAAGAGAATTGTTTAGCCTTCCAAAGAAAATAATCATTGATGGGCATATGTTTAACTGCTTTTTCCTGTCGTTAACATAAATTCAATATCAGAAGCACAGGTGAAATCTCCTAATTATTGTATTATAACATTATGAACATGTGATCAGCAACCAGCTTAGACTGTGTGGAAATGATATAAAGATGAAAACTTTTGAAGTTGTGCTAAAATCATTTGTAGGAAAAACCAGAGAACCGCTGTAAAAAATTTCTTCCCCCATAACATTTGGAGGTAAAAATGAGGTGAATACACCTGGACACGCTACAGGTAGAGAAACAATGGGATTTTCTTCATTCTCTCCTTACCTTCTTGGCACCATCATAGGCTCATTGGTACACTTAGCTTTGCAGTCTCAAAGCGATAGTTCAGTAAAGAGAGCTTTGTGACTCCAAGGCAGACAGATCCATTTTCAATTGCAGAAGCACTTAATTCTTTCTCACTTTAAGTGTGAAAGCCATTTGGGTGATAGCCCAGGCAGGGTATTGCAGACCGGGAGTGAAAAACTCTTGGCCTCTAAGAAGAAACAGTGGAGGGAAAAAATTCAGTTACCATTTACTAAGAGACCAAGAAAAAACTATTACGTTCAGAAAAATTCTGGCAACTCTGCTTAAGACTCTTGAATTTGGAAGTTAAACATGGAAAAATGTTATAAACAGGTTGCACCATATTTGTCTATCACTCTCTTTTTGAAGTGGCAATCTGGGCGACTGGGAAGTATGAGCACATCTCTATTCTGGTGCAGCTTGCTGAGAAATGCAAGTTACAGAATAAAGCCTGCCTGTTGGGCTGCTGCTTATAAATAGAAGGAATCTGGTGTCTGCCACAGAGGAGGAGCTTCCGTTTGATTTTGTGTGTGTATGTGTGTGTGTATGTGTGAAGGCAGTTAGTGTGTATTTGACAGGACAGCTCAGCTGTCATGAGCTGGCAAATAGGGCCAGAGGAAGAAAGGAGCCTAGCAAATAGCCATTCTCTGAATATGCTCCTTGAGAAATTGGGGTGCTTCCTGTAGCAATAATCCTTACGCTTGGGCTAGGACTCAAGGCTGGCTGGAGTGCCACAGAGGTCATCGGAGTTCTGGAGTGTCACAGAGCGTCAGGGCTACCCGTAGCTAGTTGGTGACAGCTCATCCTCTACGATGACAGGCATATCTTCCTCCTCATTTTTTGATGGTGGTAGTCATTTTTTGAGATGATGGGCCTATAGAAAATTTGGGAGGATTATGGGATGCTCATATTCAAGTAGAAAAAATCATATCATTAGAAAAGAAATAATACAATAGTATCTGCTGAGTAGGTTACTGCATTTACAACATTTTATTTAATTCCCTTAGTAACACAATTATGTAGGTGGCGTTAGCCAAACTTAAGTGCATGGAAATGGATGTTCAGGGAAGTGAAGTGATTGGCCCAAAGTCTATAACCAATAAATCATGTGTTCAATCTACCCAACTTGAGCTTGACAGCTCATTTTTTTTTTTTAGCTGAGCCAACCTGCCACCTGTTGGCAGCTCAGCGGCTGCTCAGCTCGGGCTGGACTCGAACCGCTGTTGCTCAGAGCTCAAACTCTTGAGCGAGCTCTTAACCAACTGAGCCACTCGGCCGGCCCAGAGCTTGACAGCTCATGATCAGCAGCTTCCCCTACTCCTCCATGAGGAAAGCATGTCATGGGTTGCACTGAGAGCCTGATTGTCTTAGGAGACCAGCGAGCCTTTGCCATGTAGCCTGGAGTATGACTTAATTTCTGCACTTGTATAAGGATCAGCGGGAGCTCAGTGGCTAGCCACTCTGGCGATTCTGTTGAGAGGCTCCATACGCGTATTATCGTTGGGCTCCAGTCCTTATTTATAGAGGGGATTATATGTCATTTGTCAACACTCTGTGATTCTTTCAACTTTCAGGGTGAGCAAAAAGTCCTTACTCATTCCTCTGGGATTGTTATCATCCAGCTGTGATTTAGAGTGTAAGAGTTTGCTATTCACCTGGTCATATTTCTTACAGCAATGTGTTTCTCTCTCTCCCCTTCCCTGGTCCCTGGTTGAATTTAGATGGATACTAATATGTTGCTTATGCTTAACATCTAAGCCAAAAACATCTTGATGGCTTGATGTTTCAGGACCACCATCACAGGGATGTTTTGAAGCCAAGGCAATGAATGA
Source organism: Hipposideros armiger (assembly GCF_001890085.2). Classification (NCBI taxonomy): domain Eukaryota; kingdom Metazoa; phylum Chordata; class Mammalia; order Chiroptera; family Hipposideridae; genus Hipposideros; species Hipposideros armiger. The sequence goes on from NW_017731474.1 coordinate 2,871,986, forward strand.
TATTCAATGATTTCTAGACTTCTATCAGTTTGGTAACAAATTCTTCACCAACCTGTTCACAAACAAATGTATGTCCTGTAGTATCATAGCTCTGTGGTGTCTTTTAGCAGAGATCTTATAAGAGCTTCATTGGCTCAGCTCGGTTGGACACACCTAGGCACTGGATCCCAAATTTGGTCCAAGAAAAAGATCCTGTTCCTGATGAAGCTTTCGCTATATCTTCACAACAAATGCACAAATCAACAAGCGAATAAATAAACAACAAATACATTTTTAAAAAATTATCAACTTAAATGGTTTTTAGTTTGAGTTTATGCTCTTCATGACTATGTGTATGTGTATTAGAAGTGTCTTTTTCATGAATTGTTACAGATGATCAATATTTGTTTTCAATGGCCTAGTTTGCCCTTCCCTGTCAGCAAATGGTCAATTCCATATGATTTCTAAATTTACATAAAAAATTTTCTTCTGTTCCCTGAAAAACTAAATCTGGGAACCAGTAATGCCAAAAATGATGTGTATTGTCTCCACTATCCAATAAACCTACATCCCCCAAACTTCTAGCAGTGAAGAGATTCTAAGAGGATAAAGCAGAAGGAACTGGGAAGAGGAAAATAGTTCCATTTTACTGTAGAAAAACCAGAAGAGGATATATATATTTTATATGTTTATAATTATGATTACTAATTATATATTATGTAAATTACTTAAAATATGTACATTTACATATATACGTATATTTGTTTATAGAAGTTCTTTAACAGCCGAGCTGAAGATTTTTTCATTGGGTGCCCTGGAGCTGATGGGTGTTTTTGACTGAGCCTGTTAGGTCAGAGGCTTTAATTTCTTGGGGGTGTGGGAGGTTGCTTGAGAGTCTGTCTCACCTATTTTCCTTTTTGCTTCTCTTATCTCGTGCCCTCTCTTCATTCCCCTTTCTCCTTTTCAGTACCGAGCTTAGACCAGACAAGAGGGGCCCATCCCTGGCCTCATACTTTAGAGAGCTCTACTTATTACAAAGAGACATAAACAAACTAAAGGACACATGGGCACCTCTGTCACATGGGACCCCGTGCTGAGTGCTGGGACAGTGTTACCCTAAACTTTCACCTTCAGACCTAATGCCAGTCAGGCCCCAGAGAAACACTTCTCTATCCTTGCCCTTTGTCCTAAAGAAAGTAGCTCCATCTAAATGCCCTGAGGACCTGTGGGCCGGAGAGCTGCTGTTTACAGCAGAGAGAAGACACACCTCGCTGTGTGGGGAAAGATTGGAGTAGCAGAAGAGCTTAGGTAAGAGAAAGACAAATTAACTTGTCAAATCATTTTTCTCTGATGGTGTGAATGTGATAGAATCTCATGGGATCAAATATTTCCCGGTAGTGCTGAGCATCCCGTTTCTTATTTCTCTTTGTAGTTCCAGAGGTATTTACAAGTTAGTACAGTACTCAGAGCACTAGCACATGGACTTTTAGGAACATGTTCTAAAATAATCCAGATTACTACTAGATCTATTGGATGTGGATCTAAATATAATGCGAGAAGTATTTTTCTTAACATTATTACATGGCTCCATATATTGCTTCAAAAGATGGTGGAAATCATGATATGACAATTTATATATTGAAATTAAGACACCATAATATTTTGTGGTAACAGTAATCTATTATATGCAAACCAAATACAATGTTTGAGCATCATATATAAAAGAAGTTTGTTAACAACTTCAGCTACTGCTTTAGTAGAACAAGTGTTTTCCATATAGAAATCAATAAAAAGTTACCTGCAAACTATATTTCAAAAAACGTGTTTATTTTAGCATTACTGTCAATAGAATATAAAATATGTAGACGTGTTGATTATAACATAATTAGTGTTTTGTTGAAACAAAGACAAGAAAAGCAAATTTTACAGAATACATTTGTGAACTAATGAGTTATTTTATTATCAAACATTACTAGCCCATCAAGAAAACACCCAGTCATGCACAATAATAATTAAATCCAGTCATCTTTTGAGAGTTTGTTGACTTTTAGTCATACAAAAACAATAGCTTTAAACAGTTGTTCATTCTACCATTGTGAATATTTATTTGTCAAGGAAGGGGATATCATATATATTATTTAGCAGTTGGTTAACTTGTCGTATGTCTTACAATCTATGGCACGTGGCTTCTATTTGAACTCGTGCCACATTTGCCTTATTTACCCACATTCTCCCTTCTTCCCCTTTCTTCTCCCTTTGATATGACTTTATTTCTTCCTCTTATTGCTCTCTCCTCTCCTTTTTCCTTATACATCTTATTGCCTAATCTCAAGTGCTTAATAAATGTAACATTTCCTTATTATTTCATCTCTGCATCTGCATCTCTCCTAGAGGGCAGGAAAATCCAATCTTAGTCATACAGAATCGGACCTGAGGTTGGAATTCCCTTCTTCGTTCTCTAGGGCCATAGAACAAATCAAAAAGCTTACACAGAAATCAGAAAAAGGCCCTTTCACTTCAGGGCATCAGGTTGAGCCCTGAAATCACGGGTCTCTAGCTAGGTGAAGGCGGCAGTTCTGCAGCTTCCTGGCACAGCTGGGGCCTCGTCTCAGGCACCACTGCTATTGGAGCCTGGTGGTCAGAGTCCAGGCTCTCCAGGCTCTCACAGCCATTTCCTTCTGAGGTCCTGCCACCCGCCAAGGTGCTGGGCGTGCTGGGTGTGGTTCACACTATTTGAAGGTCTGCTAACCCTAACCCCTTTCCAGTCTGGGAGAAATATTTCTGCTTCCTTTTGCAACCTTCAAATTCCCCCTCCCTCCCTATCCCCTCAATGATTCTTTCAAGAACCGTATGTTTCTGGAAAAATAAGCCCGAGAGTTAAGTTGTCTGAAGGTAATCTCTGTTTTTATGGATCACAACTCCTTTAATGCAAGGAAGTCAACACAAAGGTCTGGCTATCTGCTTGAAAGAGGGGAAAGAAAAATACAGAAAGGGTAAAACAAATCAATCTTGTAAAACATTCTGTCTCACACTGGACTTGGGCATAAGGAGAAGAGGGCAGTGTCCTACTGAATTCTGGAGGCCGAGTGAGAGCGGAAAATCAAAGGAGGGGCCCAGCTCATGAGCACTGATTTCAGGTTTTAAAGGAAACTTCAGATTTTGGTCTGGACCATCCCTTACACTCACTGGAAAAGGGATGGAGGCGGACGCAAACTTATACTTCTGACCAGGGGTCAAGTCAGTACATTTGGCTGGTGCATCCCCTGAGATGTATCTCTTAGAAATTAGTGTTTCCTTCAAGTTCCCTTACTTGCCACCCTGACCCCCACACGTGCCCGTTGCCCCACACATCCTTAACATATAGACAAAGTTCAACATGCTCAACAGTGAGTTCCTTCTTATTTTATATATTCACTTATTCAACAAATATTTGTTGAGGGTCTTCTAATTGCCAGGGATTTTACTAGGTGCTAGGTGTATTGATCTATATAATAGATATGATTTTGTCCTATGAAACTTACAGCCCAACAAGGGAGATATCCAATAAACAAGGAAACAAATAAATATGAATTATAAATTTTGCTAAGAGAGTGTACACAGAGAATGACCAGTATATGAAAGAACTTAAAACATTGTTATATGAAGAATTGAAGGAGTTAGGAAGGTGTTTCCTTCTCCACAGAAGGTTCAGAAGAACTTCTTAACAATACATAAATTTTAAAGGATGCCAAGTGAAAAAGCACTTTCATAAATCCTAAGGGGTTAAGCTAGCATCAAAAGCTAGAAGCTTTAGGGAGATCCGTGTTGGATTGACTGGATGAAGAATTTTTTGAGTTGTGGAAGAATGGAATGGGCTGCTTGGAGGGTAGGGTCAGGTCAGGTAGGGTCAGGAACTCCTGACCTGATAAAATAGCCATAGTTTCTACTCAGGGGAGTAAATACACAACATGTATGAATCTCAGAAACATGCTGATTGAAAAAAGTCCTACCCAAAAAACTATATATTGTATGATTCCATTTACTTGAAATTCTAGAAGAGGGAAAACTAATCTATAGGGAAGGACGAGAACAATGATTGCCTGGGGAGAGGAGCAGGATGGTGAGGGGTGGGATTCTGTATCTTCATAGAGATTTGGCTTACACAGGTGTATGCATTGTCAATATTCATCCAATGGTTCACTTAATATTTGTGCATTTTACTATATATACGTTCTATCTAAAAACAAATAAGGGAAGAAGGGAGGGAGGAAGGGAGGGTCTATGTTCTTTCCATTGTACCCCAGCATGGATAATATTCGTGTTTAGGCTAGGGAACACACGTTACCAGGAGTGGATTGGGGTAGAGGTGCATGTCACCATTAAGATTCTTTGTAACTGTGAGATTCTGAGAAACTTGTAGGGTTTACTATGAACCAGGAACTATTTTCAAATTTTGACATTTATAAAGTCATTGAATCTTCACCAAAACTCTATGAGGTAGATACTATTACTATCCCCATTTACAAGTGAGGAAACTGAGGCATAGAGATGCATACACAGATATTTAGTAGCACCTAAATCAAAGTAAAGGAACTACAATAATTGGGATATACTCAAAATTTAAAACTTAGTCTTTGAGAACTTTCTTTAAATGGCTTTGGTTTAGAGATTTGGTTTCAATCTCTCAGACTCTTGTTTGTTTTCTTTGTTTTTTAAAGATTTTTATTAAAAATATAGCTAACATTACTTTCAGGGATACACCATAGTTATTCAACATTTATATACCTAAAGAAGTGATCACCATAAGTCGAGCAACCGTCTGACACTGTACCACACTATCACAATATTACTGACTATATTCCCCATGCTGTACATTACATCCCCATGACTTATTTGTTCTATACCTGGAAACTTGCACCTCTTATTGTCCTTCCCCTTTACCCCTTTGTAAGTTTATCAATTACAGTTGACATTCAATATTAATTTCAGGTGTACATCATAGTGGTTAGACATTTATATAATTTAAGAAGTGCTCCCCCGACTAGTCTAGCACCCACCTGGCACTATACATAATTATGACCATATCACTGACTATATTGCCTATGCTTTACTTTACATCCCCATGACTTGTAACTACCAATTTGCACTTTTTAATCCCTTCACCTTTTTCACTCTGCCCCCCATCACCTATCACCTCAACAAATCTAGTACCCATCCTACATCATACATAGTTATTACAATTTTATTGACTGTATTCCTTATGCTACACCCTACATCCCCTTAACTACTTTGTAACAACAAATGTGTTCTTCTTACTCCCTTTTTCTTCTTTCACCCACACCCCCAACCCCCCTCCCACCTGGCAACCACCAAAATGTTTTCTGTACCTATGAGTTTGCTTCTGTTTTGTTTGTTAATTTTGTTCTTAGATTCCACATAGAAGCGAAATCACATTGCATCTGTCTTTCTCTGTCTGACATACTTCACTCAGCGCAGTACCCTCCAGGCCCATCCATGTCCCTGCAGATGGCAAGAACCCGTTCCCTTCAATGGCCGAGCACTATCCCATTGTACATATGTACCACCTCCACTTTATTCATTCCATTGACAGACACCCAGGCTGCCTCCACATTTTGGCCATTGTAAACAATGCTGCAATGAACAAATGGATGCACATGACCCCTCGAAATAGCATTTCGAGTGTCTTTCGATAAATACCCAGAAGTGGGATTACTGTGCCCTTCATTGTTCCTTCTTATAGGCTTTGTTTTAAAGCCTATTTTGTCTTGTATAAGTATTACTACACCAGCTTTAAAATTTTTTTTCATTTCCATTTTCATGAAATATCTTTTTCTATCCCTTTACTTTCTATCATCTGTGTCTTTCAATCTGTGTGTCTTTCAATCTGAAGTGAGTCTCTTGCTGGCAGCATATGTAAGGGTCTTGTTTTCTTATTTGTTCAACCCTCATATGTTTTTTGATTGGAGTATTTAATCAATTTACATTGAAAGTCATCATTGATAGGATATGTAGCTATTGCCATTTTATCATTCACAATTTTGATTTTTTTTTTTCCATCTTAAAGAAGTCCCTCTAACATTCCTTGTAATACTGGTTTGGTGATGAAGAACTCCTTTAGTTTTTTCTTGTCTGGGAAACTCTGTATCTGTCCTTTGATTTTAAATGATAGCCTTGCTTAGTAAAGTAACATTTCTTTGTTTCCTCATTTTGGCTGCCTCTCTGTGTTTGTTTCTATGTATTAGGTAGATCTACTATGTCTCCCAGTCTTGGCCGGGTGCTCTTACGTAGTAGGTGTCCTGTGGGGCCCAGGGGCACAGTTTTCCTGGTCACGTGATCTGGGTGCTCCAGGACTGTCCCTTATGGGGATTATGTATGCCTTCCTGTTACAGTTGAGCCTTGATTGCTGTTGGCAGGTCAGTGGGTGGAACTGACCCTCAAGCTAACTGGCTGTGGGATTTTGCTGTGTCTACTACCGCTTAGGGTTGCTGTGTAGGGGACTTACCCCACTGAGTGTGATTCACTCCAGTGGGCTCTGGTGCCTACTGAGACTGCCCTTTGTGTGTGCCACTGGTGGGGCTAATTGGGCAGTGCTCTGCTATAGTCTGAAGCCAACCTCCAAGCATGTTGGTTCTGGGGCCCCTTGGGAGGAGCTCCAGTGCAGGCCTAGGTCAGCCACTGCCTGTTACTGACGGGGGCTACCTGGTAGGAACTGAAAAGCTGCCTCTGTTAAACCTGGAGGCACATGGGAGAGGCCATGCTGTGAACTGAGGATGGCTACCACCAGTACCAGGTCTGGGGTAACTTGTAAAAAGTCAGGACACCCTAGGCTTGCTGCCACCTGCTGGCTCCCGTGAGGTTCAGCATCTGATAAAGCCTCATGCAGTATGTGAGTGGGGTGAGGCAGGGTCTCAGGGAGTCACTAGAGTGGGAAGAGTCGTGGTCACCAGGTTAATGTAGACTGGTTTGGTGACAGTGCTGAGCCTGGAACAACTCAGAAAAATCTCAGTGCATACTGAGGCCAGTTGCCACCTGCCTGGGGCTCTTGGATTCCAAGTTTCCCAAGAAAGAGTGCAATGTGGGCGGGGCTGGCTGCTTGAGGAGAAAGTACCTCCAGCATTGGGGGAGTTGGTGAAACAGGGTCCCAGCTGAGTCTGCAGGGCGGAACAGTGGAGCTCACCAGGCCAATCAGATTCACATTTTGCCTGTGGGGGAGGGCTCAGTATAGGAAAATTGTGTTGGCCTGCTGGCTGCAGGGCTGCACAGCTGATTTTAAATGACTCCTCATTGGAAAAATGCTGACTGTCCTCCAGTCCTCCCCCTGAAGCTACACACCTCAGTCTGCCCCACCATATATCTCTGAGGCCCTGGGAGTCACCTTCCCTTCACTGGAATCTAAGGTAAGTGCCTGCAAGCATATAAGTCTCTGCATGGGCCGTTTAAGAGGACATTTGGGCTTCACGCAGCCTTTCGTCCCACCCAGATGGTCGGAATCCCCACTGTTTTGCACAGCCAGATATTTTGGGGGCTCCTATTCTCGGCACCAGTACTCTGGGCTGGGGAGCCTGGTGTGGAGTGCTGGGATCACTCGCTCCTCTGGCGGGAACCTCCGCAGTTGAAATATCCCTCCTGATTCTCAATCGCCGCAGAGAGGTTGGGGGCCCATTCCACGTCTCCGTCCCTCCTACCAGTCTCCACGTGGCTTCTTTATATTTTTAGTGATAGACTTCTGTTCGGCTAGACTTCAGGTGGTTTTCTAGGTTGATTGTTGTATACTTTAGTTGCAATTTTAATGTGTTCACGGAAGGACACAGGCATGGTGTCTACTCTGCCATCTTGGATCTCTCCTCTCAGACTCTTGAGAACATTTTTTTTCCTGTTAGGACACTGATCCCTTTTTAATGTACAAGCAGCTCTCTGACTTGTGCTTCTCTTCCCAGAATTCTAAGGCATTGATTCAAACAATGTGGATCAAATTAAATAATTGGCCCATAGGAGTACACTGTAACTGAGCAAATAGATGGTTAGAGGGGTCCCATTTGAGAATTCATCATTTGCTTTCAGTAGAAAGGGTAGTTTAATCTCTCTAAAAGTCTGTGTCACCCTGTGATAATTGATTTAGCCGTGGAATTAGCCTTTCAGAAAGCACCTGCATTTCTATGGCAGTTCTGCTGATGGAAGTCCTGGAGAGGCCCAGGAGTGTCTGGGGTGTTCTTTCTAGATATTCACAGGAGAGAAGGTGAGGACTGCAGCATTCAGAGGCGGTTAATTCCTAAGGGCTAGGCTTTGTTCATTTTGAAGAGAATTTAAATTGGCTGGTGTTCTAGAAACTGTGACAAAGAAATTCAGATGAGTCGTCAGAAGTTACTTGAGCAGCTTGGATGGTAGGCACTGTTGGTTCTCAGTACCAAAGATCAAACCTCTCCCCTCTTTTATAAGTATGTCTTAAAAGTTTGGGTAAGTACAAATGCCAGTTATAATCCATGTCTATTTCCAGAAAGCATTGCCATTGTCTTGTGGTCATGAGACTCAGCATGATGTACGCTGTTAACACATTGGCAAATCTTTCAAATAGTAAAAGAGGAAGCTATAAAAATTTAGGAGAATGTCACCATCTGCTAGTTCTAAGAGGGTAGAAGGTGGCATCATGGAAAGGTTTTGAAGAGCAGAACACTCTGAGGTGGACAAATGGTAACTTCTGTATTCTCCTAAAAGCACAGAAGGTGCCAAATACAGATATCTGAAAGGTGTTACATTTGGGGACCACCAAATTCAAATGTCCAGGTTTGTTAGTCATCAGTGACAAATGGGTAGCATGTTGCATTTTGTTTGATCTAGATCTCTGCTACTTAAAGTGTAGTTCTGACCAGCAACAAGCACCATCACCTGGGATCTAGTTAGAAATGCAAATTCAGGCCTCACCTCAAATCTAATGAGCCTGAATGCCTGGGGCTGGTGGTTAAGTATCTGCATTTTAACAATACCCCTAGACCAGTACTTCTCAAACTATCTGTGGAGGAGGGCAATTTTATTTTTTCCCCCAAATTTGTCACCCATTTTTTGGGTAAGACATCCTGTTCAGCAAGATAAACCCAGCAATCCCTCCCTGAGGTGTTGCAGCAATGTCCATTTCTATAGAAGTTTTAAACACTTACTCTCTACTTGCATACTTTTCCTACTGGAGATTGTTGTAATGAGAGTTCACGGCTGACATTGGTCCACATACCACACTTCGAGTAGCTAGTATCTAAGCCGTACTCTCCAGTACACTGGCCTTTCTCACTCCAGGATGATAACTATTGCTGCCTTGAACTCATGGATCTTTGCCATGAAACTCCACAGAGCCTCACAGAGAATAAAACTATGGAGATGAGAATTAATTAGAAAGCACTCTTCCATCTAGATCGGTCAGGCAGTTACTAAACACACTTTCAAATAGCTCTTTTTCAGCTGAAATAAGTCAGGCAAAATTTTAGTCATGGATGGATCATCTCATGTTATTGCATTAAGACGTTGAATTACAAAGATTTGCTTTTCGTGTATTACTGTTGTGGTTCATGAAACTCACAGTTGCCATGAGTATGTAGATATTATGGAGCAAAGTAAATTTATTTTCATGTCTCTCTTCTAAATGGAAATAAGTTTCTAATTTTCTGCTAAAAGGCTGTGTTAAGGAATTTGGCTGGTCAGTTGACATTTGGAGTCCATCAAATTCTAATTGATGAATAAACACAAGGAGAATGTTTCTCTTCTGGACTTAAATTATAGCGTTGTCTTTGTCACATGAAATTGAGGTGTTATAAAAATTTGCTTTAATCTGTACTCCATTTGGTTATCCATCCGATAGCCACATCTCTTAAAATCTTGTTAAAATACATTAGGGCTTATTACACCTCTTGTTTATATTAGGGGTTCAGTAACAGAAGGTGTCAATGATGTAAATATTACATAAAAGTAAAGGCTTCAGAGATGAAAACAGTGCTTAATGGAGCTGCTTTGCTAGTGGGAAATTAATTCTGATAATATCCAGAACCGGTTCTTACTCTGAGATGCTCCCCACTTACAGAGTGTCAAACAGCCTTTTAGCAACCTTTGAGAAAAAGAAAAATCTACGATTGTTTACATAAAAATGTTTCAAACTCTTTATCTGCTATAACTTTTGTATAGCCAAGTGGGTGCATTAGGATTTATACTAAGTCTCTTTATCTGGTAAGATAAAAGAAATGTTTATAATTTCTCTGAAATGTATTTGCTTTTCCTATGGCTGTGGATAATATCATTAACCCCCTAAAAGGAGCCATTTAAGAAATAGCTGTTTATCCTACAACACAAACAGTAGCATAAGCCTTTTGGTATTTTCTAAGGTCTAAAAATGAATAATTGGCCTTTTGCAGTTATTTGACCTCTTCTATAAGAAGCGGCTTGGTTTTTTGAAGTTTACCCCAGTTTTTAAGAATACCAATGGCAAATCGCTTGGAATGGTTTCTCATCTTGGTTTCTTGAATTCACATGTGACGAAAGTATATCCTGAAGAAAGTGCAAATTAAAATCACAATAAGGTGCTATTTCACACCCACCAGATTGGCAAAAAAAAAAAAAAATCCAAGGATACCAAGTGTTGGTGAGGACATGATGCAAAGAGAACTCTCACACAAACTGGTGGCAGCGTGAATTGGTACGGCCACTTTGGAAAACAACTTGGTCTTATGTAGTAAAGTACAGAGTGTGGATACTCTACAACTCAGAATTTCCCTTCCTAGGTGAACACACTATGGAGATTCTTGCATATGTACACTAGGATAAACACAAAAATATTCTAAGAGGTGTAGTTTCTGACAACAAAAATTCCCAACAGGAAACTTAAAAGGCCATCTAGTAAGAAAGATAAATTCATACTGTTATATTCATACAACTGCAGAAGTGATTAAAATATAGCTACATGCATCAACAAGGGTGAATCTTAAAAACATAACATTAGATTAAAGAGCAAGTTCTAGAAAAGATTTCATTTGAACAAAGTTAAATAATGTGCAAAACTAAGCAATATGGATGTGAGACAAAATGATTTAGAAGTACAAGTGCCCATGATGTAGGGGTGGTGGCCCTAAGTTGGTTTTCTCTTCCTTTCAGAAGGGGAAGAACACGCTGTGCTTGATACAGGACACATAGTGATATTGAGAAACTAATGCTGGGTGGCCCCTCAAGAGAAGTTAGTTACATATCAGCTGAAGCATTTGAAGTGCTTCTCACGTGGAGCCTTGCATTCTTGCTTTTGGTGTACACGTCCATGAAGAAGTTTGGTGACTGGTTGACTCAAGAGTCAGAAATCTGAACCTAAATCTTGACCCCATCGCTTGTTATAGGTGTAGTCCTGGGAAAATTCTATAACCCCTTGGAGCTTCTATGTCCACATCTATAGAATGAAGACCCACAGAAATTTTGTGAGATGCAAATGATGCAAATGATATGAAACATGTGAAAACAACTACAGCAGTGCCTGTGGTTGTTAATTAGCATTCAGTTATATTTGCTCCCTTAATTTTTTCCCTCTGATATCAAGTTGCTTGAGGGAAGGATCAGGGCACATTTATTTTCATTGTCTTAAGGGCCTGGAACATAACAGGTGCTAGATAAATGTTATTAAATGTGCAAATGAGAGGGCTATCGGTACAGCTTTGGAGCTAACCATTGCATCCTAGTAAATTAAATACCTTTTCCCCTTCATGAGATGTCCGTTAAGATGAGTATATTAGGTAGGCATTAGTTTTAGCAGCATTTAACAGAGACTCAAATGACAGGGGCTAAAGAGATAGAAATTTATTTGTCTCCCTTGTAAAGGTTTTGTTTTGTTGTTTTTTTGAGGAGCATCCGCTTTATTGGTCATTCGTGCTTAGAAAGGTGGTAGCTTGGGCCCCTGTAAAAAGCCTCAATGCAGGCAATGCAGGTTAACATTGATGTAGTGGCTCCATTGTGCGCCCAGTGACCTTTGACCTCATTGTCCCAGATGGAGGAAAGAGAAGAAGTGGTACATTGCCACCGTGTTTAATGACACAACCAGGAAGTCGCACATAATCTCTTTTCCTCACCTTCCATTACCCAGAAGTTCTAGCTGCAACGAGACTGGAAATGAAATTTTGTTCCAGCAGCCATGTGGCTTCCATTTGGAAAGGGAAACTAGATATTAGATAACAATCTGAAGTTCCTTCCACAGTCTTTCTTCTATAACACTTTTTGGGAAATGGAATGATTGCTGGTTCCCTATTGTGGACTATGAGGATTGCAGCCGCTTTCCAGGGGTGGAGGAGATAAAGTGTAGAAGCATCCTGAGTCCCAGATAAATAAGGAGTTGCCATTTATGGAATTATCCACTTATGTGTGACAAATAAATTGGTTTCTTTCAACCCCTATTATTTTGGATCTTTTTTATCCGCAACTAAACCAATATTCTAAATAATGTAATGGCTGGTGCGCATGTGTGTGTCTGTGGTGATGTGTGAGGTAAGGAAACTTGAACCCTTCTGTCCATGTTGTTACCCACTGGGGAACAAGTGGTTCCTCTCTCTCCTGACCGGGCAGCTACAATGACTGGCAGGAAACCATTCTCCTCTCCACCCAGCTGTGACTTCATTCTATTAGGTTAAAATTTAAATCAAGGGTGAGTTAATATACCGAATTGTACCCCAGTGGCCTCCAATTTATTCTCTTTCTCATTTATAGGGTCAGTCCTCATATACTTATGCTTTATACTAGCAGTACAAATTGTACAAGACTCTTTAAAAAAAACCAAGCCAATCAGAAATAATAAGATGATAAAACACAGCCCTGCCTCACTGTAGAACATCTCGGTATGTGAAAATTCAGATATATTTAGAGTGATAATGCCTATACAAAAAGATTGATCTCTTTACAAAATAATTTACTGAATATCTAATAATTGCTGAATACGTAAATCCCTTTAAGTAGTGACATTTACTTGCATATTTATAGTACTGTGCCCAAATTACTTGCAATGTTCACATAACCCATCTGTTACACCGGCTCAAATACCCGTTCTGGGTCTGAATAAAATAAATGGAATTTTATCAGTGTAACATTCTTTTTTTCAAGTTACTACCGCTTTGACATTATCAGTCAGTATGAATAACCTGAAGGAATAGTAAAGAAACATTTTCTAAAGACGTAGTAAAGGAATTAAAATGGCGTTCTAGTTTGCACAAGATCAACTCTTCCATGTTTCTTTCCATTACATTTTATCATCGGTCTGACACATATTTTTTTTTCCCACATTTTAGAGTTCTTACATTGTGTGCTTTCTAGTTTATATCTTGTATTTTTTTAATGTAATTTAAAATAAACCTCAACTCTAGGCATTTTCCCTTTTTACATTGTAGCTGTGATACCACAGAAGGTTGAACCTAAAATAATTATGATGCCTTAAGGCAAGACCTCCAGCTTTTGAAGTAGGCCAGGCTTTGTACCTAACAGCTTTCACCTCTAATAACACAGAAAAATACAAAAAACACCTACAGGAGAAACCAGCCTTTCATCTGGGGTGCCTTTTCTTTAGGAGTTCTTTAAAAACAAAACAAAACAAAACTGTTTTAATGATCTGTTTTCTTTCTTTTCTTCAGGAAGATGTTCTGGATTTGAATATGGTTTCTTTCTTTCCCCATGAGTTCATGAAGTCCACTTTTCATGAGCAGTCAATTAAGTAACTCACCAGCATCGCAGCCCCAGTTCCATTTGCAGCTCATGCTGCCACTCCGCGAGGAGGAAAGGCCCTGGTGGGCATCCAAGTCCACACACTAGGCAAGAAAACCAAAGTTTGAGAAGGGCGTTGAGGACCGTCTCTTCTGGGTTATACCAGGACGAGGGAAGCATTCAGAACCTCTATCAGGGTCCTCGTTCAGGTTGATTACCTTCTCTTCCATTCCCAGGGAATGTCTTCTCCAGATAGGCAGGGATGGGAAAATCTTTTATTAGCACTCTAAATGCAAATTTATAGAAAGGAATTCAATTACCAGAGAGAAAACCATACATACCTACAGACAATGTAAGACTATCCAAACAACCCTTATACCGGCAGGCTCTCTTCTATCCAGATATCTGCCCTATGGTCCATTCTGCTCACTCTCTGCCTCTGGGAAACAGGAGATTCTCTTTCCAGAGTTCCTCAACTGAGGCTGCCTCACTTGGGGGTTTCTACTCCCAGCTCTGACCTGGCCAGAGTCCCCTTGGGACTTCTTCAAGACGCCAACACACATCTGTATCACGGGTTCTGCTGGCCTGGTTTCTGGGTTCTCTGTGTTGGTTGCTGAACTCCAGTGCACTCCACTTGGAAGAAGGAAGCAGAGAAAATCCCCTCATATTCACTTCTGAAGTATTGCTTTTTCTTCTTGCCACTGTGTTGCTGGCCCATCTCCAGTCTCCGCCTATCTTCATGCTGGACAAAGCAAACACTAGAAAAACTCAAATAGTTCCTCTCTCTACTTCAGAAATGTCCAGTAGAATTGCATCTAACCACAGGCCAAGTGCTTCCAGCCTGCCTTCTTCTGCCTGACAGACCCCAGCATATGAGCTCTGGTAACCATTTTCTGTCCTGCGTTTTATTTACTTCCTGCATGAACCATAGATGCTTGTTGGAGTGGAAGACAATCAAGTGGAATGAAGAGAACTTTGACCTTGAAGCCAGACAGATAGCAAGCTTAGTCTGTGTGTCTTCATATGTCATTTACCTCACTGAGACTCAGTTTCTTCATCTGTAAAATGGATGTACACGTGACCCTACTGAGTCAGCAGGAGCCAAAAGAAACCTCTTTACTAGGGATTCCCCCTCAGACTAGTCTCCATACATCTTTTTCTTTTAAGTTTTCAATACAATATTATATTAGTTTCATATGTACAACATACTGATTAGTCATTTATATAACTTAAGTGATCACCCCAATAAGTCTAGTACTCATTTGACACCATACATAGTTATTACAATATTATTGACTGTATTCCTTATGCTATAATTTACATTCCCATGACTGTTTTTATAACTGACAATCTGTGCATCTTAATTCCTTCCTCTTTTCACCCCCACATCCCTTCCCATCTGGCATTCATCAAAATGTTCTCTGCCTCTGCATGAGTTTGTTTCTGTTTTGTTTGTTTGTTTTGTTTTTTTAGATTCCACATATGAGATCATATAGAATTTTTCTTTCTCTGTCTGACTTATTTCACTTCGCATAATACCCTCTAGACCCATTCATGTTGTCACAAATGGCAAGATTTCATTCTTTTTTATGGCTGAGTAATATTTTGTTGTATACATGAGCCACTTCTTCTTTATCCAATCATCTATTGGGCACTTAGGTTTCTTCCATATCTTGGCTATTGTAAATGAAGCTGTAATCAACATAGGGGTACACATTTCTTTTTGAATTAGTGCTTTGGATTTCTTTGGATAAACTCCCAGAAGTGGAATTGCTGGGTTATATGCTAATTCTATTTTTACTTTTTTGAGGAATCTTCATAATGTTTTCCATAGTGGCTGCACCAATTTACAATCCCACTAATAGTGCATGAGGGTTCCTGTTCTTCACATTCTCACCAACACTTGTTTTTTTTGTTTGTTTGTTTTTTTATTGGGGAATTGGGGGATGGCAACAATGCTGGGGAATTGGGGAAGGGGAACAGACAAGTTGCTGTCGTTTTGTTCTTTTGTCTAGTTGTGGAGGACGTTGCTTCACTGGCCCAAGTTGGCACCATCATTGTGCTCTTCCCAGGTGAGGCAGATCAGTCGCCGGCTTCTGGATGGCCACTCACGGCGGCTGCTGGCCGCTCACACTGGCTGCTGGATACACACAGTAGCCTATGGCAACCCACTGCAGCAGGGGCTGCAGCCTACGCTGTCGCTGGCAACTCATGGCAGCCCAGCTCCAGGTTGAGCTGTTGTTCAGCATCTTAGCTTTAGAGGGCAGTGTCACTGGCCCTCATATGTGGGATCCGAACTGGGGCCCTCTGACGTCCCAAGCCAGTTCTTAACCAACGTGCCACTCGGCCGGCCCTCACCAACACTTGTTGTTTGTTGATTTATCGACGATAGCCATTCTGACAGTTGTGAGATGATATCTCATTGTGGTTTTTATTTGCATTTCTCTGATGATTAGTGATGTTGAGCATCTTTTCATATATCTATTGGCCATCTGTAGGTCTTCTTTGGAGAAATGTCTATTCAGGTCTTCTGCCCATTTTTAAATAGGATTGTTTGTTTTTTTGGTGTAGTCTCCATACATCTTTTTAAAGATTTACCATATGTTCTGTGTACTAGCTAAAAGCCAGACTCACTTAAGAAAGCTGAAATGGAAGCTAGTATCAAAATCTAGAGATTTTCTAATTATGTGTTGTCATGAAGTTTAGTTGCATTAATTGATAGAAGAGAGCTCAGCAGAGCCGGCTTCATGGCGGAGACACTGCAGGTTCTGTTCTCTTTTCCCTTATAGCAGTCCCTGCAGAGCCCTAGGAAATCGGGGACGAGGGGTTGAAAAGTATCCTATCCCCATGCAAGTCATTTGGAATGTTGGGTTTTCTATTATAGAGCAGGCTTGCTGGTGTGTGTTCCCTTAAAGCAGAAAAGGTAGAGCAAAATTCCACATACAATTCTGTTCAGGAGTGATCACGGAAGGTGTGCAAGTGGGTTGACATGAGGCTCCTTTAAACTTCCAATGTCTCCTTGCTGATTATGATCTGAGACAAGGAGCATGGGCTCACCCAACATGCCTGTTAAGCCCTGGAAAGGATTGGTGGGGCTTGTGGCCATTTAAAAAGCCACATAACCACACTTGTGGTTGAGACTGCAACGGCTCAGAGGAGTGGGTTTGAATGTGAGGAAAGAACTGAAGCTATTACTAAAGAGGGATTCTTTCTTTAGAAAGCCTTCCCCTTCCCCTCGGCATGTGGTTTGGTTCTGTCCAGCCCCCATCGCTCCATGTCATTCAGGCAGGGCATTGTGCAGGTGCTTGGTGTTAATTCCATATCTGAGGCTGTCGCAGTCGCCCTGTGAACACATTTATTGCGTGCCATGGTCTTAACTCATTTATTTCTCACAGCCCCTCTGTTAGGCGGGCATCGTTGTTATCCCCACTGCACAGAGGAAGAAACTGAGGCACAGAGAAGCCTAGCTTTCTTCCTGCCCTCCTATTACTAGCAATCATTTTAATTTAATAGGTATTGACTTGATAGTGGCAATTTCTAGAGATTTTTTTTTCCCTAAATGATCTTCTGGACCATTTACTCACTAAGCAATTCATATGTTTGTTTCATACCATAACATACGATGCAGACACAGCCAGGAAGAGACTACTGGAAGTCACTGATCTTAGACCCGGCTATGCCATGGAGCAGATGGCCTGAATGGTCGTGTTTATAGGGGACACCTGTAGTTTTCAGATCTTTTACTGGCCTCTGACCTCAGGCCTGTGGTTCTATAAAACACCCCACATTTCCTTTCAAAGCAAAGGCATCAACAGGCATCCCTTCTCAGGTGACTCTTTAAAGGAGTTTCAATAGCCCATTCAGTTTGAATACCTGTGGAGCAAATTCCAAATTGCGTATTATATCTTCTGTCATGACTACAAATAGAAATTAAAAATGGAAGTCAACATGCAATGCCTCTATTGATCACGAGGAAGAATCTGGGCAGCATGGTAGCAGCTCTCACACTGCGTTTGAGATCCACTCCTCCCTTTTGACCTTAATAGAACCTGGAGTGAGATTTGACTACAGACATGAGCAGGGTAGGAGGCCAGAGCCAGGTGCTGGATGACGGCAATGGCATTAGCAAAGCACCTACAGTACTGCACTGGAATAAGAACCTCGGATTACTGGGAGATTGCTGGCAGACAACACTGGGAAATTAGGATGCGGCAGGCAGATGAAATTGACTAAGGCAAGTGGTTCAACATTTAGGCTGTTAATCCCAAGTGTTGTCACCATGCTGTTTTTATAGTAGCTGGCTTATACTGTAGTGGTGGGAGAGGGTCACCAGGAAACTAGGCTGCACGGCACTGGGCTGGCTCATTATGAGCCAAAGAAATGAGCCAAAGAAATCCAAGCCAACTGTCATTGTTAAGAGATGGAGAAGGAGCAGCGAGTGCCTGGTTCCCTGCTCTGTTCTTACCCTGTGATCCTAGTGACAACACACTGTGTGTTTCCAATTTCCCCCCAATGCCATGATTTTCAAGAGTTCTGCCCATTTGTCCTCTTAGGATGTGTTAGTCCAACGCAGGTTGGAAATGCTACTATTGGGTCATCGGGAAAGTCATGACACATTTTTGCATTGAAAAACATAGAAAAATACATTATGACTTTCCCGACGACCCACTATTTCAGTTATCCTCAGGTAGTCTCACAGGTTCTTCCATCTCACTTCCCTCTCCCCTCACCTCTGGAAATCCTTTATACCCTTCAATGAAATTGAAGGGTATAAATCCTTTATACCCTTCAATTTCAAGAGTCAACCTGGAAGGCGGGGGAAATGTCCCCTTGTCCTTTCAGTCCACCTTGTATTTTTCAGACCCCAATGTTGTTGGTCCTTATAATTCTCTCAGTCTCTTTCTTATCACAACCAGAATCCAGTGACGAAAAGCAAAAAAATTTCACCTATTCCTAAGTGTCTCAAGACACTGGAGACAATGTGTATAAATCCACAAAATTAGAAAACTAGGCTCCAACAATATGTACATCTTCAATGTGCATCTCAGAGGCTGCTTTTCTGTAAGTCTTCCCCAACTTTCTGGTTCTCCCTATGCTAAGCTGGATTTAATTTTCTCTCCTTTGTGCTTCCTGTATTATAACATGCACCCAGCTCTTGTATTTATCTTTATTATTTGTGTTCATGTCTGACCTTGACTGAAAGCTCCCTGAGGGTAGTATTCATGTCTTCTTCATCCCTGCTGCTTCTGTATCACCTTGCACAGTGCCTGTGCAAAGTGGATATGTATAACGTCTTGCTGAATTGAAGTAGATTAAAAGTCTGCCATAGTCCAGGTTGAACTGAGAACATCAGACATTTCTGGAAACCTGAAGATTTGTGTGGTGTATTGAGGCAGCTGTAGATGAGCCCTCCAAGGAGGGAGAGACACTTGCAGGTCTGGATGTTTCTACACCAAGCCAGTTCAGATCTACAGTTAACACTTGAGCAAGTTGGGGGTTAGGGGCACAGTCAAAAATCTGTGCATAAGTTTGACTCCCCCAAAACTTAACTACTGATAGCCAACTGTTGACTGGAAGACTTACCAATAGCAAAAATAGTCAGTTAGCACATATTTTGTATGTTGTGTATATTATATACTATATTCTTACAATGAGGTAAGCTAGAGAAAAGAAAGTGTCATTAAGAAAATCATAAGGAAGAGAAAATACATTTACAACATTTATTGAAAAATATCCAGGATAAGTGGACTTGCGAAATTCAAAGCCCTGTTCAAGGGTCAACTATATTTCCTGCCTAAACAATCAATCCTTCTCATTTTTCTCCTGGGTGATCTCTTTGTCCTTGTTTTTTAGAGATTAACTAAATAACCGTCTCCTTCTCCTTCTTCCTCCTCTTCTTCTCCTTCTTCTTCCCCCCCCCCGCATGCTCTAAAAGCCTCATTAGCACAAACTTTGCTTTTTAGAGAGCTTGGTTTACTAGCGGGGGTTGGAGAGCTCTCTGGGTTCCAGCAAAGTTGATCCCCTTCTCTCCCCTCTCTTTGCCTTAGCCTGGAGATGAACTCATCCCTGCCAGGTAGGCTCTGATCTGGCCACCAGGCTTGGACTTGAACAGCATGAGGAGATGATGGGATAATGTAAGCAACATTTACCTTTAATACCAGATGGTTGAGGGTTACCCTCACCAGCCCCAAGGCAAAGCTTGCCTTTGCTGGTTTGAAATAATAATCTATGATCATTTTTGTATATCTTAAGGACAGGCCCCAGTAGTTCAAAAATTAAAAGTGAAAACAGGATTCTTCTTCTCTTTCTACAGTAATGTTTTAAGTTTTACTTTATTTTCCGTATGTTTTAAAACCTAGGGAATGTTCTGTATCTGCAATGGCCCCTAGCTGAATGAAATAGTTAGACAATCTCTAGATCCTGATATTAATTCCCATCTCTACGTTCTCATGAGAACCTGGCTTTTGGCTATTTAACAGAATTCTTGTGTAGGTAAATATTATAAAAATACAAGGATATGAAATATGAGGGCCTGGTCAAGGGGTTTCTTCTCAGCTCCTGGAGACCCAGCTGGGCCATCTGGGTTCTGGAAGACACTGAAGAAGAGAGGTCTTTGGAAGTAGGTGGCTAGAGTAGACACATCTTATTCAGTCCGTGTGGTCAGTAGAATAGGAACCTGGAAGGAGGGGGGAATGTCCCCTTGTCCTTTCAGTCCACCTTGTATTTTTCAGACCCCAATGTTGTTGGTCCTTATAATTCTCTCAATCTCTTTCTTATCACAACCAGAATCCAGTGACGAAAAGCAAAAAAATTTCACCTATTCCTAAGTGTCTCAAGACACTGGAGAGAATGTGTATAAATCCACAAAATTAGAAAACTAGGCTCCAACAATATGTAACGGGTAAGTTTAACAAGCATCATTTGTGACATAAACAATACACAACATACCTTTCACCCAACAAACCCTTAAGCCTGATTCCATAGGATTAGTTTCCTCTGCCCTGGGATGTCAACTCTGGTAGATTGTACCACTTTTGCCTCCAATCTTATGTAAAAGATACTCCAAGGTCACTGTAGATTGCAAACACAATCTCAATTCAGTTATTAGAATGTAACAGCAAAGATATTCATCAAAACTTTGAACATGACAGCATTCAATAGTTGCCTTCCTTCAGCTCTGACCTGCTTCAGGTATGATCCTTCAGGCTCTACTCCTTTCAGCTGCCCCTCCCTGCTCAGCTCCCCTCTCTACTCACCTTGCCCTCCTGGCACACTTGCCTTACTTGCTGGTTCTTTGCCAAGATCAAAGTTAGGAGAAGGGAACATTATGGTTTTCACTAGGCTGGCAGCTTTGTTATCCCTGGGTCTAAAGCTGCACAGATTAGTTTGTTTGCTAATGATTAAAGCAGACCTTTTCTCCATGGTTGCTTTTTTGGGTTCTTCGAGGTACCCTGCTGAGTTCTTCATCCTGCAGCTTCCATTACCTACATAGATTCATCTCTGTTTCAGTTGGCCATTTGTAACTCCTCCCTCAGCCCATAGGTATCCAGTGACACCCTTCCAACTCCTTCTACAGCAGTCTCCTCACTTCCTGTGTTACCCTACTGGGCAGGAGCCAAGACAAGATGAGCTGGGTCTCTCTCTGGCATGGTTCCCATCAGTTCTCAGGGTCCTTTGCCCAATGAGCCTCAAAATTTTCTAAAGGGGTCCTCAAAACTCTCTTCAGCAGCTTATCACTTTATACCCTTGATGATAGAAGGTGGTACCCCATCATTCTCCCACAAAAGGGAGGATGGGGGTTCATAGTACACAACATTTCTTGCAAAAAAATAAAAGAAAAAAGTAGAGAAAAAGGAAATCAGAAAAGGAAAAAAAATTTTTTTTGCCAATTTTCTTTTTCCACCCTTTCTAATCTTTTATATTTTTGGTCTGGTTAAAAGCTTCAAGATTCATGGGATAAGTTTTCGAGGCCATTTCCTTAGTCCATTTGTATATGGAAGTAAACGTCTTGTATTACTCTCACTTCGCTACATCACATCTGTTTTATTATCCCAGTCGATGCTGAGGCTGGAAAAATATCAATTCTACCGTGCTGCCGCACACGTTACCCCAAGTGGCTCTGATTGGCTAGATGTGTGGCTCTACGCTGCCCCTGCCCAGGGATATCAGGTAAGCCATTTGGGCTTGCCACCTTCAGAAGCCACAGAAGAATAAGCCTGCTGGGATCAGTTCTTTTTATTTACATTGCCCTAGGCAATGCCAGCACTTCTACCCAATTCTTAGAGGTAGAGGCAGGAAGGCTTAGTAGACAGTAGGAAGGGTCTCAGCTCATTTCTGTGAGGGGAGAAATAGAAAATAAGATTTCCTCCCTCCCCAGTGTGTCAATGTACAGGATGTGGGAAGGGAGAGGTGCATCTTCATTGGCATTTAGTGGGGAATCACTAATCACACACCCTAGTCAGCAAGTTCACAAATCCTACTATTGCATATTTCCCTGTATGGGCTATGCCAGCTATTAATATAATATTGCTACATTAAAAACAACCACAAGTTCAATGACCTATCTCTACCAATGTCTATTGGTCATGCTTCAGGGAGTCCTTCGAGACCCATCAGATGGTTCTGCTGATCTGGCTGGGCTCTCTCACTTGAATGGAGATTGAGTGAGTCTTGGCTGATCCAGCCTGACCTCAGCTGGAGTGACAGGGGAGACCTGGCTCTGCTGCATATATAGCTTCTCCTATAACAGGCTAGCTCAGGTAGATAGAGGCATAACAGGGAGTAATATGCAGGGACTCTTGAGGCCTACACTTGGAACCAAGTATACCTCTTTTCAACCTGGATATCCTGTATTTTTTATTTGCTAAATCTGGCAACCTTATACTTTATTTTACTGACCCAAACAAGTCACATGGCTGAATCCCAAGTGGAAGGACAGAGCAGATCACCCTGCCCACAGTGGGAGGCCTTGCCAAGTTATATGGCAATGGGCAAGGATCTAGGGATGGTTCAAGTAATGCAATCAACCTACCACATGGGCTGTTTGTCACCTATTTTCTGGCTAAAACCCATCATATTCATAGTGCTCCTCCTCATGCTCTCTTCCCCTCATTACTAGCAGTAGACATTGACTTTTTTTGAGGATCTTGGTTTCTACTGGCAGGTAAAGCTAAGAAGTGGGCATACTCCCTTGCTAAAATGAATCCTGCCCTTATAAAACTTTCCAATACGGAGGATTCAAATTCTTGCTTTGGCAACACGACAAATTTTGTCACCCTTTTTGGCCTTTCATAGTCTCAAAGAATCAAAATCATAAATGTTAACTCTGAGAATAGTAGAGTATAATGGTGCCAGAATCACTTGTAAGAATGACAAGGTGAGCTGGAAGAAAGAGGCACAGAGCCAAATGGGGGTGAGTGAATTTGAAAGACACATGCAAGGAGTGGCAGGAAGAAGTTGGCAAATGGAACGTAACTCAGGTCATGGTTTCCAAGCCTGCTTAACCATCTGAATGAATCACCTGGCAATATTCTACGTTCCTTAGTTCCCTGTGAGGACTGGGAACTTCTGGTCTGTGTTAACATTAGAGACAGAAATCCAGTTCCTCAGCTGGTTTCTTTACAGGTTTAGGTACATGTTAGTATGAGTGGGATCATGCCCCTTGATAGAACTAAGATTGGCTTGGAAACCTTGCATGAAAACTAATTGCACATACACATTAATCTTTTTTTTTTTCTCAGTTACATTTTGTTAACTTTCTTTGTGTTAGAGATAATGAATACAAAAATTGTATTTGACTAATCATATATTCGCTTACATTTGAGTTGCAAATTTCCCCAGTGAAAAATCATACCAATTCTATATTAGTGTGGAATATTTAGAATTTAGTTCCTGCTTTTGTTAAATCCAATAACCTCACAATTTTCTATTATATGTAAATATTTGTTTTGTGAAAATAAGATTTAAGGATTGAAAGAAGAGAGACTATTAGCATGATTTAATTTTCATTGCTTTCCAAGTAGCAAATACTCATTGACTTAAGGGTGAATAATTTTATTTCTCTGAAAAAGTGTTACAATGAGTGAGGGCTGATATGTTTCCTTGACAAGTACTTTTAAGAAGACTATTTCTAAATGCAAAATGCCAAGCAAAATCTTAGGAAGAAGTTGCATATTTTGTTAGTAAGTTCATAGTGTTCTGCTGTGCACTTTTTCATTTCTTTCATACTCCTTAGGAATCCTTTATCTACTGGGGAATGTTTTTTTCTGCTTTGAATTGACATACTCAATGGAGCAACCACTTTATATACCTGTTTTAAACTCTTGCTTGGTTCATTAAAATGCATTTTTAAGAGCTATATTCCTGTGTAGCTTAGATTTATAACCCAAAATACTCAAAGTCAACAGCACATCGAGTCTGCTATGGTTGATTGAGCAGAAAGAATATTTAGTGCAAAGTACGTAAACTTTATAAGCTTTGACAATAAAGGGTAAAGGTCTATATTTAGAAACTAATATTAGAAAATAATGCCCTTTAATTTTATAGCTTATCATCTCAGTTGAGTCTCAAAATGACCCTTGTGTTATACAGGCAGGTCAGGTTGCCATATCCCCATGCTAATGATGAGAAAACTGAGGCTTAGAGAGGTTGAGTGAATTAGTCCATGTCATCCTGCTGGTATATTGAAGAGCTAGGATAGAAATCCAGGGTTTCTGTCTCCATGTCCTGACTATTCACATTACAGCATTATGATTTTCAAGACAGAAGTGATTAGTTAGGGTCAGGCCTGAGCCTACACAGATATATGTGGCATTGTCTCTTTTTTCAAGGGAGGTTCAGCAGGGAGACAGAAAAGTCATGAAACTTTTGCAGTACAATTTGCTGAAGACAATAATAAGAACTATAGAATGAGGCTCTGAGGAAAGGAGGGCTTAATTCTGTCAGGAGTTGGGGTGGGGAGGAGTTTATCTTCTTGTGTTTAGGAGGTGTTTTGGTCTAGGGCAGTATTTCTCTTCCACAAGACCTGTACACGAAAACAAATATTTTTTTCTGACTGTGTTCAGGAGACCGAGCAATTGAGGAATTTAGTTGATGGTACTGAATATGGTAGCTAAGCAAGAAAATCTGTGGCAATTGAAGAATTCTTGGTTGAGGAGTAAGGAGCATTTCCAGGGAAAGGCAGCAGGGTTAGGGCTTGTGGGTTAACATGGCTCCAGAACTTCGACCCCACCTGGAGCCTCAGGAAGCCATTGTCAGGTGGCATTTTCCAAAGATGGCCACAGCAATATCTTTTGTCCCTTGTGCTCTTCTACAATGGGACCTTCTGCTGCCCCAAGGGGTTGAGTCTACTTTTTCTCCCCTTGAACCGGTAGACTTGTGACTGCTTCAACCAACAGAATATGCAAAAGGAATGCTGTGTGATTTCTAAGACATGAAACTGTTTGCTGGGACACTCTTATTTATTCAAATGAAATCAATACTGTCAAGGATGAACTAAGCCTTTAATGTATCTTATATCTATCATCTATCTATCTATATTCTATCAATCAATTGATCTGTCATCTATCATCTATCTATCATCTATATCTACTCTTTATTAATATGAGAGAAAATGCTTCTATTGGAATTAGTTCTATTTTACTGTATGTTCTTTTACTACTGAAGTCAATTATGGATATGTGAAATTGGTTTGTACAAATGACCACAATGAAAATTGAAATTGAAAATGAATCCATTTGTTTATTAGGAAGACTAGAGAAAGAAAAAAGCTGGTGAGAAAAAGGGGAAATGTTATACCCTATCTTGAAATCTTGAAATAGTTTAATGTTTACATAATCCTTTTCTTTTTGTTTTTTGTTTTTGTTTTTCTATCTCTCTGGCTTCTCCTACTCAGTTTTTTTTTTTTTTTAAGATTTTTATTGGGGAATTGGGGGATGGGAACAGCACTGGGGAATTGGGGGAAGGAGAACAGACAAGTTGGTGTCCTTTTGTTCTTCAGTCTAGTTGTGGAGGATGTTGCTTCACTGGCCTAAGTTGGCACCATCATTGCGCTCTTCCCGGGGGAAGCAGATCAGTTGCTGGCTTCTGGACGGTTGCTCACTGCGGCTGCTGGCTACACACGGTAGCCCATGGCAAACCCACTGCAGCAGGGTCTGCAGCCTACGCCGTCGCCAGCGACTTACCACAGTCCAGCTCCAGGTTGAGCTGTTGTTCAGCATCTTAGCTGTAGAGGGCAGTGTCACTGGCCCTCATATGTGGGATCAGAACCAGGGCCCTCTGGCATCCCAAGCCAGTTCTTAACCAATGCGCCACTCCGACTCAGTTTTTTTGTAGCCTTTTTTTGCTCTGTCCATCCCTTACTTTTTGGTGTTCTCCATGATTACAGCAGCAGCTCAGCTCGGGCCGGGACTCGAACCGCTGTTGCTCTTAACCAACTGAGCCACTTGGCCGGCCCTTCCCTTTCCTTTTAATTCGTTTTTCTTCCCTTATTTTCCCTTTCTTTCTCCCTCCCACATTCTGCAAGCATAATCTTATCCCCTCTTTTGGCTTAATTGTTATTTATTGCCAACAGTCATTAACTCCACAAACATTTATTGAGTGCCTTCTGTGTGCCAGGCATTCTTCTAAGAGCTGAGGATACAGTTATAACTTAACATTTTTAGTGGTTTTATGTTTGTGAATTTTATTTTCAACTGGCAGTAATCACCACCAAAATTCAAATATTATTATATAAATTTATATTAACATAAAATATGTGTTCTGAAGATGATGAGTGTTTGGGAAAGAATGAGTAACTGGTTAACAGCTTGAGCCAGCAGACTTTTCCTACCTCTCAACTTGGAAAGAGTATGTGTTTATCTTGGTATTAGGGTAGCAAGATTGATGAGAAAATAATTTTCTCTTTTGACACATATAGCACTGGGGTAGGATGCAATTGGGAAGTCCTCTATGATGACAGCTGTTAATGGCAGAAAACCTATTTAAGGCAGATGCCAGGAGGGAAAGAAGTAGGAAGTGTCATCTTACTCTGGTCTACTTGGCTCTCATACGTTACGGATTGTACTGGATCACTGTGAGCCAGGTTTCTGGACTTTAGATTATCTTGATTGACTTCTTTCTTGGCCTGGAGTTATTTAGTAACGTAATAGGGACTTTTCAGAGGAATAACTAGGAAAAATACTACAAAATCATTCATGCGATTGAAAGCAGACATCATTGGTGATATTTACATTGGGCAGAGACTGTGCTTTATTTTGGGTTATATATTAGGACATTCTGGGCTTCCAACAAATTCTAACTCTAATGCAATTTGCCAAATTATTTGATTTGGAAAGATGCAGAAAAGCAAATTTTACATTGTCACATGACTTTTACTTTCAATTCACTGAGGAACTTAAAAGTCAACATGAAGGCGCATCCCCACCAGTGTTGTTAAAAAAAAAAATCCCCCGTTTATCTTAAAAATTAAAAAGCCCATCTAAATAAAAATAAACAGACAACATCTTTTCATAGACTATTTGTTTCTAGATTTTCTGAGTATTTTTTTATTTTTCATTATCATGCTACTTAGGACTCCTTTTGCTTTTGAATTTAAGGCACCAAAGGGCTTTGTTCTGAAACTATCTTCCACCAAAGCAGCAGCTGGTCAGTTACACACACAAAGAGTGCTTAACTTTTACAAAGCTTAGCATCCTCTTACATCCATGTTCTGCTATTTGCTAAAACCAGTCATTATTAATTATCTTCAACTGCATCACAACTGTCTCCTGAAGTGATCACTGGCATGTTAATACCAAAGATTTGTTTATAGGTCAATTATTAAAGCACACCCAACCCTAGTGATGGGTTTTGTTGCAGGCAGCTCATTTGAGTTTCCTTTTGTATTGCTTGGTCAAGAAGTTGCCGGTTAAACTGAGGAGAAAACACAAATGTATCCGTGATATGGGTGCAATAGAAAATAGACAGGAGAAATTCGTATAGTGGAGTGCATCTTCGGGTAGTGGCAGTATCGAAACTCATACAATTTCTGTGAAGCATGATAACTTCTGAGTATAACAGCGTGGAAGGGAGTCAACACCTACTGAAATACCATGTGTGAAGCTCTGGGCTAAGATTTTCTTGATCTTTGTTATTTAAATCTCACAACATAATTAAGAAGTGATTATTATCCCTAACTCACTGATGAGAAAGCTAAAGTTCAAAGACGTGAAACAGTCTATGCCGATCACACAGTTAGTAAATGAAAGAGCCAGTATTTAAACTTAAATCTGAATCCAAAAGCTTTGCTTTTTTCCAGTGTATTATGAACGCCAAACTACATGTGGTATCCTTAGGCTATTTTATTTCACAATGCCTCAGGAAACAGTGGCAAAGGCATCCTAACAATTGCTTTAAATGTGACACTTGACCTCCCTAAGTGAGACAACCAGAGAGAACCTTCACAGAAAATGAGGGAAACAATTTAAGGTTTCCAAACGCCAACCCAAGAAATGGTCTTGACAGTCAAACTGACAATCCCTATCCACACCACAAAACAACCACCTCAAAACCCTAGTCTCTTATTCTCCTGTTACAACCAAAGAGAAAAGGGAAGCATTATGCTGATTTTTCTGTGTATTGAAAGGAAAAGATGAGATGGATGATTGTGAAGATGCTGCATTTCAATGGTACGGTTCGACCTTCACCTTCCACTAATTGGCTTCTGAATGCTTTTCCTCAAGACTTAATCAGAAGCATCCTACCTGGTGCTTTAGCAGTGTGAAGACTTTTCATTGTTGTTGTTCAATCAGTTCTTAAAAAAAAAAAAAGGAAAAAACTTAATTCAAAGTTTAGTTTCAATATGCTTGAATTTGAATCTCATATTTCTTAGCGGAGGCACATTTTTTCCTTTGGATCAGAAAGCATTTCCTGGCTGCTATCAAGAGTAAGAAATACGGTCCTGAGACAGATGTCTGTTTCCTCTGCCAGGCTGGTGTGGAGCCGACCCCGGGCTCCTCTCCCATCTGAGCAGCGGGGGAAGCAGCAAGGATAGATCAAACATTCTGCCTAAAACACTGTTTTCTCACCCAGGGGTTCTTGCCACATCCAGTGTCTTTTAAAATAGTAGCAAAATGGCTGTCAAGGTACGTGGCATTGTGGAAGGGCTCTAAGCTTGTGAAACATGCCTATCCTGAGAGCTGGACAAGCTTTGAGCTGGGTCAGACTTGGGTTTGAATGTCAGCCCTAATGGATTATAAGCAGCTTTGTCTAGGGATAGTGATGGGGCAGAATGTTGAACAAGACCTTTCCTGTGATCTTGGAATTTTAATTAAGGCTCATAATCGAAGGCAATGGGTGGTGAGTGCCCATTCTTTATAAGGGGAGTTCTAGACATTTCTCTGTAGACTGAATTAGGAAGTGGTAAAACTAGACTTTAAACTCCATTCCCCCATTGCCCAGCTCCAGTCTCTATAAGAGAAAGTTCAATATGTGGTAGAGAAGAAGAGGGTATAAACAGGATTAGAAAATGCCAGGGTGTCTTCCCTATACTTTCTTCTTTACCTCAAATCCTGGGAAACCTTAGAGACAGGGGCCACCTGATGGAAAGGAAAACTGACATTTTACAATCCTGCTGTTTGCTTAACTAGAGCAGAGGTCAGTCAACTTTTCCTACAAAGAGCCAAATAGTCAATATTTTCAGCGTTGTGGGCCATGTGACCCTAGTTGCAACTGTTCAGCTCTGCAGTTATAGAGTGAAAGGAGTCCTAGACAATAGGTAAATGTGACTACTTTAATTCCAATAAAACTTTATCTTTAAAAGTCTACTGGTCAGATTTGGCCTGTGGGTTGTAATTGGCTGAATCTGGACTTAGAGATTCACCCTTTAGTTCTTAGAGTTGGATCACAAGTGAATTCCTGGAAGGATATCTGTTGGGCATATGGGAAAATAAAGTCTAGAATATCCTGTGATAGCTTTGTCAAGAAAAATTGTGAAAGACTGAAATGGGCAGCAAAGATAATTGGGTCTTTTTCAATGGAAGCTAGGTTTCATCTAGAACACTCTCCTTGGTTATGTAATTCTCTGGGGTCTGAAAAATTTATTTCCTGCACGTTATTTTACAACTTTATAAACTATAGAAAACTGATAGTAATACAAATTATTCCTGTTCACAGAGATGCAACTGAATTTTGTCCGAAGGAGATGCAATGGATACTTTCTTTTCTCCTCCAAAGAAGCCAATTTTATATCAATTAAGCAATTTCTTTTCATTTCAATATTCCTACAGGCCTACATGTGAATCTGAACTTTGAGTTCTCTTTTCAACTAGTTCTAACATCTCACTGGTTCCCTCATTATTTAATAAGTTAAAGATAATCTGTGACATATATTCATTTTATATTTGTATCAGGTTCGTGATTTTATCCTTTCACATCCAGGAAAGGAGAGAAGGCTTTAGAGAAAGTGTGATGAGTACCTCTGGTTCATCACCTCGAAATTCTCTTGGCCATGTACCTCTTACTCCAGTCACTGCTGTGGTTTCCTGCAGGTCCAATGAGACAGGGTCTGGCCTCAGGACCACATGTGTAGCCTTGCCTTTCTGACTTAGGGTTTCTCTGGGATAGTGGTGTTGAACTCATTTAAACTCAGCTTGGAATTGTGGGGAGTAGTAGTACCAGTGGGGCCACATGCTTGATCAATGGCGGATGAGAAACAATACATAAATACATTCTACTCTCCTCAGTTTGCTCCACCCCCTAGTTCAGATCATTTTATAAAGACTTGTAGTTTGTCCTGCCGGGATCTCCATTCTTGCACTTCATGGGGGTCTACTTGATAAAGCATACCTGGATTGGCCCTGTCTCCTGTTTCTCTCTTTCTCTCCTTCTCTCTTGCTCCCTGGGATCATAACCCCAAGTAAACTACTGCGCACGAGCCTCTGCCTCAGGCCCTGTGTTTGAGGAATCTAGGCTAAGGCAGGGAGAGATGCGCACTTTGTCTGCGGGACAAGCATTTATAATGTTTTCTGGGGTCCAAGTTGACGATTAAGAGGAGAGCCAGGTGTGAAGCCTGTTGGAAGGAACAAACCTGTCCTGGAAGAGCATTTGTTGGAATGAGGAAGCCCTAACACAAAGAGCCTGCATGAGTTTTACAGCAGGCCAGAACTGAGGTGGCATGAAAGAGGTCAGCCTGAACTTGGCATTCCCTGCCCTGAGGAGTGGTGCAATAGGAGGTCTCTGAGGAGGACTTGGAGAAATTTACAGGGCACCCCATAGAAGAGCCAGAATTTAATGGCTTTGCAAAGGTCATTAGATATTTAAAAGAGAACCATAAAAAGCATCAACTAAGAAAATAAACTTTTGATCCTTTACCACTTACTCCACCTACTGCTCTTGACGATGGAGGAGCAAGAGCCATCAGCAGGGGTAGGTGAGGAGTTAGATGAAGGAGAGGAAGACACCATGCCACCTCCCCTTCTTCACTCCTGGTCTGTAACATTATATGTTAGGATTACGGGTGCAGGAGTGGGGGAGTTCTTCATTGGTTGAGAGACTGAAGTTCTAATTTGGACTGAGTTGGACTTCCTTTTTATTTATTTTTAATTTTTTTCTTTCAGTCTTATTGAGATATAATTGACATACAACACTGTATAAGTTTAAGGTGTACAACATAAGACTTGACATACATATATTGTAAAATGATTACCACAATAAGTTTAGTTAACATTCATTACCACATATCATTAAAAAAATGTGTTTTTTTTTCTTGTAATAAGAACCGTTAGGATTTATTCTCTAGGAACTTTCAATTATGGTGCATAGCAGTGTTATCTATAGTCACCATGCTGTACATTATGTCTCCAGAACTTATTTGTCTTAAAACCGGGGGTTAGTACATTTGACTACCTTCATTGAATTCATTTCCACCCATCTTTGTAACCAGAAATATCTTTTTTTTTTCTATGAGGTTTTGTCTTATTTTTTAGACTCTAAATATAAGTGAGATCATGCAGTATTTGTCTTTTCTCTGACTTATTTCATTTAGTATAGTGCCTTTGAGGTCCTTCCATGTTTTCGCAAGTTGCAGGATTCCTTGTTTTTATGGCTAAATTCATATGCATATGAATACTATTATATCATATACAGAGGGTGCCAAAAAATGTATACACATTTTAAGAGAGGAAAAAACTGTATTAAAATTGTTATAATATATACTGATAACAAAAGATGAATACAAGTCACATTTGACTTCTGCAATTACAAGAGGTGCTCAAAGTGGTTACCATCAGTATAATTTTAATACAGTATTTTTTCCTTTCTTAAAATGTGTATACATTGTTTTGGTACCCTTTGTGTGTGTGTGTGATATATATAATAGTTGTGATATATATTTGTCAGAAAAGTCATGACATATTTTCTATATTTTTCAAAGGTCATTTATTTATATAAAGAACAAAGATCAATCAATGATATACTGCCCATTTTGTTCGATAAGTTTTTGCCATCTTTCAGTGAGCTTCATAATTCCTTGTTCATAGAAGGACCTGTCTTTATTTGAGAAAAACTGAACGAGGTGCTGATTTACAGCCTCATCTGAATTGAACATTACATCACTCAAGGAGTTTTGAAGAGAGCAAAACAAGTGGAAGTCTGATGGTGCAAGGTCAGGCGAGTATGGTGGGTGTGGCAACACATCCCATTCAAGCTCCAATAATTTTTGTTGGGTGATCAAACTTGTGTGTGGTCTCACATTGCCATGATGGAACACAACTCCTTTACAATTAACAAGCTCTGGATGTTTTTGGATGATGGATTCGTTCAAACTGTCCAATTGACGACAGTACACGTTTGAATTGATTGTTTGGTTCCTTGGTAGGAGCTCGAAAAACACAGCACCTTTAAAATCCCACCACACTGAGAGCATGACCTTCCTCTGATGAATGTTTGCTTTTGATGTCATTTGAGACGAATCATCACGTCGGTTCCAAAACCGTTTGTGCACCACATTGTTATAAACAATCCACTTCTCATCACCAGTTATCAGTCGCTTCAAAAAAGGATCATTTTCTTCACGTTTAATGAGCATATCACAAATGTTTATATGCACCCCATCAAATGAACTTCTTTGAATTCATACGGAACCCAAATATCGAGCTTGCTTACATATCCCAGCTTCTTCAGGTGGTTGTGAATGCTTCAATGATAGATGTTCAATGTTTCTGAAATCTCTCGTGTCATGTTACGTGGGTTTGACTAGATCAATGCCTTTATTTTGTCATCATCAACCTTGGTGGGCCTCCCTGACTGAGGAGCATTGTTGAGATCAAAATCACCAGCACGGACTTTTGTGAACCATCGTCGGCACTGACGTTCTTGTAGAGTATTGTCACCATAAACTTTATGCAACTTTTCACAAGCTTGACGCACGTTCTTCCCTTTATGAAAGTAAAACAGTAAAATATGGCAAAAATGCACAGTTGGTCTTCCATCTTCAACTTGTTGCATAATCTCCAAAACTCAACCAAATCGCTTCTATTTTTTTTTTGAATGAAGCTAGAACTTTCAGCTGTCAAATGACATAGCAATAACATAGATGTGAATGACTCTAGTACTTCCAAAAATGAACTAGTGCCATCTGTTGCAAACATGCGTCATGACTTTTCTGACAACCCAACATGTATATATATATCACATTTCTTTATCCATTCATCTGTCTGTTGATAGACACTTAGGTTGTTTCCATGTCTTGGCTTTTGTGAATAATTCTGAAAGAACATGGAGGTATAGATATCTCTTTGATATAGTGATTTGGTTCCCTTCAGATATGTACCCAAAAGTGTAGTTCTATTTTTAATTTTTTGAGGAACCTCCATATGTTTTCCATAGTGGCTCCACCAGTTTACATTTCCACCAGCAGTGCACAAGGGTTCCCTTTTCTCCACATCCTTGCCAGCATTTGTTATCCCTTGTCTTTTTTATAGCCGCCATCCTAACAGGTATGAGGTGACATCTCATTGTGATTTTCAGTTGCAGTTCCTGGATGGTTAGTGATGCTGAGCACCTTTTTATGTAGTTGTTGGCCATTTGATTATTTTCTTTGGAAACATGTCTACTCAGGTCCTTTGCCCATTTTCTAATTGGATTATTTTGTTTTGTTTTGTTTTGTTTTTCCTATTGAGTTGTAAGCGTTCTTTATATATTTTGGATATTAACCCCTTATGAGATATATGAGTTGCAAATATTTTCTCTCATTCCATAGGTTGCCTTTTCATTTTGTTGGTCATTTATTTGCTGTGTGAAGCTTTTTAGTTTTATGGTGTCTCCCACTTGTTTTAATTGTGTGGTTTGTGCTTTAAGTGTCATATTCACGTCAGAGAGCTTGCCACCTATATTTTCTTCTAGGAGTTTTATGGTTTTAGGTCTTACATTTAAATCTTTGACTAATGTTGAGTTAATTTTTGTGTTGGTTTGAACTTCTTAACACCTGAAAATGTAACTCTAAAAATGACTTGAAAGCTATGAAATCTGCTTCAGATATTGTCAAAGGGCAAGGAAAAGAAAGCTGACAATATATTATGGCTCTTTTCTGAGTTTGGTCCATCCAGTAAACTAGTTATTTATTTAACTCCTCTGGTTTTATTTTCCTTATCTTTAAAATGGGGATACTAAACCTAGCTTATAGGTTTATTTGTAAGGGTTAAATAAAATGTTTTGTGTGGTGACTGATTGATATTGGGTTGTCGAAAAAGTCATGACACATGCTTGTGACAGAAGGCACTAGTTCATTTTTGGAAGTACTAGAGTCATTCGCATCTATGTTATTGCTATGTCATTTTGACAGCTGAGCGTTCTAGCTTCATTAAAAAAAAATTGAAGCGATTTGGTTGACTTTTGCAGATTTTACAACAAGTTGAAGATGGAAGACCAAACTGTGCATTTTTGCCATATTTTACTGTTTTATTTTCATAAAGGGAAGAACGCGCGTCAAGCTTGTGAAAAGTTTCATAAAGTTTATGGTGACAATGCTCTACAAGAACATCAATGCCAACGATGGTTCACAAAAGTCCGTGCTGGTGATTTTGATCTCAACAATGCTCCTCAGTCCGGGAGGCCCACCGAGGTTGATGATGACAAAATAAAGGCATTGATTGAGTAAACTCAGGTTACATGACACGAGAGATTGCAGAAACATTGAACTCTATCATTCAAGAGTTCACGACCACCTGAAGAAGCTGGGATACATAAGCAAGCTCGATATTCGGGTTCCACATGAACTCAAAGAAGTTCATTTGATGGGGTGCATATAAACATTTGTGATATGCTCATTAAACGTGAAGAAAATGATCCTTTTTTGAAGCGACTGATAACTGGTGATGAGAAGTGGATTGTTTATAACAATGTGGTGCACAAATGGTCTTGGTCCCGACGTGATGATTCGTCTCAAACAACATCGAAAGCAGACATTCATCAGAGGAAGGTCATGCTGTCAGTGTGGTGGGATTTTAAAGGTGCTGTATTTTTCGAACTCCTACCAAGAAACCACACAATCAATTCAAATGTGTCCTGTTGGTAATTGGACAGTTTGAACGAATCCATCATCCAGAAATGTCCAGAGCTTGTTAATTGTAAAGGAGTTGTGTTCCATCATGGCAATGTGAGACCACACACAAGTTTGATCACCCAACAAAAATTATTGGAGCTTGAATGGGATGTGTTGCCACACCCACCATACTCGCCTGACCTTGCACCATCAGACTTCCACTTGTTTTGCTCTCTTCAAAACTCCTTGCGTGGTGTAATGTTCAATTCAGATGAGGCTGTAAATCAGCACCTCGTTCAGTTTTTCTCAAATAAAGACAGGTCTTTCTATGAATGAGAAATTATGAAGTTCACTGAAAGATGGCAAAAGATTATAAAAAAATGGGCCATATATCATTGATCTTTGTTCTTTATATAAATAAATGACCTTTGAAAAACATAGACAAAACTAGTCATGACTTTTCTGACAACCCAATGCAATGAAGGCACAGAACTCAGACCCCCATTGGACAGAAATCACTCAAGGAATGAAAATATCTGCCCAATGGGGGTCTGAGTTCTATGCCTTCATTGTTTCTTTTGGCCCATCAGCCATCAAGAGTGATTTCAATTCAAATGATCATCATCAAATTTTGCCACCTCTCAATCCTTGTAGTCACTCTTACTTTAAATGCTATTCTAATCATTTGAATGTCTTTTTCTCAGGTAACTCATTTAGATAGAAAGGTTTTTTATACTCCCCCCTTTTATTTTTTATTGTGTCTTGGATGACATTTTTCCAATTTCTATTTTATAACCATCAGAGTAATCCAACACTTTCCCTATCATCCTTTCCTAATGCACCTTTGGGTAATTTCCCCTTTTTACCTATGCTCATGAAGGCACATAGTTGTCAAATTTAGCAAGATTTTTAATAAGGAACAAGGAGCTGAGATGCACATTAAAAAAAATTTCAAATACCTTATCCTGAATAATTTATTCTCAGGAACATAATCATAAATTTCTACTTTAATCATAAGATGTTATTTGTCACTCAATAAACATGTCATGAAATTTTTTTTTTAAGGAAAGCAAAAAAAAATTTTTTATCTTGTTGAGAAATATGTGTACAAAGCATATTGTCTGGGAACCATGGCCAGGTCTGACATAACATTTTCCAAAAGCTTAACTGTCAGTAGGAGAGTTTCTGTTACAACATTGCCGATCCCCCCCGGCCCCATGCTCTGCTACCTGAATTTACTTTGTAAAATTTTACCTAAAAAGAGAATAATGACTTCTGTGGAAGCATAAAAAAACAAAAAAACTGTTCTATGATATTGGTGATTATACCAACTGCCCATAAAACATTTACAGAGGAACTGTAGACGTCCTGACTTTAACCCATGACCATAAGGGGTCTCGTTAACCACTAGCAGTAACACATCTCCTTCAGGTTTGCTCTAAACCTATGCTTGTCTCCTCTGAGGAAGAAAGGACATCTAGGAAATGTCACAGCTATGTGGCAAGTCTCAAGCAGGATTGGTTGGCCCTTAGTAAAATGTTCAACTCACAAAAGTTTAACACAGCTCTATTTTGGCTATTATTTTAGCTTATTTTTTTCAACCCCCACCCTTACCCCCATTTCCATCTGCCCCAAGCTGCTCGCGGTGCCTTACTGTCATGTAGGTTCTACTACCTTAAAGTGCACTGAGCTTGGCCACGTAGTAAGTAGGTCCTCAATGAATATTTGTGGAATGAATAACTGACTCATATGACTAAGGGACTTTTATTCCTACCTGCTGCCAATGAGCTTGTTTTTTCCTGTAATGTTGTAGTTTCCAATGTGTGGCCCATGGAAGCCATGGAGCAGAGGTACTGCAGTGATCCCAGTGTCCCCAATTATTCAAGTCCATCTGGAGGCCCAATTAAAATCATTTCCATTGTGTATATGCTACAATTTTTTCATGTGCACAAATGAAATTAGGGTTACTAAAATGCAATAATGCTTATA
Source organism: Hipposideros armiger (assembly GCF_001890085.2). Classification (NCBI taxonomy): domain Eukaryota; kingdom Metazoa; phylum Chordata; class Mammalia; order Chiroptera; family Hipposideridae; genus Hipposideros; species Hipposideros armiger. The sequence goes on from NW_017731474.1 coordinate 2,909,169, forward strand.
AGCCTTACTAGACAGGGTTTACAAATAATGATGCAAACATAAATCTGTATTGCTTGCTATGAGAGAACATTGATATGTTTTGTGAGAGAGGTGAGTTATAAAACTATGCAAAGTATGATATCATTCCTGCAAGATAGTACATAAAACACTAGATAGATAGATTGATGTAAATCAGGATAAAAATGAATTACCTGACATGTACTCCTCATTTTTAGTTTATTTCTTTATTTTGATGGAATGCATCATCTAATTGATTGCTGAGAAGATGAGCACTGGAGGTGAAGTTTTTGGATCATACATTTTTTTCTGTTGTATTTTAATTTATGAGATTTTTTTGATTACTCTCTTCATGCTTCTTTTTTATTTTATTTTCATTTTATTTTATTTTTATTTATTTATTTTTTTAGCTGAGCCATCCTGCCACCTGTTGGCAGCTCAGTGGCAGCTCAGCTCAGGCCGGGAATCGAACCGGTGACCCTATTGCTCAGAACTCGCACTCTTGAGCAAGCTCTTAACCAACTGAGCCACTCGGTCAACCTTCCATGTTTCTTTTTAAAAATAGCATTCTGTTCTTGTTTCATGGATATGAGTTTCTCTACTGTCCTGAAAATTTAATTATAATTTTTTAAGTGTTTCTCTGTGTGTTTTTTTTTGTTTTTTTTCCTGCAATTTTTTCTCATTTGTTTTGCTCTTGGACTTCCATATTTGTTGTTGGTGAACCCTGGTGATCTCTGGCCAAAGTGATCATATTTAAGAACAAGGCACTAAAGGTGAATGGAAGCTCTGGGGTGTGATAGAGGTTTGTCATTTCCTGTTAGCATGGGGCTGGTTAAAAGATTGCCTGCCAGCATTCTGAAAAGCAGCCAGGGAAGGGATCCATGAGATCACTGTTTAGTCTGAATGTTTTCACTGTAATCGCCCTCTTTTCAGCTTCTTGCATTATCCTAACCATCAGCGACATCTGGGACCGCTAAGTCCAGAGCCTCTGGTTTAAGCGCTCTGGATAAACCTTCTCATTCTTTCCTGAGTAGCGCAGTGGGGGAACTGAACTAACTGAATGCCTGGGCCAGAACTGGCATCTGGGAATCTAACCACGGCCTATACAGACTTCAACCACAAAGGGCCTTAACACATAATATGCAGTATGTTTAAAGGATATATTTGACTTACAAACATATATTTTAACATATATATAATTAATATATTACAAATGTAGATTTAACATATATTAAATGTATTATAGTGATTTTAAAACTCACAAACCAAATAGTGTTTTGACTATAACTTTAGAATTTTTGTTTTTGCTGGAAACAGTTATTTACACAGGCAATTAATTGATTTTTACAGTTGCTTCTACAGCACTTTAACCCTTAAAGCACTTAAACAAATGATTATTTTTCATATGCTCCCTTCCTTTTTTTCTATTATTTTAAACTATAGAAAATACATGCATGCTATAAAATATAAAACTGATACAGAAGGGGATGTATTAGCAATTGAATGTCTTTTCACCTTTTTTTCCCACCCCTTAATCACACACTGCTTCCAAGAAGTGATTACTTTTAAGAATTGGTGTCAGTACTCTATACTACCTTTTTGGCTATAGTTTCTGACCTTCTCCCTTCAGTTAATTTAATGCTTATTAGCATGCCTACTGGAAAATAGATGGAAATGTTTAGGATACTACCTCTCTAACGCATATAATTTATTCAAATATTGAAGCAGGTTTGGTGGAGGGTAAAGAACTGTGTCTTACAGGAATTCTGGTTCCTTTTAAGAGCTTTCAATTAATTATAACAGGCCAATATTTCCCCAGTTACCATGGCTAACTGAAGGCTGGCTATCATACAAATTAGTTTTACAGATCAAAACAGTGGGTATCAGATTTTAAGAAAGATGATTTTAAAGAGTTTCCTTGTATTCTGTGCTAGGAGAAAGATCCAATTGGGAGAATAAGAATGAGATGAAGAATCTAAAGTGACACCCAAATGAAAGCCTGTGTGCTGTGAGAAGCATTCAAATAATTTTTTAATGAACTGGTTTCTTTGACTTATTTTAAGATCTATATGTAGGGGGGGGGGAATAAATGACAGGAATAGAATAGATGGAAAAAATTAAACAAGATTCTGCCCCATTAGTTATGACTGACATGGAAAAGATAATAGCCAAGAAGCAAATGGAGTTTGTTAGCAGAAGGAAGTAATGATAATGGGATTTTCATAAATGTATCAGAGAAGAAGTAGATAAAACTTTTTTAAAAGTTCAGTAATCAGTAGAGATAGGCATAATATGAATGACTTTAAAATGACTGAGATATTGATGTTTAAATTCTCTCATTACCAAGAAAAATAAAGAATGGAAGTTTAGATCACTAGTGAGTAATGAAGAAAAGTTCAAACATGGCTACTAAAAATGCAGATATGTAACTGTTTGTATTTGGAAAATTTAAACTTAGATATATGAGCACATCTGGTTGACATGTTTCCTCTTGGATAATATGAGAATTGGCTAATGTGCTTACCAAATCACTTATGATGAATAATTTTTATAAGATAATTATGCTGATTTAATATGAACTAAATATGTAAATGCAATGAACTCTAGAGTTGAGAATTTTCAAAGAAGGAAGGCAGGGAAACTGGAAAAACAAATATTTGAAGGATCTATGGTTTTATTCTTCAAATTGACCTTCTCCCTGTTTTTACTCAGAAGTCCAATAGTCACAAAAAGTTATGCATGTTCCTTTATCTATAAATGTGAATTTAAGCTAAGGAAATGCAAGTGCACTTGCCATCTCATTTCCTCCTCACTTTTATTTGCAGAAAAAAAGGAAAAAGACTTATTCATTGATTAAACTCAGCGAAATAATGTAGTAGACTGTGTAGTCTATAAAGTGTGTCTCCATGAAAGCATCTATTGAGCTGCAGGGGGAAGATATTAGAACTTATATTTACATACTAATCTTCTAATTCTATTGTGATATTGTTGAAAGTGAGAAATCAATTAAGTTTCCTAATGTTTAACTTATTGATTAGCACTGCCGTCCTTATTTTGGAGTGTTCCACAAAAAAATCAGATGTTGGTAGATGGTTGCCCATTGGTTTGCTTTCGGCATCCTGCAACCTTTTATAGCCTACATAGGCCTATTTAAGAGGTTTGATAGAGGGTATTATCTTGTTTGCATCTCAATCTTTAGATGGAAAGTGGACTAAAGGATTCACGCAAAGATATCACTGATAAAATATGACAACAATGATTTAAGCACATCAAGAACACTGCAGCACTGATGATTTACCCATCCTTAATACCAATGCATGTGTAGCCAGCCAATTAAAAAGTAAAAACAGTAACAACCTAATCATCTAATTTATTGGACCTAACACTTGGAAATTACCCAGAAGGCTTTTTCACATGTGAATTTACACCTACAACAAAGGGATTAGCTACTGATAGAGTGAAGTTATCATGATTCACAGAATGTTTAAAAGTAGTGTTATTTCACTTTATTTCATCCTTTAAAATGGCCTAAATTTGCTACATGTATAAAAAATCTTTAAATAAGTGTGTATATTTTTGGAATGCTTGCCAAAATTTTTCAATGGTATATGGAATTAAAAATGCTTGTGAGAATATATATTAAAAAGATGTTGCAGAGATTCTCAAAGGGGGTGCTCTGTAATGTTTAGGTATGTTTATTTCCTTGTGTGTCTTATTTAGGTATAAATTCCATAACACACTTTGCAATAACTAAATGACATTGTGGTTTTTACAAATTCTTCTACAAGTTGGCCATGGCACATTTTCCCTATTCTTTCATGGTGTATAAATAAATGAAGACCAATAAACTCTGAAAAACAAAGGCTATTTACTTAGAGCTTGCTAGAGCAAGGGAATCAGCCACTATCGCTTACATTTGGCAGAGGCTCAGGGACAGGCAGAGGAATGAGAAAGCTTGATGGTGGAAAAAAAGAGGAGGCTTCAGGTGTGCCCTGACTAGAGCCGGTTGGCCTGGGGACTCTGGTGAGGAAATACCTGGCCCATTGAGAAGACTGTTCCCTTTCTTCATGGCAACCGATAGATGTTGACCACACGCTTAAAGACGGCTAAGGATGTTATTCTGTGAAGAGCTATGGTTCTCCGGGTGTTAAGAAGTCTCTATCCATGGTTGATGGACAAACCCACAGCAAATACCATAAGATAGACAATTAAATTACACAAGAAAGAGTGCTTGAATGTGTAGTATCAAAAGATTTTAAGGGAAGGGAAATATTATATTTTAAATATAATAGGATTTAAATCGCTGGCAATATATGGCAGACTAGATGACCTAAAAAAAACCCAACAAAATATGGGGCTACAAAACAGCTGAAACTGATTGGTAAAATATAGCAAACATATTTCTAAAGAAAGCTGAACATTCAAGAAAGCTAAAGAAATTCTAGAGATCAAAGATGAAGAGGAAACTGAGACATTAAGCTGCATGTGGGAGTTAACATTTGTCTCTCTTAAGATGGGAGTGAGGTGCTGGTTCTGACGATCATGGGCATGTATTTTAATGGCCGGCAGACAGAAAACAGGAACTGAAACTCTGATCTACGTAAGGAGAGGAATTAGAAGAGAAACTGACTCTACCCCAAATTCCCACATATAAGAGCCTAAAAGAAATTACCTTAAATGACAGCAGTATGAGGGCAGGGACCACACAAACAAATAAATACCAAACCGCAAAGCCACTGACCAGCCCGGGGAGAGGGAAATAAAAGACACTCTGTCTTTTTCACTTGGGTCCAGCCTTGCATGCCTTCCTTGTGCTACTTAAGTCACGGAAGGAGAGGTCTGTAGCTTTCTGCTACGCCCAGTCCTCTTTCTGAATTTACTCCTCCTCTGCTCCAGCTCTCTTCTGCTTCTGCGCTTCCAGACCACAAACTTGGTTCCACATGTACTGTGGGGTAGATAGTATTTTGCTCTCACATATGACTTTGCCACATCCATTGATTGACTTCATTTGTTTTTCTGGCTCTTCTGACAATGATTTCCATTATCCCTTTATGCCTTGTGTTTCCTCAGTTAGACAGCCTGTTAGCTAGGTTTCAATTTAGTTTGAGAACCTGCCTTCAGTCCTGTTGTGACCTGAGCTGCTGAAGCAAAATGCTCACAGTAGGTGCCTGATGTGGGGACCTGTGCAGAATGGGACAGTCATCCCATGGTTTCCTAATTACTGTTATTCTTTTCCTGACTATAAAAGTAATAGACGCTGAATTCTAGAAGCTTGAAAAATATAAAGAGTATAAAGAAGGGTATAAATACCACTTGTAATCCTATCATTTATGGGCATTATTTGTTAACATTTTGGTGCATTTACTACCTGAAATTTATATGCATATAAATGATTAAATGAATAGGATTTTAAAAAAATTGGATTATACTCTACATACAGACTTTATGCTACTTTGTTGCTTAACATAAATAAATATTATCCTGAGCCCATAAAAATCTTTGTAAATACAATTTTAATGATTATATAATATTCCAGTATATGTGTGACTTTTAAACTTAATATTTTTTTTATTTTTGTGTGTGTGTATTGTTTTAATCCTGGAAGCCTTGTATTTTTCCTGATAAAACAATAACATTTGCTATATGCTTTACTTCTTGATGTCACTACATTTTCTAAAGCCAATGTCTTATGTTTCTAATTATTAATATTTTTAAAAGAAGCATTATAAATGCTGAGATTCTTAAAGGCAATATAATTTTACCTTTGTGAAAGGGTTTAATTTTTTACTTTCATAAGTGAATTAGCTGTGGGTATTTTTAAAGACTTGGTGTCTTAATAACCAAATGGAGTAACAACTAAATCTCCAAGTTCTTTAGGAATAAGACTTATAATGTCTGAAGAATGCCAGCAAACCAGAATCTCAGCTTCACTTTCTAGGGAGAGTAAAGATCATGCTTCTAAAAATGCCCCCAGTGCTTCCAGACCAATGAACATCTCCTTTTCTAAACTATTAGAAACATAATACACAGAACTATTTTCTGTTTCATTTCTTTACCTCCACAATATCCAGCCAAAGCTCTACCACTTGCTGGCTGTGAGTTTTTGGACAAATGATTGAACCTCCTGAATCTTTGGTTTCCTTATGTGTAAAAGGGGGATGGTAATTGTACCTTCCTCATTGGGTTGTGGTAAAGATTGAATATGTTATGCACAGTGGCTATCCTGGCTCATTAAAATTTAGATATTATTAATATTGTTCTTATGATTCTAATGGAGATAGCATAACATGATGGTTAATATCATGGACTCTGGAGTAAAGCTAACGAAACTCAAACCCGGCCTGCCACTTACTATTCTGTATCTGTGGGAAGTCACTTATCCTTTTGTGCCTCAGTATTCTCATCTGTAAAAAGGATAGAATAATACTATCTACCCCATGGGATGTTTATAAGGATTGAATATCTTAATATATATGAAAAGTACTGAGAACAATGTCTAGCACATACTAAGTGCTATATAAGTGATGGTTTAAGTAAAATATTTAATGATATTTTAAGTAATTAGTGGATGGAGTAGTTATCGAACAAAACTAAATCATGTCACTCTTATTTCTTTACATGTGTTAACATGCCTTTTTCTATGACGTGTTCAGTAACCAGAAGAACTGCGTGATCTGAGATTGTTGGCCTGAAGGCATTCCATTTGACCAATATGCAAGGAAGCACTTGCCAGGTTGCTAGGATGGAAGCTTAATGCTCCAGAATCATCAACATCTGAGATGTGTTAGCAGATGCCCACTCTTAGATTCTTCAGTAGAGCCCAGAACACAAGAGAAGTGTTATGAATAGGTAGCCTTTTCTATGTACGAGTATGTTTATGGGACGATTGCCATCCTTTAAAGTGCAGAAAAGTAGTTGTGGGTTAGAGACTAATTTGCTTTCAGAGATTAAATGTTTTGAACTGTTCCTGAGCAAAAAGGAGTTCACACAGAATGAAAAAACATATAAACAGTGTTACTCTGTGCCTCCTACATTAAGACTCTTCATAAAGAATGACCCAATAGGCTAGAAGACTTTTGAGCAAGTCAAAATTATTTTCCACAAAGCAAATGAGCAGTTTGATTGCCTCCCTGTGTTTTAGAAGTATTAAGAGTTCTTCAAATGAGGTCCAAAGTGCAGCAAAATATAATCATCCAACTTGGAAGGCAGCCATGGAATGGATGACTGAATAAATATTACCATGTAGCATCATTCATCTCAGGCTTTAGTGGGAATGGGAAAGAGGTTGGAGAGGGATTTCCTGCCAAAATCCAAAGTTAAGTCCAATGAGAAGTTAGTACCCTCCAGGGGCCTTTGTTTCCCTATTATGAGCCTTGGATATGATATTATTTTACTGATTATTTTTAAAAATTATATTTTGAATGGGGGGAGGTAGGCAGAACTGGTTTTGAACATGTAATTTGAAAATTCTTTTGGAAATGTGATGGTCAATTTACATGGATATGAATATACTTTTGCTGCTGGCCTTCTCTTCAATATATATTTTCTGCTGACAAATGAGGGCCATTGAAAATTTCTGGCAGTAGAGGCATGTGATTGTTTAAGGTGAGATTGTGGATACCTCCGTCAGCCTTTGACAGGGGACACAAACCATAATTTGGAACCTGTAATGTAAACCTCAAGACATTGGAGTAACTTAACAGATCTGAATCAAGCATAAACAATGAAGTGATTTGAAAGGGTTGGTCTACCCAAAATGTCACGTTCCACAGAAGAATGCTTTCTCTATTTGATCTGTCACTAGAGCTCTCAAAACATGACACTCCTTGAGCATAATATACTTTGATGATAAACTAGATTAACTTTCCCAGTACAAGTGAAAGGCCACCTGTTGCCAGAATGGCCATATTCCTCGTTGGCTGTCTTGTAGCTGTCATCACTTCAATGCAATCTGCAGCCGACATGCTGGAATATAATGAATATGTCAGAAGTTGGAGGTCAGCCATCCAAGTACATGAAAACTTGGCTCGCCTACAGTGTCAGCATGGAGGCCTCCCCTATCATCTTGTGCAAAGGATTTCTGCACCACTTGATTTGTTTGCACAGGGTTTGTTGCTGTTGGATGGGGAGCATTTCTAAGAGGCTTTTTGACAGCCCATTCAAATATTTTCAGTGTGAAAAAAATAGGACTTCTGGTTTCAAGCTCTTCAAATAATAATAGGTGGTGTGGAATGCTGTGTTAGCTGATGGTAGTGGGGGTCTTTTGCTGGTTTTTAGTGGAGAAATATTCACCGAGACTGTTAGAAGTGTTTTGATTGGAGTGGAGAGGAGGGTTGGTTAGGAGATCAGAGCTACTGAAGAAATCTTAGTGGTGCTCAATTGCTACCTTCTCTTACAACCCTAAACACACAGTGGTGTTGGGTCAGTTGGGCCACAAACTCTTGGTATAGGGAAGTACAAAATGGTGCATTGTATTTATCTGTCATACATTTATAACATATACAATATAATATATATCAGTTTTCCCAGGTTATAATAATGAAAAACAATATGAGATTTTTGTTTATTCAAGGCATAAGTGTTCTTTTCCTCTTTCTTCTCAAAAAATAAAGTCTGTTTTAGTTAACAGCATCAGGAAGAGACCTTCTAAAGTCTTGGTAGTGTGATTAAGAATCACAAGTAGCTCCATTGGCTGAAAACAAGAGAGCTTAAATCAGTCTTAGCTGTTGTTGAATGCTTGCTCCAAACCTTTATAGGCCAACTAAAAGGGGAAATCTGTTCTTGGCCTTAGCTAGGGCAGTTTCTCAACCTCAGTACTATTGACATTTTGGACTGGATAATTCTTTGTGGTGGGGGTTATCCTGTGCATTGTAGGATGTTTAGCAGCATCCCTGGTCTCTACCCACTAGATGACAGTAGCACCTTCCCAGTCGTGACAATCAAAAATGTTTACAGATGTCCCAAATTGTCAAATGTCATGGAACCCAGTAGGAGGCAAAACTAACCCCAGTTGAGAACCACTGAATTAGGCAGATACTAGGATCCTAGAACTATATGACATTGCAGTATCATAAAGAAGAAAATGATATGCAAAAACTTATCCTAACTTTACCTCCCAAGTCTTAACATTAAAATATTAACTGAAAAGGAGTGGGAAGTTTATTGTACTCTCTACCATAATTCACATTCATACATCCTAAGAGTAAGGGTTTGGGTGTCCAAGGGTCTCAGATTATCTTCTATTGGTTTGGGTAACAATAACAATAATAGCTGTCATTTATCAAGGGACAGTTATGGTGCTCCACCCTGTGCTATGTCACTTACATGTACTATTTTACTTGATCCTTATAACACATGTAGAAGTTAACAACGTTATCATCAGATGAGTACCCTGAAGCTTGGAGAACTTAAAGCACTTGACCAAGCTTTCTTGTGTTTAAATCCATGTGGTCCCACCCAGAACTTGTATGTTGAACTACTTATATATAGGATCCCCCTATGGTGACTGGGTCAGAATAGAAGGAAACCTGCCCCCACAGACTGACCTGTTACTAGTCCTCAACAGCTAATTCTCAGCAGATTTCTTTCTCACACTTGCACATAATTCAGGTCTCTGTGAGTCACACCCTAGAATCGTTTTATAAGAACAAAACAGCAAACAGCTAATTTAAAATTATCCCTGTCAAAAGAAGATAAGAAAATTATGTGTGGGTTTGATAAAAAACATTTTATATCCCTTCTAAAACACTTGTTAAATTTTATCGAGATGTGACCTTATAAACTTAGACCTGTAATGTACTGGCAAGCTGCATGCCTGGTAGGAATTCACTTCCCCACTCAATATTTAATGTGTGTTAATTAACTCAATATTTCATTTTTTGCAATTTGTTTCCATCATCTCTAACATTTTCTACATGTGTTGACAAGGGGAAATATCTGACTACTGCATTACATGTTTTTCTCTTTCCCAGCTAGAAGAGGCTTAAAAATAAGAGAAGTAGTCAAAAGTCAGGCAGATTGAATAAGACAAAACAAAACAAAACAAAACAAAACAAAGCAAAACAAAACAAAAGCAGAGACACCAATTAGTCCACAGCCTGGAAATTGAACAAATTTGCGCTCAGCTACTAATATGTTTTCTCAGTCTGGTGCCAAAGCTTTCGCCCACCCCTGCCCCTTTTACATTTAAAAAAAATTTTTTTATTATTAGTTTCAGGTGTACAGAACAATGCAATAGTTATCCTTTTCACCCTTCACAAAGTAACAACACCCCTCCCCCCATCCACTGCCCTCCCACCCCCAATATCATACTTATCTATTACAATTCCATTGACTCCATTCCCACACTCTACTCCACATCCCATGACTATATGTATATATAATTATAGTTGACATACAATATTATTCAACATCAGCTTCAGAAATACAGTGCGGTGGT
>NW_017731474.1:2920136-2958993 GCF_001890085.2 Hipposideros armiger
CCTCAGTTTTTCCTCTGTGTCTCTGAGACTATTTCTGTTTACATTTCTCATTTATTCAGTTTTTTAGATTCTACATATAAGTGAGATCATATGGTATTTGTCTTTCTCTGACTGACTTATTTCACTTAGCATAATGTTCTCTAGGTCCATCCATATTGTTGCAAATGGTACGCTTTCCTTCTTCTTTATAGTGGAGTAATACTTCATTGTGTAAATGTACCATAGTTTGTTAATCCAGTTGTCTACCGATGGGCATTTTGGTTGTTTTTTGGCTATTGTGAATAGCGCTGCAATGAACATAGGGGTGCATATAATTTTTCAAATTAATGTCTTGGGTTTTTCTGGATACATACCTAAGAGTGGAATTGCTGGGTCATAAGGTAGTTCCATTTCCAGTTTTTTGAGATACCTCCATACTGATTTCCATAGTGGCTGCACCAGTCTGCAGTCCCACGAACAGTGTACCAGGGTTCCCTTTTCCCCACAACCTCACCAGCATTTGTTGTTTGTTGATTTATTGATGATAGCCATTCTGACCGGAGTGAAGTGGTATCTCATTGTGGTTTTTATTTGCATGTCTCTAATGATTAGTGAGGCTGAGCATTTTTTCATATGCCTGTTGGCCATATGTACTAACCCCCCTTTTACTTTTAATCATCACTTCAGTTTATCTTCATTTATCCTGTTGCCATTTCCCAAATTGATTATAAAAGTAATGTAAGAAATGTCTTTTCTCTTAGTTTTTTAAATTGGTGCATTAGGTCATTTCTTTATTAATACCTAGCAGATACCCGGTAATTATTTACTCTCCTATGGAGCCCAGTAGACAAACCACAGTAGGAAAACATCAAACAGAAGATATAGACAAACCTTATCCACATGGAAAATAACTATACTGCCATTAAATGGTGAAGGACAGGAAAGAAAATGAATTGTTATTACTTTATTCACTGATTGCTTTTTTAAGCGCTCTTTATCATGGAGAATTTCAAGCATATATAAAAGTACAAAGAATAGTACATGAACTCCCCTACATTGTTTTTTAAAAGATTTTATTGGGGAATTGGGGAAGGGGAACAGCCTAGTTTTTGTCCTTCAATCTTAGTTGTGGAGGGCGCAGCTAACTCAGCTCCAAGTCCAGTCACCATAGGGCAGCTCAGCTCAAGGTGCTGTGTTCAATCTTAGTTGCAGGTGGGCATAGCCCACCATCCCATGCAGGAGTTGAACCAGCAACCTTGTTGTTAGGAGCATGTGGTCTCACCAGCTAAGCCATCCTGCCATCTGTTGGCAGCTCAGTGGCAGCTCACTGGCCCATGTGGGAATCAAACTGGCGACCCTGTTGCTCAGAGCTCATGCTCTTAACCGACTGAGCCACTTGGTCACCCCCTCTCCCCCACCCCCCACACACACCCTTTACGCTTTTGACTTGATCCCAAAGTCATCAAACCATGGCCAGTCTTGTCATTTTACTGTATTACTTATCTATTGGGGTAAAATGAATTACCTCCAAATTTAGCAGCTTGAAACAACGTACATTTATTACCTCACAGTTTCTGTGGATTAGGACTCCAGATCGGGCTAGTTGGGGTTCTCTGAGTCTGGGTCTCCCACAAAGCTGTAGTTGTCTCAAATCTCCTCTGGGAATGGTCCACTTCCTAGCTTACTCAAGTGGTTGTTGGCAGGATTCATTTACTCCTGAGCCATTGGAAAGAGGCTTCACTCTGTTCCTTCCATGTGGGCATCTCTACAGAGTATCTCACAACATGGCAGCTTGCTTCATCAGAGCACCAGCAAGAAAGACAGCATGACAGGTCGAGCAAGACAAGTCTACTGTAATGTAATCCTAAGTGAGGTGTCCCATCATCCTTACCGAATTCTGTTCTTTAGAAAAAAAGTCACTAGGTCCAGCCCACATTCAAAAGGAGGGAATTACATGAGGGTGTAATTACTAGAAGGTGGGGATCACTGGGGGCTCTTTTAGACATCTGCCTACCACCTATATACACCCCTGTTCACTTCTAACTCCTATATTATTTTGAAGCAAGTCCCAGATTTCATATCATCTTTCCTGTAAATATTTCAATGTGTATCCATAAAAGATAAGGGCTCTTTCAAAAAAGTATATAATCACAATACCATCATTACACGTAAAATTTAATAATAATTCTCTAATATTAAAAATATCCAATCAGTGTTTAAATTTCCAATTTTGTCATGAATATAGTAATACATCGAAATAGACTGACATATTTTAAAATGTCTTCTAAATATCATTCATCTATTGTTTTCCCCTTTTTCTTCCTCCTCCTTTATTCTCTACCTGCCTTATAATTTATTTGAAGAAAGCAGCTTGTTTGACCTGTAGAGTTTCCTGCAGTTTGGGTTTTGCTGATTCAATCCCTGCATATTACTTTATCACATCCTTAACATTTCCTTATAAATTGATAATCATTGATTTTTAAGATGGCATTTTCTACACATTAAAGTTAGGGTGCCTCTTACCATCAAAAGCATTGTGTAATTTCTCAAGTGAGAGTTATAATACTGTTGTCTTTGCCTCAGTGTGTGCAAACTTGGTTTGACTATATTGTTATCACTTCAATTGAATTATGGGCATTCTTGGTATTACATGTGTTGACTTTAGTTGTTAGTTAAATTTTTTTAAAAGATTATACTATGATTGTACACTGAAAAGAGTAGTCACTGTGTGTGTAGGAAAACACAGACAGAGAAGAGGAATGTAAATTTAATGTATCATGGCTAGACCACTATGATCCTTGATGTTTCAGAAAACAAACCAAGCAAAGGCATTTGAAGGCATATGAGTCCTAATGTTGTGTGAAAAGGATTGAGAAGCACCAGCATCAACATTTGCCAACAGCATGTTAGCCCCTTGGAAGAAAATTTCATAGTCAATAGGAAGCACTCTCTCAAGTTCTACTCAAAATATATATTATCTTTCAATAAAATAGTGTGGAAAGACACAGAACTCAATTACTTTGAATATAAAAATGATTTCTGTTGGACTTTTCTTTCTTTTTTTTTTCTGAACATTTATTGCTTTGGAAACTACTAAGTGAAAACAATACAAACAAAATTGCATAATCACAGTATTCTCCTAATTAAGGCACAGGAAAAAGATTGGAAGGAAATACATCAAATTGCTACCAATATTGATGAGATTCTGACACACTTTTTTTGTTGTTGTTGATATTTTATTGTTTTCCTGAATTCTTTATAATGAGCAAGAACACCTTTAAAATCGGGGGTGGGGGAGGGGGAACGACCCTAGTAAATATTTTTCTTGTAAAAACACCACAACAGAAAAGTGACATGTGAGACTGTGGGATGGCTTGCATAAAGGCAGCTGAGGCTGTTCCCAGGCTCGCTGGCTGTGGGATAAGTGTTCTTGACTGTGGAGGCCTTGGTCAGTCTTCACATGGACGGACACCTACTTTCTTCCTGCCTGCTTGAAGAATGCCCCATCCACCCTTACTGTCAGAACTGTTTCAATGCTGTCTGATGATGGATATGTTTTTTCCCCAGAGTAATCAGGTATGATATTCTCATGATGAGCTTGAAATACAAAAAGGCCTGGTTGAGTGCTTTATGTGAAGAATTTTTCTAGTATCTTAATCATTGACATTTTTGTCAATATTTTTCTTTTTGTGGATAAACAGGAGTGATAAAGGATATAAATGTCTGTACAAATAACGTTTATTTTTCATTTTCTGATTTTTTTTACTTTTTTTATTAGTTTCAGCTGTACAAAAACGACATAATGATTAAACGTTTACACACCTTACAAAGTGATAACACCAACAAGTCTACTGTCCATCTGACTGTAAAAATAAGTTTTAAGACAGTATTTTAGTAAGTATAAAATAAAAATTCTAAATGATAAGGCACTTTTATCAGATTAATTGGTAGGGTCTTTTTTTCTTAGTGGCTCTTAAAATAATTGTGTTTTACAACTAAGTTATCAAATTTGATGATATGTTACTAAAAATAGAAGTAAAAAACTGTCTTCTGGACCTAAGATTAGGAGATTTAGGGATTTATCTCCTTTCTCTCCTCATGTGTCTCTTGTGATAATCCCACATTTTCTTGAAACCAGATACCATAAGTTGTTTGATACATCATGAATTTTATAAGTTTTTTAGAAAAAAAGAGCACCTGTAAAACTGCACAACTTTTTTTTTTCTGTGATAGACATACATTCTTCAGTTCATAAGTTTGGTTTGAGCCAAAGCTATTTCACATTCAGAGTCCAAATGTTCTCCTGAATCTATTTTGGACACCATTTGTATCATTAAGGTGACTTCCTCCACTGCACCTCATAACCTATCTTTTATAATCTGTTCCTCTTTCACACATTTAGGAACAAAAGACTAATTTCTAAACATATCATGGTATTCCAGGCTTGATGAACAGTTCCTTTGTGGTTAAAATCATAATTACACTTTCTCTCTTAATTGAATTACATATTGATGGACATTAAACAGATCTTAAGTCAGCTAGGGATTTCTGATAGATGGATGATGGTACCAGAGTGATAGCCATTTGGTATTTAAGAATAGACAACATCAAACCTTCATAGTTTTGAGAATCCCATGCCTATTCTAAGAGATTTGGCCATTTCTACTACCTTTAATTGTACTGCGTAGAGCATGACAATATTCTGCAAAGACAATTATTATTTGTTTCTCTGCTAAGTTTTCATGTATCTTTTTGAAGACGTTAGGATCCAAATTTCAAATAAAGTTCAAATACACGGCACCCTAACAAGGCTTATCTCTCAGCTTAGGTGAGACTCAGATGAATCTATAACCTTTTACACACATGCTAATTTGCACATGTGCAGGCATTGACATCTATGTCACAACTGACTCCTCTGCCAAGTTTCTTTTGGCACTGATTATAAATTACATGTGAATTTGAGATATGTTAAAATGTGAAAAGTTCTGCAATTAGACTTGATGAAATACAGTAATAGATAACATTTATAAGGTTTTGTATAATAGGCTAGATACTTTACCTATATTAATTTATTTAATGTTCAGAATTACCCCCATGAAGCAGTACTGTTATTATACCCATTTACAGATAAAGAAAACTGAGTCTTAGGGAGTTTAAGTCATTTGTCCAAGGAAAAGGCAGAATTGAGTCGAAGCTTGAACTAGAAAGAATGTTATCTTTACTTCCCCACTTCCATCCCAGTAAAGTCTTACTTTTCTTTTTTTCTTTTTTTTTTCATGCGGGAGTTGAACCGACAACCTTGCTGTTAAGAGCACACACTCTATCCACTGAGTCATCGGGGCAGCAGCTCAGCTCAAGGTGCCGAGTTAAGTCCCAGCCGTGCTCACCAGCACGTACTCTCACCAGCTGAGTCATCCTGCCACCTGTTGGCAGCTTAGCAGCAGCTCAGCTTGGGTGCAGCTCAGCTGAAGCTCACTGGCCCATGTGGGAATCGAACCAGTGACCCTGTTGCTCAGAGCTCGTGCTCTTAAGCAAACTCTTAACCAACTGAGCCACTCAGCTGGCCCCCAAGTCTTACTTTTTTTTTTCATTGTTATGTACTACTAGTGCTGTCCAATAGAACGTTCTATAATAGAAATATTCTCTAGCTTTACTGTCCCTAGCCACTCGGGACTATAGAGCCCTTGAAATATGGTTAGTATAACTGAGCAATTACATCTTACATTTATGTAATTTCAATTAATTTCAGCTTACATGGGCATGTGTGACTGGTGACTCCCATACTACAGCATGCGGCACTAGAATGAAGGCCATTGTATCTTCAGGAAAATACCGTAGAGTTAAGAGACACAGTTTACTTTTGCTCTGACGAAGTCATGTTTGCACAAGGGCAAATATTCTGAAGTAATTACTTCTGTGTTATGATTTCCATTATAAGGTGCTATTTCTCCATGGTGGCATTCAGGTATGTTTTGTTTTAAAACAAATAAACACCAAACAAACTTTGCTGGTAGAAATGCTGACCTGACCTTGGGAGGCGATGATTCCATGCAAGCTGGTAGAATAAGGTGCCATCCAATGGGGCATTTGTCCCTCTTAAGGGACGGTTTCACCAATGGTTTGAGTATGTCACTGTTTTCAGGTTGATGGGCTTCAAGCCAAGTGGCTGTGGTGGAGGATGAGTCGCAGGGGTGCTTGTTCTGCTGCTCTTCGATGTGGCCATATGAGCAAGCATTAGGTCTGCACTTTGCAGAGAAAATGCACACGTCATAATCCCAATCCCTCCCTAGGTGTTTTGGTTGGCTTCAAGTACCATTCCTTTTGTAATTAAGTGGGAAAGGGAAAACAGATGGTCACCTTGTCAAATCTTGTTTTCAAGTTAAATACACACAGCCCTCTTTCCTAAGTAGGATAATTCTCTTTTAATGGTAATGCTTTAAGAGAGGGAAACACTGGCGTTTTTGTATAGGATCCAATGAATGTGTATGTAATGTCCACCTGCCTGACCAGTGCACTTGGGAAGAAATTCCTTAATTTTCATGGCAGTGCCACCTGTCATCTTTTGTATTGTCTAGAACAGCAGTCGTTTCGTTTCTTTGTACTTTATTCTCCTCAGGGTTGCACCTTCTGTACAAATAGTCAAAGCACACCCACAGAGCAATAATATTTATCTGGGCACAGTAAAGTGCCATTCAATTGGAGATTAAAGAAATACTGGGAAAGTCCCCAGATGGTCCCACTCTCACCCATTTTGTTCACTCTTTTGATACTGAAGATCAGGAGAGGTGAGGAATCAATAATTACTCAAAGCTGGAAGCCATCTCTTTCTTACCCATCTACTTCCTAGAACAATGAAGACCAACTGATTAGGGAAATATTAGGCTCTTGTCAAATTTATTCTCCACATCATGGAGAAAATAGAGAACATACCTTCCAGTTAAAAACACTTTTTTGAAGGGACGGGGAATGAGAAACTGGCCTTTTTGTCTCTGCCAATTCTAAACTCCCTCTTTCACACTTTTCTAAAAGTGTCCCCTTACTTCCTTTTTGCCCTTTTATTGTCACACTCTTTGGATCATCCATATTACAAAGAATAGAAATGGAGGGCTGGTCAAACGGTGCATTGGTTAGGAGTTGGCTTGGGATGCCAGCTCTGAGCAGCAGGACCCCGGTTCGGATCCCACATGAGGGCCAGTGACGCTGCCCTCATTTAGCTACAGCTAAAATGTTGAACAACAGCTCGACTTGGAGCAAGGTTGCCGAGTCGTCGGCTATGGCGTAGGCTGCAGCCCCTGCTGCAGCGGGCTGCCGTGAGCTACAGTGAGTGGCTGGCAGCCGGCATGAGCTGCCAAGAGCCACTGTGAGCAGCCGTCCAGTGGCCGGCAACAGATCTACCTCACCGGAGAAGAACACAATGATAATACCAACATGGGCCAGTGAAGCCACATCCCCCACAACTAGACTGAAGAACAAAAGGACAGCAACTTGTCTGTTCCCCTTCCCTAATCCCCCAATAAAATTAAAAAAAAAAAGAAAAAAGAATAGAAGTGGACTTTCAGATGAAAAAAAACCCTTGACTTAACCTGTATTTCTAAAAAACATGAGATTTTTGTCACTGCTTTTCTATCAATCAACAATGATTTATTGAGCGCCTAGTATATACTTAGAACTGTGTTGGAATTCTCCCTTTTGCCCTGAAGCAGAGCACATTGATTTTTAGAACCACCTTTACTTAAGATTTTAATTTAAATCCAATATTATTTTTTAAATGTGCATCATTCCTCATGGGTTTCTGAAGTTTTTTGCTTTCTGTCTATGTGTTGGCTTGGGGGAAATTTCCTTTTTCTTTGTTTATTTCATTTAGCTAAAAGTAAAGGAGACAACTTAAGCTTGGTATTTTTATAAAGTTTCTTTTAAACTGTTTTGACATTGTGGCTGATGGTCTGATTAATTCGTAAAAGATTCATAGTTACTATAAATGCTTACTGTCTAAAAATGTAGAGTTTGGAGATCAATTAATACTGTGTGCACACCTTAACATATGCCTACATAGAGCACGAGTGAATTTAGGTTCAGCGTATTGAAATATCCTTTTAACTAGAGTATTACATACCACTCCTCAGCTCTTATAGTTAAATGTTGATTAACAGAGGAATATATATATATCTATATATGGAATATACATATAAAATATTATATATTATATATATTTTGACAGTCATTTTGTATTCTGTTAACATATTATAGAACTTACTATATCTACTTTTTAAAAAACCCCTGCATTTTATTATTACTGAGCAAAGGCTGTTACTAGCTCAGAAGTGGAGACCTAGGTGCCAATTCATTGATGTTTAATGAAATTAATTATTCATGAATTGATTAGGCAAAAGATAAGTCTGGGTTTTGTGAGTTCTGCTATGAATGAGGCTACACTGCAAAAACAAATGACTTTTTCACTGGGTCTTATTTTCTTCTATGCTTCTTAAGGAGGGTCTTCTTTGCATTATTCAATATTTTTTTGGCTTATCTATAATTCTCAGAGGAAATGTTGCACAAAACCACAAATATTTCAAATGTCACTGTTATCATTGAATTACTCATTCAGTTTGCAAATGAAAACAGGAATGATTTTGCCATTTAAAACTTCCAGAGCAAAAGCAAAAACAAAATGGTGCATTCCCAATGTTAAGCAGATGTGATAAAAGCACGTTCATTCCATGTTTGTTTCGCTAGCAAAAGCTTTAATATATGTTACAGATTTCTCTGTCCCTCTTCATTTTGTTGTCATTAGTTGGTTATCATGTTTGAAAGGGAAATTATAAGAACATACTCTTCTTTAAGATCTGAAAGTTTAGGTATCCTTGATTGAATAAAATGTATCTTTTAAATTAATGCATTTGTCTGTGTGATGTTGGGTTTTGTCTTTTTATTGTTGAGTTATAAGAATTTTTTAAATATTCTGACTACTAGTTCCTTATCAGATACATGCTTTGCAAGTATTTTCTCTCATTCTATTGGTTGTCTTCACTTTCTTGATAGTGTACTTTGACGTACAAAAGACTTTAACTTTGTAAACGCCTTTGATCTATTTTTTTTGGTGCTCATGCTTTTTAGAATTATCTAATTTTATAGTTCTTTCTCTCACACTATCCATTTGCTTTTAAATGAGATCAGTTATGCAAAGTCCCTGCCACAGCATCTGACACATCATAGAATTTCAATAAATTTAGTTCCTTCTTTCAGCACCCAGGAAGCCAGGGAGAGAAGGAGCTTCAATGGGACAAATGACTAGACTCACATAAATGGAGAGAAATATCCAAAATCTAAAGTGAGGTCAGAGGGAATAGGACAGTAGACTCAATGGCATGTGACAGCAGATTAGACACAGGGTAAAGGGCCATTCAGAGTTGTTGCCAAGTTTCTTGACCAGACACCTGGCAGAATGGAGTGGTTATTAAGAAAAGTCAACTTGAGATAAAGGTTAGGACATTCAGGCGAAGACATGTAGAAGTCAATTTGAAATAGAGGGTTCATGCAAAGGAATAAAGAGATTTATTTTTGAATTTAAATTTGAACAGAATTTCAAAGGTTATGAGCTAGAGAGGGATGTGATATTTTAAAATCATGAGCAAAGTCTCATTTCCTTGCTTCAAAACTATCACTGTTTTCCCACATGTAACCTTGGTTCCGCCAATCACATAACCTGTGGAAAATTTGGAAGTGAGCAGGCATCAAATGGGAAGATTATCTGGAACTCCTGAGGGCAGAAGTGTGGGCAGGTATTGCTCGGGTAGCTGTGGGGGTGCTTCTGGCATCCAGGCTCTTGTGCACTTGGTATTAAGTGGAGGTGGTGGCAGTGGTGGTGTTTCACCACAGTGATATGGAGGTGTGCTAGGGCGTTTTGTCCTGGCTGTGATGTCTCCGGCTGTGTTGCTCCTGGCAGTCTCCCATGGATTCCATAAGCTACCTAATATCCCTTTCTGGTAATCTCTATCATTCCTTTCTGCTTAAATAGCAAGAGTGGATTCAGTTATTTGCAACAAACGATCTTGGCCAATAGTAAACCTATTATAATGTATATTGTGATGTCATTTTATTGTGGTTATGTGTCTATCTCTGCCACTGAACTTGACAACAATGGTTCTCGACTGGGTGTGATTTTTCTCCATCCCCAAGGGACATTTGACAATGTCAACAGACACTTTGGATTGTTACAATTGGGGTGGCGGGATTGTTACTGGAAATGAGTTACGGATGCTATTAAATATCCTACAAGGTTCATAGCTGCCTTCCACCACAATGAATGATCTAACTCAAAATGTCAATAGTGCCCAAGTTGAGAACCCTGATCTAGAGTACTTGAGGGCAGAAATCATGACTTGTTCATCATTGTACCTCCAGAACAGTGTCTGGCACCAGTGGGCATTTGATAAATCCTTGGTGAAATACAATGGAAGAGGATGAAAGGCAGTACACACTTTATTGAAAACCATCACTTAGGGAGTAGCTGCAAAGAGCATGCACTTCCTCTTCATCTCATTTTTCTGTTATTCACTAGACGCTTTCCCTATTCAATCACTGCATGTTAGTGCCCCTAAGGATTCTCTCCTTGGCCCTTTTCTCTTTTATTCTCTCATTTCATCTTTTCCTATTCTCTTTGAGGTCTTCTGCTCACAGACTTCCTAAATTATCTCATTTGCAAAACTCACTGCTAAATAGATATTTAAAGATCACAAAGTTTTGTTTTCAGCTCAGTCATTTCCCCAGGGCTCCAGAATTGCCTGTGAACACGTGGCTGTCCACAGACACCTTCTCACACTGCTGAGTCCATCACACACAGGACACATGAACAGAGGGCACACTGGTCATAACTCTTCCCCAGTTCCCTAATTCAGCAAATGAATGACCCAAAATCCAGACAGCTGGACTTCTCTCTGTCTCTCAACCCCATTTTCAAGTCTTACCATGTGTTATAAATTGCATATTTTAAATATTTTAAATAGGTGATGAATTTATGCTCTGCTATCCAACATTACTGCTGGAAACACATTTCTGACTTAGATCCTTTCCTATGTCTCTTAGCTGGCCATCTTGTCCCCAGTTTTTGCCTCTTCCATCCTCTTCTGATAAGTAACCTGCTTGATCTTTCTACAACACTTATCTTGTCATATCCCTCTCTATCTTAAAATCCCACGGCTTATCTATCTGGATAAAATTCAAACTTTCTAGCTCTAAAATTCAAGAGAACTTATAAGTTTGCCTCTGCCTATTGTTCAACCTGCTTTTGTAAGTGTTTCCATCCCCACTCTGAGTTTCTTTCAATTCTTCTTTGCGCATACTGCTCTTATTGTCTGAAACCCCTTCCCCTCACATTCTCCCAGGTGATGGAGAAGGGTAGACATTTCTCCTCACTGTTCATGGTGATGGGTCTTATGTATCTCCTTGGCTAAACTGTAGTATCTATTTAATAAAGCACTCAAACACTAATCTAGATGTTGCTGGGAAGATATTTTGTAGATGAGATTAACAACTATTATCAGTTAGCTTTAAGTAAATGCATTTATCCTGGATGACCTGGGTGGGCTTGATCCAGGCAGTTGAAAGGCCTGAGAGCAGAACTGAGACTTCCCTGAGGAAGGGGAATATTCCTCACGGACCGCAGCATCAGCTGCTTCCCCGGGGTTTCCAGTCTGCCCTTCCTGATGACCCACTCTACAGATTTCAGATTTGCCTAGCCAGTCCCCATAACTGCATTAGCCAATTCCTGGCATTAAATGTTACTTTACACATGCACACATACACACACACACACACACACACACACACACACACTCTCACACACAACCCCCCTATTGGTTCTGTTTCTCTGTTAGAACCCTGACCGCTGATACACTACTCATGCCTTTCAATTTGGCAATCTGCACAAAAGGAGAAAATATTACACACTTAGTACTCTCCCCTTTTCAATCTCTCTCCCTCCCTCCATCCTCCTTTCCTCCTTTCCTCCTTTCCTCCTTCCCTCCTTCCCTCCCAGAGGAGAAGTAGTCAATCCAAATATTCAGAGCCTTGTATTCAATGGCTCATGTTTTACTAATAGGTGGAGTTGCTCTGCCTTGTAATTTGAAAGAATACTGGCATCCTTTTCCAAATCCCATGCCCAGACATCCACAGCCTGCCTTTTACAGCATGCTTCTAGTCCTTGCCTACGGAGCTGTTTGGGTCAGAGGACCAAACATTCATACCACAATTAGTAGTGCTTAGGATTTTCCAGGTGCTATGTTCTGAAGGTTTGCATCCCCCCAAAATCCACATGTTGAAATCCTAACTCCTAAGGTGATAGTATTAGGAAGTAGGGCCTTTGGGAGGTGATTAGATCATGAGTGCAGAGCTCTCATAATTAGGAACAGTGCCCTTAGAAAAGAGACCCCAGAGAGTTAGCACTTCCCTTCTGCCATGGGAGGTTACAGTGAGAAGACAGATGTCAATGAGGAAGCAGATCCTCACCAGACAATGAATCTGCCAGCACCTTGATCTTGGACTTCCCAGCCTCCAGAGCTGTGACAAATAAATGTTTGCTGTCTATAAGTTGGTCTATGGTAATTCATTATAGAAGTCCCAAAGGGCTAAGACACACATTGGTGCTCAGAGTGGGGTGCTGCTGTAACAAATACCTAAAAATGTAAACATGGCTTTGGAGCTAGGTGATGAGTAGAGGCTGGAAGAGTTTTGAGATGCATGCTAGAAAAAGGCCACATTGCTGTTAAGGGTGATTCTATAAACTGTGAGAAATAAATGCCTGCTGTTTATAAATCATCCTGTCTATGATAATTTATGATAGCAGCCCAAATGGACTAAGACACCATGCCTCCAAGCAGAAACAAGGCCATCAACTTCCTTTCTCGCTTATCTGCTCAGAAGCGCTTACTTCTTCCTTGTTCCATTTGTTATGGTAAATGAGATGCACATCACACCCTTCAGTCTCTCTTCCAATTCCTCAGCCTCTTACAGGGTGGATGGCTAATGCAGGTCTGGGACAGCAAGGCCAAGGAGTCTGGACTTAGTGGTCACAGGCCCCAGCAATTGAGAAGCCCCTGCACCTGTACCAGGCATCCTCGGGTTGCCACAGGAAGGATTATCACTTAGAGGGACTCACTGTTGATTTGGAACCTCGAAGTATATGAGCAGGTGACTGGTGACCAGCAGAGATAGAGACTTCTCATCTGGAATCAGTTAAGGTCTTCTCCAGGTCACCTCCCTTCTCTGGCAGCTCAGCGCTTCACATTGCCTTCAACAGATCCAAGGCCCTAGGAAGGGCAGGGCCCTTAATAGATCTAAAGAGAACTCACCTCAGAAGTTGCCTAGGGACATTTGTGGAAATTTGAATGCATGAGAATTTTGGAGGGCTGGGCCTAAGAGACACAAAGGATATTTACTGGGTTGTCTTAACACACCAGGAAATGGGCAGTTAACATTTTGGATTGCCTCTTGAGCAGTAAAATGTATTCAAAGCCTGGAAAATTAAGAAAAAAAAACTGAGAAAAGGTAAAGCTTTTGGGGTCATTATTTCTCAGGGACCACTGAGGCACAGATTCTGATAGCCACACAAAGCCAAAGGAACCCATGGCTATTGCAAGTTTTGGGGGGATAAGCACGAGGTCTTTGGTTCTCCTCAGGATTCTGAAAGAGAAAGTTCTGACAGCAGCAGCTCAGGCAAGGATGCCTTGGCCTTATGTAAGACTCAGGCAGGCGCATATGGCAGAATGTTGAAGCTCATGATGAAACATTTTCCCAATTGAGTTTAAGTGAACATGTTGTATACTCCAGACAGCTGGCATAGACTAACTGGCATCCTGGCAAATCTAAAGGCAAGATGATTTTTTTCCCTTCATACTTTTTTTCCTCTGTGCTACTTCCTCCACCAACTCTCAGTTTTGATCTGCTGGCTCAAATAAGAGGGGAACATTGCTTCTATTTGTGAAATGCTTCCACTGGGGAGCATGTATGAATGCTATTTGCGTGGGTCTGATGTTCTGATCAGTCATCTGAATTAGGGTGACTTTTTGACTCTTTAGGAAACATGGGGCACATTAGAGTTCTGGGGTTGGATGAATCCATCATTAGAAGGGTACAGCCTCTGCTGGGAAGACGGCATAGCCTGTAGCAGCTGGGTGGGACTCTCTACTCTGGGCAGAAAGGGAAACAGAAGAGGAAGGTATTTTAGAATTAAGGGAAAGTGATTTCCATTTCAATATTACTTTTTAACTCTAATTTCTTCTAGGACTTGAATAGTGAGAGAAGTGATCCGTTGTTCATATTTGGAGAATCAATATTGTGGTATTTGAATTAATTCCATAATCTCTGGTGTGCTATTTTGGCCAATGTGTTTGGGAATAGTTTGAGATAAGAATTCAGCTTGAAATTCAACTTCGCCTTTGAAATAACTTATCGTCCTTTTATAACCCTTCTATATCCTCCTGGCATCCAAGCTAAGCTCCAGAGCTCACTTGGGCCAGAAAACGATACTCAGAGTCTTGTTGGGTGTTGGCGAATGGCCCCAGAGGACCAGGGCCACCCTGACATGCGCTAGCCTCTTCTCTCAGGGGACAGACTCATTCTTGGCTAACTGTAGCCTTGACCGTTAGTCCAAAGGTTTGAGAGGACAGAAAGCTAAGAGAATTTGGAATATCTTGCCTCCTATGTTTGTGCCTCAGGCACAGAGGAGGAATCTTCTCTGCCTCTTCGTATGAAAAAGTTCTGGCATCAGAGATTCTATTGCTTTCTGTACTCACGCCTTTATCCACTTACCCTTCAGGGAGGGATGGGAAGTTGCTGGTCTTTCGGGGAGAATGTGAAATACTCATTTAGCCTCATTGCATTATTGGGCTCATGCTCCCTGTCCCCGTGTCTGTGCCCAAGCAGTGGGGTACCAAGGTGGGTGGTGGGAGATAGTGGGAGATGTCCACGTTTGCCATGAGGAATGGTTTATCACTGACGTTGTTTGGAATTGTCAGTGCATGATAACAAAAACCAGGAAAATTTTTGGTTGGTGTTATTATTGTCTTTAAGTTCTCTACAGATGCTGTATCACTTATTGGTTGTATCACCAAGGTAGATCACTCTCACCATCCTGTCTGGGCACACCATCGGGAGGGGTCTCTAGGTTTCCCTCACTTATCCCAAAACTTATCCCAAATCCATTCACCTCTCTCCATCGCCATCTCTACTGTCTAGCCAATACCATCACCTGTTCTTTGTTCTGCACTCTGTAAAGAGCTTCTTATCTTCTTCCTGCTTCCTATTTGCCCATTGCATTCTGTTCTCCTCAAAGCAATCAGACTGAGATTTTAAAATGTCACTCTCCCATACCTTCCCATCACACTTAGAACTAAACCCAGCCTCTTAACCTCAGCCCTTGAAGCCCTTGTCATCCTGGCTTCTGCCTACATCTCAGACACTGTGTTCTCCCTGTTACCTCCTGGTCAATAAGCTTTAGCGACATGGGTTGTCTTAGTATGCGTGGGCTGCATAACAAAACACAATAAGTGGCTTAAGCAGCAGACATTTATTTTCTTTCCGTTCTGGAGGCCGAAAGCCCAAGATCATAGTGGCAGCAGGTTTGGTCTCTTTCTGGCTTGCAGATGGCCGCCTTTTCACTTTGTTCTCACATCACCTTTCCTCTGTTCTGCACACTCTCAGTGTCCCTTCTTCTCATTATAAGGATACTAGTCATATTCAATGAGGGCCCCACCTTTACGAGTTCATTAACTTTAACTACTTTTTTAAAGCCTCTGTCTCCAAATACTGTCATATTGTGGGTTAGGTAAAATTAATAAAACATATTAATTTGGGGAGAACACAATTTACTCCACATCATTGATCCTTCTGATTGCCCCATGACCTTTGTCCATGCTGTGCTCTCTGCTTAGAGGACACTTTCCAGGTCTTTGCATGGCCAGCTCTTTCTTGTCCCTACATGGATGAATGGAAAAAGAAGAGATGACACATATGTATTGGGTTGTAGGAAAAGTCATGACATATTTTTTCTATGTTTTTCATTGCAAAAACGCGTCATGACTTTTCCGACAATCCAATCCAATGGAATATTACTCAGCCATTAGAAAGAATGAAATCTCACATCTGCAACAACATGGATGGACCTAAAGGGTATTGGGCTGAATGTAGTAAGTCAGACAGCAAAAGACAAATGTCATATGATTTCCCTTATAAGTGAATCTAAAGAACAAAATAAAAATACAAACAAAACAGAAACAAATTTATAGATACAGAGAACATTTTGATAGTTGCCTGATGAGAGAGGGGTTGGGTGAAAAAGGGGAAGGGATTAACAAGTATAAATTGGTTGTTACACAGTAGTCATGGGGATGTAAGGTATAGGATAAGGGATACAGTCAATAATATTGTAATAACTATGTATGGTTTTAGATGGGTACTAGGTATATCAGGGTGATAGATGGGAGAGTCTTAGGGCCAGGGTGAAAACAGTGAAGGGATTAAGAAATACAAGTTAGAAGTTACAAAATAGTCAATAAGATATAAAGTAAAGCATAGGGAATATAATCAATAATATGGTAATAACTATGTATATTGCCAGGTGGGTATGAGGCTAGTTAAGGGGGATCACTTCTTAAATTATATAAACGTCTAACCACTAGCTTTATACCTGATATAATGTACAGCATAGAGAAATAGTCAATAATATTGTGATAGTGTGGTATGGTGTCAGATAGTTGCTGGACTTATCATAGTGGTCACTTCTTTAAGTATATAAATGTTGAATAACTGATGTACACTCAAAACTAATATAATATTGTATGTTAGCTATATTTTAATAAAAATCTTTTAAAAATAAACAACTAAAAACAAAAAGGGGAAAAACAAATTCTTTGACCCAAGAATTACACTTCTAGGAATTTAGGTCATAGATAGACTTGCCTTAGTGCACAAAAATACATGCACAAGGGTATTAACTGCAGTTTTGTTGTAATAGACCCAAATACAAGCCAATTTAATGTTCATAGGGATGCATTATATAAATTATGCCATAACTATATGTAGAATATTAAACAGTTGAAAAAAAAAGGTAACAGTAAATCTTCATGTCCAAAACATATTAAATTAAAAACAAAATTGCAGCACAATATCTATAGTTTGATTCCATTTGTGTTTTTAAAATGGTATTTTCTAAACATAGAAAATATCCGGAGAGGAAACGGTTAGCAGTGGTTAGTAGTAACAGTAATAAAAAGGGAAGTGGCTAAGAAAGGGATTGGCATTCCACTTTAAAGGTAAGTCTTCCTTACAGGTTTAAAGGGTTATGTGTTATTCCATGTTTGTTTTTGTTTTGTTTTGTTTCTTAGCACAGGCCCTGGAGAAGCACATCTCTTTCTGTCATCCCGTCAGCTCTCTGCAGATACTCAAGGTTGCCACCTATCCAGGGACTTCTCTGTTACCCATTTCCTTGAAAATACCTGATTCTTCTTTAAATTCTTCTAGAATCAATCTTGATTCATCAAGAGATATTCTTTTTGCATCAGTCCCCTCCCTTGCCACACATTAAGCTTAGCTGCGAGGGACAAATGCATTTTCTAATGGGACTTGTCACTCTGCATACAGTATGCCACTGAAGGCACATTACAGGAATTCTAACT
Organism: Hipposideros armiger; assembly: GCF_001890085.2. Taxonomy (NCBI): domain Eukaryota; kingdom Metazoa; phylum Chordata; class Mammalia; order Chiroptera; family Hipposideridae; genus Hipposideros; species Hipposideros armiger. The sequence continues at coordinate 2,937,785 of NW_017731474.1, forward strand.
GCATTTGAGCATTTCCACACAGAGCAAGGGCTTAGAGTGTGAAAATGGAGTTTGTACCACCCAGAGACCTTGGAATTCTTGCCAGGCTTGAAGGGGTTTCCACTGGAGTTAGCTGTTCTGAAAGGATTTGGTATGTAAAACGACTGCTTGTTTGGTAGCCCCCATGTCTGCATTCTCGGTACAGATCCCCAGGAAAGTATACATTATTGCATCCTAGTCACACTCCTCACACCCAGGACATGTGCTCAAGCCACCAAACCATGATTGTTTTTAAGAGCATTTCTTTACCAGTAAGCAAACCAAATGTCTCCTTAGATGAGAACATGCTGGGAGGAATTAATGGAGCACACACGTGGGATCAAGGTGTCTCCCCTGCTGGAAATTATACCAGTGAATACACTTGAGGTATCATCACTGGATCTCACAGAACTGAAGGAATAAATAGATACAAATTCAGATATTTTTACTATCCCCTTTCTTCTCATGTTCACTTCCAAGTCTAAGGGAAGAATAGATAAATGGAAATTTTATTATCATTCTGTAACTTCAGAGTTGGGCATGGTTTAGGATGTTGACATTCAAGTAGCCTTGACTTATCTACTCTTAACTCATTTCCAATGCCATTTTCCAATAGACACTCCAAATCTACTCTGACTGAAGAGCCATCCACACATCCAACTGAAGATCACCCTTCCCCGGTCTTTACGTGTCTCCTGGATTTCCAGATACCAAGGATAAGACTTCCCATTCCTGGTCTCACACCACCGTTGGCAGGAGTAGAGAGAGGGCCTTGGGATGCACTGATGAGACCCTCACAACTCATTGCCATATAACCCTCCCAGCCTTGTTTTCAGTGTCTACTTTGCAAACATCTAGGCAAACCTCATTGTGTCCTGTTCTTTGATGTATGCCAGGCCCCCACAAGAAGCTTAGGACACCTATTTATCTCTCATCTTTCTTGTCTGTTATCCTCAAATGTCTTTTCCCCCCTTTTTTTTTGTCTAGAGTGCAACCCATCCCTCATTCCTAAAGCCCTCCATACTGCCTTCTAGAATTCATGCTCAGTCATCAGCTTCTCCTCCATTCTCAGAACTTCCCTTTTCCTTCTTGTTCTAAATGAACCAACTCTCCTCTTAGGAAACTACTTGCTTTTCACCCAGCCCCTTAAAATAGTGACTGTTGTGTCTTGCAAGATGATTGCAACACCAGGCCTAGAGATAGGGTTAGGTGTTCTTGTTTTATGTTTCCTCTCTCCCACCACAAGAACAACAGTAACAACAAGATCCTCATCTTTAAATATCATGTCATTTGTCTTTATCAATCACTGATTCAACTTGCTGCAGTTCACCTATAGACGCCCCCCAGGCACAACAGTAATTCCTTGAAGATTTCAGCTCCTGGCTCACTACCACTTCTCCAGCATATTCGGTGACTTCAATGCCCATATGTATGATCTTTCCAATATCCTAGACTCTTAGTTTCTTGATTCCTTTTTCTCCAAAGCTCACATCCTCTACTCATACATACCTTAGACTTGTCACTACCAGCAAATGTCACTCCCCCAGAATCGCAATTTCAAGCATTCTCTCTTTCCTGATCACTCACTAATACCCTAAACTCTAAGAAACTTTGACCCCACTAGGAGCTATTAGTATTTGATTATATTGGGTTGTTGGAAAAGTCATGATGAATGTTTGTGACAGATGGCACTAGTTTAATTTTGGAAGTACTAGAGTCATTTGTATCTATGTTATTCCTATGTCATTTGACAGCTGACAGTTCTAGCTTCATTCTAAAAAAAATTGAGTGATTTGGTTGTTTTGGAGATTTTACAACAAGTTGAAGATGGAAGACCAAACTGTGCATTTTTGCCATGTTTTACTGTTTTACTTCCATAAAGGGAAGAACGCACGTCAAGCTTGTGAAAAGTTGCATAAAGTTTACGGTGACAATGCTCTACAAGAATATTAGTGCCAAGGATGGTTCACAAAATTTCATGCTGGTGATTTTGATCTCAATGATGCTCCTTGGTCAGGGAGGTCCACCGAGGTTGATGACAACAAAATAAAGGCATTGATCTAGTCAAACCCATGTTACACGACACGAGAGATTACAGAAACATTGAACATCCATCATTCAAGAGTTCATGACCACCTGAAGAAGCTGGGATACGTAAGCAAGCTCGATATTTGGGTTCTGTGTGAACTCAAAGAAGTTCATTTGACAGTGCATATAAACATCTGCAATATGCTCATTAAACGTGAGTGAGGAAAACGATCGTTTTTTGAAGCGACTGATAACTGGTGATGAGAAGTGGATTGTTTACAACAATGTGGTGCACTAATGGTCTTGGTCCCGACATGATGATTCGCCTCAAATGACATTGAAAGCAAACATTCATCAGAGGAAGGTCATGCTGTCAGTGTGGTGGGATTTTAAAGGTGTCGTGGTTTTCGAGTTCCTATCAAGGAACCACACAATTAATTTGAATGTGTACTGTTGGCAATTGGACAGTTTGAACGAATCCATCATCCAGAAATGTCCAGAGCTTGTTAATTGTAAAGAAGTTGTGTTCCATTGTGACAATGCAAGACCACACACAAGTTTGATCACCAGTCAAAAATTATTGGGGCTTCGATGGGATGTGTTGCCACACCCACCATACTCGCCTGACCTTGCACTGTCAGACTTCCACTTGTTTTGCTCTCTTCAAAACTCCTTGCATGGTATAACGTTCAATTCAGATGAGACTGTAAATCAGCACCTTGTTCAGTTTTTCGCAAATAAAGACAGGTCCTTCTAAGAACCAAATTTTGAAGCTCACTGAAAGATGGCAAAAGGTTATCGAACAAAATGGGTAATATATCATTGATTGATCTTTGTTTTTTATATAAATAAATGACCTTTGAAAAACATAGACAAAATACATCATGACTTTTCTGACAACCCAATATATTTTCATGGTGCCTCGGTTTCTCACCTTACCTAGATTGTGAGGCTCCATCATTACATTACACCTTTGCATATTGTCTTAACAGTCTGTCTTGTTGCTCTCACCTGGAAAAAACCCAGACCGGGTTAAATCTAACGGGCTTGCTCTGGCACTCACAGAGATGGTCATGGCCGGAAAAAGCCACACAAGCTTTATGACTGATCTCATTTTAAATCCCTGACCACTGTCCTCATGGAGGTCCTTTGTTCCGCCTATCAACCATCCCACATTTCCACAATCCATCACTCTCCTGTGACCCTGAAGCAGTGGCTTTCTTATTTGAGACTACCGCAGATTCACCTGGGGGACATGTGAACTCTCGGATTGCTGGGCCCACTCCCAGCATTTCTGAATCAATCAGTTTGAGGTAGGATTGGAAAAACTGCATTTTTAACAAGTGCCCAGGTGATACTGCTGCTGCTGGTCTGGACCACACTTTGACAACCACTGCCCCAGATGACGATATCATGACTTTTTCTTTCTCCTGAAACCTCCAGCACATATTCACTATCCTACTCTCAGTCAATGACTCTACTTGCGCGCGCGCACACACACACACACACACACACACACACTCACACTCTCACACTCAAAAGAACTTTCAAAGCTCCCAATACCGAATCTCCCTTGTTCCCTCGAGCAGTGCCCACATGCTCTTCCTTTTCTCCTGCTATGATGAGTGAACTATTCCGGTTCCTCCCATAGTTAACCCTCCACATGTATATTAGACTCAATCTCCTGTTTTTATTTGAACCAAAGGCCTTAAACTCCCCCTCTCCCAATCTCTCTTTTCATTATGAATTCTCCCTGTCTATTGGGTCATGCCTCTCAGTGTCAAGCATCTTGAAGAGAACCCCCTCATGACCCACATTTCCTTCTATCTCCCCATTTACAGCAACATTTCATGAAAATTTGGCCTCCTCAGTTTTCCTCAAATCTCACCAGGCATGTTCTACCTCATGCCTTTGATTTGCTGTTATTTCTACCTAGACGATGCTGCAAGGCTGATGCAATCATCTCCTTCAAGCTCTTGATCAAATGTAATTTTCTCAGTGATACTTTCCCTAACCTCTACCACTCTGTCCCTCTACCGTCAGTCCCTACCCCTCTGCTCTCCTTTATTTCTTGGGATCTGAAATTCAATCTCAACTGGACTTAGATAATAATTGACATTAGGTACAACTAACAACATCTTGCAGACAGGGCCACTGAGAGCTTCCTTTGACCTCATGTAAATTGTTAAGACCTTCCTAAACAAAATATGATTTTGCTATTCCTTCATCCTCTTTATTTCCACACTTTGTGATGAGTTTGATGACCAAGTGGCCACTTTTCAACTTTGCCCTGAATGATATTTAAATGCCATTGGATCTTGGGGACTGACAGATTTCTCCTTTGGCCATTTCCAATGTAGCTTAATTCTTAATGGTCCATGTGGCTATAATTAATCTAAAATCCAGTTCTAGGTGACTTTTCTCATCTTCCTTTCTGTCCATTCACTCGTCTTTATATTACATCCTACCTGGATAAGCCAGGCAGGAAGAAAAAAAAGAAAGTCTGCGGCATGTCCTATCCTAAAGGAATCACCATGTCAGAGATTTTAGAGGAATTCCCGTGTCATTCAAGAGATGCTCAAGTGCTCTTTAGAAACCCAGCATGGGCTGCAAGCAAACTCGCTGGAACATTACATCACCTGCAACACAGTGAACCAGACAGGAATGAATCTAGCTGAATCCAGCAAAAAAGTGTATGCCGTGTGGTACCTGGGAAAGAAAATAATCAGTGAAAGTGACACGACTGATGGACTAACCCTAAGGTTGAAGGACATGCAAGTTTCCTGCTGGCCAGGACCCATATAAAGGAGAGATCATACAAAAATCCCAGGAATTAAAGAATGAAAGAATCACAATTACAATATTTGTGGAATTTTGCTATGACTATAACTCGACTCCTTTGGTTTGTTGAAATAGATGCTCAGAAAAAAAAAGAAGAAGAATTAGCTGTTTAAAGGATTAAAAAATAAGGTGGATTTGAAATACCCTGGTTTTTCTACTTGAGAGATTTAAAATAAATAAATAAGTAAGTAAATAAGTAAATAAATAAGTAAATAAGTAAATAAATAAATAAATAAATAAAATGAATAAGGACTCACTGAGGCTTTAAGTGATGTGTGTGTCCCCAGGCGGAAAGATCAGGCTTGGTTAAATCATTACACACTCCATCATCCGTATGTCATGTCATTGAATGAGTTGGGGAGAGAAAAAGAAATGTCTCTGGCCTAGATGACAGAAATCAGTATTCAGAATGAAAATGATGCGCTCTTCAGACTAGAATGCTGCACATCCAGTACAATTTGCCCCTTTCAGGTCTCTTTTGTTAAAACCCATAAATTTTAAAAAGAAAAGAAAACACGAAAGTGATCTGATTGGGAAGAGAAAATCTCACCTCTGGCCCTGCTTGAGTATATTCTGCAACAGAAGTTCTGCACTTATCAGAGGAGTCTAGCCTTTTAATCCCTTCCTCTCAGGGGCCACGTGTTTCCCCAGCAGACATAAAAATGACCTGATTCTCCCAAGGTAGCAAACACTCCACTGCGGCTCTGTTGTAGTTTCCTGTAGAAAATTTCCTATTCCATTATTGCACCAAATGAGCATGGGGCTCATCAGAGCCTTGTGGGAAAGCATGAAAAATAAAAAGCACCCATCCCCTCCAGTGGAGTTCTGAGCTACTTCGAATTGCATTTACAGTCTTCATATAACCCAAGAGATTTCACAATCCACGTGGGAAACCAAACCCTTCTTCTAATGGAATATTTACTGAGTTTATCGTGGACCGACAAGGAGGATTTTTGATAAGCCTATTTTTCTATCTATTGTGTTCATTAGAGGTGCCAATGAGAGGTTTGAAAGTAATTTTTTTTTTTATGGTGGCTCGGGAGAAAACGTGTAATTTTCATTAAAAGCAAGATGGCCGTAAGTAGAATACAATTCTTGCCTTGTGTTGCTCAGATTTTTGGTGAGGAAGAACATGTGTCAAATGTGGCCAAGCGGTCCGTGGCCTCCAACAGACCAGGCTCCAACTCACTGAGAATAAGGCAGGGAAGGTCACCCGTTTCATGGCCCTCGCTTTTATCTATTTGTGTGTCTTTAACCCTCACCTCACATGGAGAAAAAGTAACAAACCCATCATTTTATTGTGGGCAGATAGTCTTACTCCTTTTGTTTTGGTGAAAAGCTTGCCTACTGCGCTCAGGATCCCTCAGCCTCCAACTGCCGCCTCTTCTCCCAAGGGATAAGAAAGCTGTTATCACTTCTATGCTAATAATAGAAAATTGAGCCCAACTGCCTTCTGATCTTTCAAACCACTTCAATATTTTGAAAAACAAAAAACAAAGCTCCCTTGGCTCCAGGGGATAAAGAAAGGAAAGATTATAGTTCATCAGAACTGAAAGCAATTGCCTAACATTTCTATGTCGCAAGTAATTGTGCCTTTTTTTTTCTGTAATTAAAAGAAAAAAAATTTCACCCTCCCACTGTTGTCCTATTAGCTATGAAGACACAGATGCACCACACTTTCTTGCCTTTCCTGCCTGTCCTACCAGACTATTATTTAACATCTTTTTTCCTTAGACATAAATTCTTACCTAGGAAATGCTGTTACAAAAGAAGTTTGATTAAGAGATATTTAGATAATGCCCAAGGAATTGCTGAAACAGAAGATCTAAATATTAAGTGTATCTATGGTTCACATCCTGAGTGCAGCTTACTGGGTCACACAAAGTTTTTGTCCCCCAATATTAAAAATTAATATTTGTATAAAAATATAATCATGGTACCATTTGTATAATATTTTTGATTTAGATAATACTTTTCCCTTTAACTCAACATACCTGTAAGTGATGATTTTATTTCATCTTCATTATAGTCTCATAAATTAGGGGAGGTATGCTATGCTAACATTCCTATTTTATGAAGGTTTAAAAACTCCAGCAGCCTACATACATAGAATAGAATTAGAGCACTAGAAATAAAATATTGCAGGAGAAATTTATTGAACCCTGTCTACTCGATCATTTATTGAGTTTGAATTTGTAATGACCCTCAAATGATGCTGAAAACTTATACCTCCAAAATTTTCGCAGTCCTCCAGATGAGCACATTTACAGCTATGGATTTTTCTGGCCTAACGAAGGAGCAGCTGAACCAACTGAAGAGAGTTCTACGTATTCTGATTAGCTGGCCTTGGTGCTGCTCCCTCGGTGACATCCCGGGATGTCCTGCTGACTGCTCCACCCTCACTGCCAGGATGGGAGGAAAAAGGGAGGGATTGATAGAATCATTTAGGTCTAAGGGTGAAATGCAAGTGCTCTGAATGTTCACTGTTCCTTTCTTTTGCTTCTCAAATGTTATTGTAAATGAAATTAAGTGCGAGTACAGTACTAATGAGCCAAAATGTGTTTTCTTTCTACTCTGAGAACAGCCAGCGAGCTTTATCCTGGCTAGCTGTAGTTTTCCAGCCCAGGTTTTCAGAAGCAATGCAGCAGGTATGCGGTCCTATACTTTCAGCTTGCAAGTCTTTTTGATAAAAGAAGCCCTTTGCAAGAAGCATTTCTCTATTCTTATAAATCAAATAAATAAAAATAAAAATTTCTGCCAAGCCATAGGCTTCAGCTCCTATCTTTCAACTGGACTAAATAAAAAAGATTGCCCTTTTTATTTGTTCTTTTTCCTATCTCTTTACTAGGAAAATAAAAAAAGAGCTAAGAGAAAGAGAAGGAGAGAGAAATCAAACAACTGTCTAAACAAATCAATCCAACATTTCCAAGGGCTTTTGACCTGTGGCAATGTCAATCCCGTCTTTCCCACCCCCCTTCTTTCTTTGAATCCATATACTTTATGATTCTGATCACTCCAATATGTCAGTGCCTGCTGAGGGCACATTTTATTGTTCGTAAGCCCCAGACGATAATGAAAAATAAGCAAGAAAACAATAAATTCATCAAAGTTGCAAGAATATTCGTGGAAAAAAGGAATTTCCTGAGGTAACTGTCCTTGACCCGGCTCTTCAATCGAGTGAAATTTCATCACTTTATCTAATATCATGCTTCATGCTTCAGGCGCCCAGCAATTCTATTTTAGTGTGGTCTAATGGGCAGCTGACACATCCACTCAGCCCCAGACTGCATAATATGTGCTGACATACTGTGTGGTGAGCAGCCTTGCAGGGGCTGTTGATTTGGGTCTCGCCAAGAAAAAATTCTTCGCAAGAAAGGTTCTTCCTGACAATTTCAGGCTCAGCTTTCTGGGTCCCGGTGGACTCCACATTTTAAGAGGTCTGGGAGCCCTAGCAGGAAAGGTGGTCGCTGATTTGTGTGGCTGTGTGTGTCTGACTTTAGGTGAGAGGTTGGAAAAGCCCTGGTTATGCATGTCTGAAACCTGAATCTAGATAGTGTAATGAAGAGTGTCATTCTAACTGCTTTGCAGGCGGCTTTTCTCAGAAGCCTTGATTCAATTTGATATTCTGAGGTTAACGTACTGTATTGGGCCTGAAAATAGGAATGCACATGAAAAGCTTTTATACTTATTCAGTTCAGTAAGCATGGCAAACTCATCAACAGCTATTTGTACACTATAGGCATGGTGGGGCTTACTTTGATGTTCTGATTTATGCTTGCTAGTCCCCCCTCCCCAGTATTACTTTGGAGTCAAATGTATTTTTTAAAAAGTCAGATTTTGACATAATAGCTGAGGATATTATCATAAATGAAGCAACACAAACGCACACACACATATAGAAATGCCACAAGCTTTGACTAAATTCCAATATAGACAAGCTTCAAATTAAATATAAATATATATATATATATATATATATATATATATATATTTAAGAAGACTAAAGAGATATGATAGCTATATGAAATATGTGACCCTTGACTGAATTTGGTACTAGAGAATGAAAAACACCGTCAAGGATATTATCAGAACAACTGACCACATGTGGACCGTAGATTAAAGTATTGTATCAATGTTAAATTTTCTGAATTTAATAACTTGCTGTGGTTATGTAAGAAAATGTGTTTTCTTTCACTATTTAGAGTGCATTAAAGGTATTAGTGGGTATAGAGCATGATGCATGCAAATTATTTTCAAAGAGTTCAGAAAAATTTAATTAGAGAAACGGAATGATAACGGATATGTGGCAAAATATTAAAAATTAGTAATCATGGGAAAGCAAAAATAATTCTTATCTAAAGGCATGTAAATAAATTCAGCCAAGTGGAGGTTTGGTGGACTTCTTTCCCCCACTGTGGAAGAAACCAGTTTTGCATCCATTTGCAAATTCATTTTCGTATTCCTGATCTGTAAATGAACCTTTGAACTGGTTTTAACATTTGCCTGTTTCTCTCATTAATAATAAGTTAAAATCTTTAACATGTGTTCATTCAAAACAAAATTGTGAATCTGGGTAAAATCTATACAGTTCTTAACTAGTCTTGCAATATTGTTGCAAGTTTGAAATTTTTGCAAAGTAAAAGTTTCTAAAATTTCTGTGAACAACAAACAACAGTGGGCAGGAACTGCTGTAAGAACAAACACCTGTTGTATGTACATATGAAACAGAAATGTTCTTTATAGGAAACAGTGTGCTCAATCCAGAATCATGGCAACAGTAAGGATGAGCAAGCCATTGTCATTCTAATATGCCATGACTCCGTCATAATGGAACTCCATGGTTTGTGGCTTCATTAGGACTCTGGGATACCTAGTTATATATCCCTGTGTGCTATGCCTTGCTTCATGTCACATCTTTATATTAAAAAACCTATGGTACAGCAGCTTTACATTTTCCAAAAAGATTACATTTAAGCTTAGATAGATTCATATTTTTCTATCGTATGGGAGGTGAAAAGCCACACTGGGACTGGCCCTGTTATCCTCATGGCCCATTTATAGAGGAGGGGTCTTTTGTTACAAAATACTGGTAGTTTCATTTAGGAAGTAGGAGCATTGCTGGGGATGGGGTGTGAGAATAAAGCAACAGAGGCATCAGTTCATCAAAGGCTGAAAACAGGACATCTTACCAGTGGTGAAATAAGGGCATTGTTCTGCCTTTTAAATGCCAACATTTACAAAATGAGCATTTCCCATTTTAAACAGGAATGCTTTTAATACCGCTGCTCAAATATTCCTTTTCCTATGATTTCCAGCTTTATGTTGTTCCTAAAGCATTAGGTACCAGTAGAAATACAATAGTAGCCGTTATATTGGGCATTTACAATGTTCTGTACACCTCGTATGCAATATCACAGTATCCCCTTTAATCTTCTCAATTCTCTGAGTCAAATATTATTAGCCCCATTTTACAGATGAGTGAACTGAAATTCAGGGAGGCTAAGTAACTTGTCCAAAAGTGCCCAGCAAAATTAGTGGCAGGGTTAGATTTCATATCAGATTAAGTCTGGTTCCAAATACAGAATACTTAACCGCTATACCAAATAACCTTGAGAGTATAGATTTGAAAACAAGCTTAGAAATTCCTTTATTAAAATTCCATTGAAAGAAACAATACAAATTAAGTGTTCACAGTATGATACTGTCCACATCATGGCCAAGTGTGATTAACTGTCTTGTGTAGTATCATACAAACACAATAACTAGTTTAGATAAAGCACTTAGGCTATTTAGAGCAAAAACATGCAATGCAGGATTATTCTCTTAGATAAATTAAAGTTACTAAGAAAAGGAAAGCAGTGAGGAAATATTCTTTAATTTTCCATTTTAAAGATTTTAAAACTCTAGTTGGCAAGACTTCATACTTTCTAAGAGTATAAAACAAAACTGAATGCCAGACTGTGAGAAATTAAAAATACAGATTTTAAGTATTATTGCTTTAGTAATGGTAACCTATACCAACATTTTCTCTCTTAAAAGCAGTAATTTTCTAACCTATACCAACATTTTCTCTCTTAAAAGCAGTAATTTTCTAAGCCCAAAAATTTTAATTTAAATGGTTTTTGCTAGCCAAATCATTAGAAGTGATTGGGGTTTGATATTTTAAATGATTTGATTGTATGTTAAATATTAACCCCTCCCCCATTTACCGTGAACTTTAATCTCCCTTAATCACTGGAAAATGTTGTCTTACTAATGAGGCTTTGAAAAGGTCAAAATGAACTTGGTCCATTAAAATGGTAACTTAGGGTGTTTTTCTCAGTTGTCATCTGCCTGATGTGTCCTTCACTCAGCTAACATTTATTGAATTCAGCTAATGTTTATTGAAGGTGTGTAGATACTCACCCTCAGGAAGCTTAGACGTACAGGGGTAAGATACATGTGAACCATGAGCTTTAACAGTGGGCAAGATGAAAGTATGCAATAGAGGACGTATTGAATAAACATCACTTTTCTCTTGGAGGCTCTTTCTTTCTCATTCTACAGGATTCTGGTGTGCTCGCTTATCACGGCCCCTATCTCTTTCACCACGGGAATGAGCATATGACCTAATGCTGGCCAATCAGAAAACCCAAACTTCCCAGAAATAGTGATAGAGCCACGGTGGGCACATGACCCGGATGGGGATAATCAGTGTTCTGTGGTGGTGGGGTGCTGATATAAGTGCTGTGAAAGAGGATTTCTCTCCTTCTGAGATTAAGAGCTAAAAATACCAAGTAAATCTGGGGCTTTTGAGAACTGCTTTCCTATCATGCATGAGTGAAGGGTCTGCTGAAGACAGAAATCAACATGGAGGAAATCAGAGCCAGGAATTATATTGAAGGACGGATCCCTGGGCACTGCATTCAGCCAGCTCAATGACTAGGTTTTTAGTTTATAGGAGTCAATAAATACTTCTTTTGTTTACCCTAATTTATTTAGTATTTCTTTCATTGGAAACTAAATCATCTCTCTAATGCCAAGATAAGCCCTAAACAGAGTTTGACTGAATGATTAAACTTTTTTCATTGCTAATATATTAATTTACTCCAGGTGCTATAAGAGGGTAGAGGAAAGAGCAATTACTTTCAGCTAGAAATGAGCCTAAGTCTTCATACGGGGGTGATATTCAAGGTGAGCTAGGGTTTCCATAACTATAAAAGCATAGTAAAGACATTTGGGATAAGGGATTAGCATGAATAAAGACAAAGCAAGGTGAAAATATGTGTGGAGCTTATTGGTACAAAAATCCAATATATGTGGAGGGATGAAGGAGAAGTTGAGGCTGGGAAGGTATTTGGGAGCCAGATGACAAAAGATCTTGGAGCAGTTCAGACTTGATTATGTAAGCAAATGAAAACCATTGAAGTCTTTGGAAGAAAATCAACTCGTGATTTATCCTATTTCTTGGGAAAATGGTGATAGCCTAAAGAAATAACTAAGTTCGGAAAGACTGGAACAGAAGTCAACCCAGGACCAAATGTTAGGCCTGGTGAGAGGTGTTCGGAACATAGAGCGCCTCAGTTGTTCATAAAGGGGACATATTTAAGGGACATTTTAGAGATAAAATTCATAAGGCAAGGTGATTAATGTTAAACCATTAAATAGTAATATCTGCCAGTCGGGAATTTAAAGAAAAAAATTATGATCTGAAAAAGTTTTGATTAAATAGTTTTCGATGGTTCAAAACACCATCTTTCAGGCAAATTGGAACTAACCTTTGAGAAATGCTTAGAAATGATCCAAAACAGGCAGATGTACTACGCTCACTCTAGTATCAGGAAGTGAAAGAATTTTACTTCTAAGTTTTGACTTTATAACACATTTTAAACTGCAGACAAATGAGCTGGCATAATGATAGAGTCACAAAATGAATTGCAAGTTGAATGTTAAATGATGCTTGCTTCCTTTGGGTTTCGAGTGGTCGGGTTTAATCTTAGGACAGCAACCAAATGTGGATGCAGACTGTTTCATCTCCTTCCTTCCTTCTTTTGTCTTCCTCTTTCTCTTCTTTTTTCTTTATTTTCCTCTTTTCTTTCTCAATCTTTCCTCCTACACTCTCATTCTAATTAAATTTTTAGCTAGGTTTAGAAGAAACCTTTTCTTTTCATAGTGGAAATAAATTGGTATGCTATTTCAAAATGGCAAGAAAAAATAGGAAAGCTTTTTATGGTTTTAGGAGTGGGTAAACTTAAATTTCAATGCAACAAATATTTACTGAGCACTTACAATGTGGCAGGCACAGGGCTGAGTGGACTTTTCCGTCCAAAGTAGCCATTTTCTCCAAAGGTACAGTGTTCAGAACCTTCGCTTACAGAGATAAAACTCTTCAAATTTAATTATTAGAAATTTTCTCTATTCATTAGGGTTACACTTCTAATCAAAATATAACATTTTAGTAAGATTTCATTTCCTGGATTGATTGTAATGTCATTTGAATTCAAATGGTAAATGTGGAGATATTCCAGAAATTTCCATAATAATTTTCTCAGAGGGGATACAAACGTTGTTTCAACCCCTCATAGCATGAGGGGGAGGCCTCATAAGTGTGTTTTGACTTTCAGGTGGATATTAACCATTCAGGTATAGTTAGATGTTGAACTTAGTATCAAACTGTAGTATTCAGTACTGAGTGTGAAGTAATGTGTGCTCGTGTCAGGGGAGGGAAAGCAGGTGGTGATTGCAGGATGATAGTCTTTGCAGGTAAAAGGAAAGCAAAGGGGGAAAAAAGGGAAATTGAGTTGTTAATGCCAATAACCAGTTGGCAGCAACAGCATGAAGCCAGCATCCGCACTGTACCTACAGAGGCATTTTCTGAATGTACCCAAATTCAATACCATTCAAAAAGGAATCAATGTTAGCGTTTTCTTAATTCATAGCATCTTTTCTGGTAAATACCACATACAATTATTATTACCCTACGTAATAATGCAGGAGTTTAAATGAAGCACAGATTTTTTTTTTCATCCTCAAAATGCAAAGAAGGGTAAAAATAAAAATAAATTCTTGTGATCATTTACAAATCCCCCCACCCCCCCAGCCAACACATACAAAGAAAGTAAGAAGTTAAGATACAGGACAAGTTAAAATTTTATTTTATAAATTAAAACTCAAGTATGAAAGCCAAGGGTAAATAAAGTATCCTTGAGTCTTCTGTGTTAGAAATCATTTCTGAGGGACTTGAACATGTATTTCTTTTCTAAAAGAAATTTTTGTTAAATTTACTGAGGTAACATTGGTTAGTGACATTATATAAAGTTCAGGTATACAACTTTATAATATGACACCTGTGTACTCTATTGTGTGCTCACTACCCGAAGTCTAACTTCTTCTGCCACTTTGTATTTGACACCCCCTTACCCTCTTGTTTTCCCCCTACCCCACTTCCCCTCTTGTAACCACCATTCTGTTTTCTGTATCCATGAGTTTTTGTTTCATTTGTTAATTTGTTGCTGTTTGTTTTATACCTCACATATGAGTGAAATCATATGGTTCTTGTCCTTTCCCATCTCACTTATTTTATATAGCATAATACTCTCAAGATCCATCCATGTTGCTGTAAATGGCAATATTTCACCTTTTTTTATGGCTAAGTAAGTAGTCCATTGTATGTATGTGCCACCTCTTCTTTATCCAGTCATCTGTCAAAGAACAATTAGGTTGTCTCCATGTCTAGGTTATTGTGAATAATGTTGCCATGATTTCAGTTGCAAAGGATTTGAATAAACATTTCTCTAAAGAGGATATTCAAACGGTCAATATGTACAGGAGACGATGGTCAACATCATTAGTCCTTATGGAAATGTAAATTAAAGCTACAATGAGATACCATTTTATACCAACTAGGATGGCTATAATAAAATTTAAAAAAAGGAAAATTACATGTATTGATGAGAATGTGGGGCAACTGGATCCCTTCTACATTGTTGGCATGAATGTGAAATGGTGTAGCTTTTCATGATATTATCTAAGCTTCTGATCACAAAGCCATTTACTGAGCACTCACTATGTGCCAGGCACAGTGGCAAGCACTTATATGCGTTATTTGATTCTTTTAATAAGCTTCGAAAGTTCATTCAATTTATCCTTTCCAAAAGTGGGTTTTGCTCAGGCTGTCAAGGTGCTCTGAGTTAAAGTAAAACAAAACTGAGAAACATTGTATCTTCAAAGCACTTCTGCAGAATCACAATTAGATACCAACTTATTAAAGGCTCTGAGAATCCCTGCAATAAAAAAATTAACTTGGATTGAGTGTTTCTGAAATCATTTGATCACTTAACATTTATTAAAAGCAATTGCATGGAACATACTTTGAGGGACATTGACTGTGTTATGGGCTGTCCCATTGTCAGAATTTCTGCAGGGAACCAAGAATGGTTCTTTTTGTTTTCATTGCCTGCCTATATCAGCATGCCTGCATCTGATAGAGTTAATTTAAGAAAAGACTATTAAAATAAACAATTCATGTTTGATGTTATAGAAGATGATAATTGGGGTGTGTCTTTGTGCGTGCATGTATATGCATATGTGTTTTCACTTAGGAAGAAATATTTTTGAAAGTTTGTCCTGTGCTTTGCATAATTCATTTTGGAATTGGGAAATAACAGAATGGCATTTGGTGTTTTGAGCTTCAGTTAAACAGGTTTTCAAGCTGACACAATGCAAATGGCTAAGGCGATAGAAGACCATGCTGGGGCTTATGTGGGGGTTGTGTACCAGAACTACATACAATTAGATGGGGAACCAATAGCATGGTTTCAACTAAGATTTCAAAGTTCAATTTGGAAAAGTTCTTGAATTTTTTATTGAAAGTCAAGTTTCGTATGAACACAGCAGAAGCATTTTATAGAAAATATAGATGAATAACTATTTGCTGAGTGATAACAAGTGACCCTAATTGTCCTTGTTTAGAAAGTGGTCATAATTTGTAAGCCAATGAACATGGTTTGTCAATGAACAATTTCTGGCTTTGTTACTTTATTTACTACACTTGATCTTAGCCAAAAGGCCAAGAAGCGATTGTGACTTTATTTAGATAAATCGTCTTACAAAGATATAAAACTTAAATCACATCTGATGACTTTACTTTATTAAAAAGATTAAAATTTCATGAATTCAGGACTCTTCTGAAAAAAAATGAATTCTACAATTACCCTGTGTTCCACATGCCTATTAAATAATAAAGACAGAACATTTTAAAATTTGTTTGGAATTTTTTTAAATTTACATCAAGAGTTTTGGTGTACCAAAGAAAAGGAAGAAAACACCTTCCTAAGAAAATTTAATGTGTAAGAAAAAGAAAAGTCATAGGTTTTACAGGATTTGAGTTGCATTTTGTGTTTTCACAGCTGACAATTGGAGATGTTAGGATTGAAATATAATCACAATGAAATAGTTTTAATTCCTTCTCATCAAGTTAGCAAATTTGTAGGTCCCATTCTCTTTTAAAAAGCTTTTAGCCAGTAATGAGCTACAGTAAATGCTGAAGTTAATATATAATACCTTTTAACAGAAATGTCGATGTTGCAAAATGCAAGAAACTTCTAAAGATTTAAATAACACAAATGTTTAAAAATACAATGAATTGAATTTTTGCATATCTAGTTTTACTATTAAAGAGAAAAGGGAGCTAGTATAACTGTGGTAGACTTTTGTTCACTGTGAAATATACAAAAACATTTGCTAAGTGAAATTTCAAGGGCTAATTGTCCATTTTACAAATTTATCTTACACAATTACTTTGATTCTGAACTAGTTCACGCTTTACATCAGTGGTTCTCAACCTGTGGGTCGCAACCCCTTTGGGGGTCGAATGACCTTTTCATAGGGGTCGCCTAAGACCATCGGAAAACAAAAAGATATTTACATTACGATTCATAACAGTAGCAAAATTACAGTTATAGAGTAGCAACGAAAATAATTTTATGGTTGGGGGTCACCACAACATGGGGAACTATTTTAAGGGGTCGCGGCATTAGGAAGGTTGAGAACCGCTGCTTTACATAAACCTTATTTTACTGTGATATCTAAAAATGTCTTAAGAGGGATATGTAAATATACTATTGGATAGTGAATCTACACCTGCACCTTCTCATCATTACTCTTACGTTGCTGCATCCCCCAACAATCAGTGTAGCTTAAAAATACTCAAATAATATGTCACTTATATTGCCCAGTTTCAATGCCACTCTTAGGAGTAAGCATGATAAAGTATTTTTAAAAATGCACAACTCAATTCACAAAATTGCTAGCGTCCCAGAATTCTGAAAATTTCACTTATGGCCCATATGAACTTAATTATTACTAGAAAGGAATTTTCTGGGTAAAATTATGTGCATGAGGGAGCTTTAGCTGGGCTGGAACTGAGGTTTAGATTTACCTATTTATGGATAGCTATCGCCCTTGTAAAGTTGCTCTTTGTGATTGGACAAATGGCACCACTAACTGCCAATTAAAAAGGCACATTCACTGATCTTATTGGAGTTCAGGACGCTCAAGGAAAAGAACTTAGACACTATCATAATCAGGGTTTAGACAAGCTAGTGGATTGGAAAGGTCATGATGGGAGTCAGATTTCAGAGAATAACGGGCAGAAATTCTCTGAATGTGCAGGTGAAATTGAGCATACTACGGCTGACTAAGAAATAAGAGCTAATCTTCAAAAGAGAGCAATGATTTGGGGTTTAGAGTCTGGCTGTGACTGAATATACTTTGTATTCTTTCCTCCTAGGCTGTCTAAACACTTTGCTAAAAAAGAGAGTGTTGGAGGTACAAATTAAAGAATTGTGGCATTGGAGGCTCAGGCCACTCTATTTGGGGGTTTCCAGAGGGTTCTTGATGGAACATACTGGGCTGTTTCAATAGGGACCTTAATCATTTTACTGTAGGATGTCCTACATGACTAGAGAATGAAAGAGAACTAAATGCTTGCAACAACAAGACAGATGGTGAGGAATTTGGGGGTGTCAAAACACTGAAGTGAAGTGTTCCAGGAGCTTTGGAGTCAGAGCCTCCATAGGTGTGGCCCAAGAAGCCACAGCTCCCACAGAAGGAGCCAGCAGGAGATGCTCCCACGAGAGGAAGGCTGAATAGTCCATGCCTGAGACTGCAGAGACAGAAAAGGCCAGCCAAATGGGCTTAACTGGAGAGCCACAGGGCTCAGTAGGACTGAAACTGAGTTTGATCAAGCCTGAGTTCAAGTGGCGTTTGTCCCACGTTTTGCAGAGAGGATGGGGATACAATGACAGGTGAATTGGTGATTCATGGGATGGGTCAAGTTAGGTGGGAGATGGACACTCTGGCCAAGTGGGGTCCAGTATGGAGAATTAGTCAAGGACTAAGTGAAGTTTGGTTGGGTAATAGGATCTGGTGTGTGAGTGTGCTTTGGGTTAAAATGGGAATGTCATATCTTTGGAGTGAAAAAACGGTCCATTGAAGAAACTGAGATCCAGTGGTAAAATGTGCTTTGATGGCAGAGAGGCATCCAGTGTTGAGGGGAAAAACAACAGTGATGGGGTGGGTGGGTCATGTGAGAGGGTGGAGTTCAAAGGTGAAGAGGTCATGGTTAGAGCAGACTCTATCAGGGAACTGGAGTGTCCCAAGGGAATACAGCAGGAGCAGCAACTTCCACTGGCTTCCACGGCACAGGAAGTTCATCTGCCCTGGTCATTCTGCAGCACCCTTGTCTGCAGGGATCTCGGTGGGAAGTTTGCACAAGGGTGCCTTCAATAGGGAGCTTCTCCAGGTGTTGGCAGAGATAGGAGGTACCAGCTATAGCCAGGAGCACTGTGGGAGACAGGACAGCAGCCAAATCCACACCCACCCACTTCCTTCACTGTACTCCTTCATACTCACCCCAAGACTTTCTTTCACTTTTCCCTCCCTATGATGCCTACAGTTTTTAAGTTGCCTTTTTTTTCATTCAGTTTCCTCTTGTTTGCTGTAAACCTTTGAGTATTTCTTAGAGTTCTGACAAAGTTGACTGACAGTTTTTTCTTGATTTTTTTTTTTTTTTATGTTTCTATGGGTCGATGGGCTCATGGAGGCACCTACTTTACCGTCTTTGATGAAGTCTCCCAGGAAATTTTGCTGATTCTCAGGAAATTACACTTCAGGACTTCTCTCCTCAACCACAGCCTCCCCACATGGTCTTCATTGGCATGACATCAGCCGCAACATAGAACTCAGCCACACCCTCTTCCGATTTCCCCCAAAGAACCCATTTCCACAAAGAAGCGTCAGGGAGCAAAAACAAAGTGGGTTTTGTTAAGGATACTGTTAGGGTGACAAAGAGGGGACAGGTGCAACACCCCACATGGCCAAAATTGTAAAATCATCTCAGTCATTGTTTTGCACTGCCATGCCCTTAAAGGCTCTCAGATTCCCCGCTTATGCTCATGCAGTCCCCAACCTGCCAGTGTCCCTCCTCTTTCCACTGTCCCTCCCTACACCCCCAACAATTAAAACATTCTCCCATTTTAATACAAAGGAATACAGCTCTCATGAGTCCCGATCCCACCTGCACACCTAGTGCAATCTTGATTTGAAGCACTGATGTGAGGCTCTCTCTTTGTCCTAATATAATCTATTAAGACAGAAGTTGCATTAATATAGAGCCCTTTTGTTTTGTTTTGTTTTAAATCATACCAATAAATATTTCCTCAATGAAGCTTTGTTTTGTGTGTGTGCATATATATGTACACATGCAAACACACATACATCCATATACACACATATACACAATACATACACACACATACCCACATACGTATATACATATGTGCACACATATGTGCATCTCCTATATTAACATATTGGATTAGCTCAGCACTAAAAAGCTTGCAATTGACTTTTTTCAATTTATTTTATTTTTTCAAAGATTTTTATTAAACTATAGCTAACATACAATATTATATTAGTTTCAGGGGTACACCATAGTTATTCAACACTTATATGCCTAAAGAGGTGAAAACCATAAGTCCAGCAACCATCTCATACCATAACATGTTATCTAGTACCATGACTATATTCCCTACACTGTACATTACATCCCCATGACTGACTAGTTTCCTACCTGCAAATTTAGACCTCTTATTCCCCTTCACCTTTTCCCCCCTTTTTAATTTTTCAATTACAGTTGACATTCAATATTATTTTTATATTAATTTCAGGTGTATAGCACAGTGGCTAGACATTTGTATAATTGAAGAAATGATCCCCCTGACTAGTCTAGTACCTACCTGGCGCTATACATAGTTATTACTATATTATCAACTATATTCTCTATGCTTTACTTTATATCCCTATGACTATTTTGTAACTATCAGTTTGTACTTCTGAATCCCTTCATCTTTTTCACCCTCCCCCCAAGCCCCTCCTATCTATCATCCCAACAAATCTAGTACCCATCTGTACTATACACAGTTATTACAATATTATTGACTATATTACTTATGCTATACCCTACAGCCTCATGATTACTGTGTAACAACCAATTTGTACTTCTTAATTCCTTCCCCTATTTTACTCACCACCAACCCCCCCCCCCCATCTGGCAACCATCAATATGTTTTCTGTGTCTATGAGCTTGTTTATGTTTTGTTTATTTTGTTCTTAGATTCCACATATAAGCAAAATCACATTACATCTGTCTTTTTCTGTCTGACATACTTCACTCAGCACAATACTCTCCAGGTCCATCTGTGCTGCTGAAGATGGCAAGAACCCATTCCTTTCCCTGGCTGAGCAGTATTCCATTGTATATATGTACCACCTATTCTTTATCTATTCATCCATCGATGGACATCCAGGCTGCCTTCACATCTTGGCCATTGTAAACAAAGCTGCAATGAACACATGGATGCACACATCCCCTTGAAGTAGTGTTTGGATTTCTTCAGCTAAATACCCTGAGTGGGATTACTGAATCCTTCTTTGTCACTTGTTATAGTCATTGTTTTAAAGTCTATTTTGTCTGGTGTAAGTATTGCTACTCCAGCTTTTTCTCTTGTTTTTATCATTTCCATTTTAATAAAACATCTCTTTCCATCCCTTTACTTTCTGTATGTGTGTATCTTTTGATATGAAGTGAGTCTCTTATAGGCAGCATTTGTAAGGGTCTTATTTTCTTACCCATTTAGCCCTCCTATGTCTTTTTTTTTTTTAAGATTTTTATTGGGTAATTGGGGGGATGGGAACAGTACTGGGGAATTGGGGGAAGGGGAACAGACAAGTTGCTGTCGTTTTGTTCTTCAATCTAGTTGTGGAGGACACTGCTTCACTGG
>NW_017731474.1:2959338-2969359 GCF_001890085.2 Hipposideros armiger
CCCTCCTATGTCTTTTGAGTGGAGCATTTAGACCATTAATCCATCATAATTTTGATTTTCTTATTTTATTTTTTAATTTTTTTTGTTTTTTTTTTAATTTTCTTTTTATCTCTCTTTTTTTCATCTTAAAGAAGTCCCTTTAACATTCCATGTAATACTGGTTTGGTGATGATGAACTCCTTTAGCATTTTCTTGCCTGGGAAGTTCTTTATCTGTCATTCAATTCTAAATGATAACTTTGCTGGGTAGAGTGGTCTTGGTTGTAGGTCCTTTTTTTCCATCACGTTGAACATTTTGTGCCAATCCCTTATGGCCTGCAAAGTTTATGTTGAAAGATCATCTGTCAGCTGTCAATCTTATGGGGGCTCTCAAAGTTACGAGTTGCCTTTCTCTTTCTGCTTTTAGGATTCTCTCTTTGTCTTTAAACTGCCATTCTAATTATAATGTGTCTTAGTGTGGGCCTGTTTGGGTTCATCTTGTTTGGGACTCTCTGCATTGTCTGGACTTGTATGTCTATTTCTTTTGCCAGGTTAGTAAAGTTTTCAGTCATTATTTGTTCAGATAGGTTTTCAACCCCTTGCTTTCTCTCTACTCTTTCTGGTACCCGTATGATGCGAATGTGTTATGCTTGATGTTGTCCAGGAGGGCTTTTAAACTATCCTCATCTTGGGGATTCCTTTTGCTTTTTGTTGTTCCGATTGAGTGTTTTCTGCTACATTCTATTCCAAATTGCTGATTTGATCCTCTGCTTCATTTAGTCTGCTGGTGATTCCTTCTAGTGCATTATTTATTTCAATTACTATGTTCTTCACTTCTGACTGGTTCTGTTTTTAAAAATAGTTTCTATGTCTTTTTTTATGCTTGCTATCTCTTTGTTGAAGTTCTCTTCCTTGTAAGCATTGTTTTGGACTTTGTATCTGGTAGGTTGTTTGCCTCCATTTCATATAGTTCTTTTTCTGGAGTTTTCTTCTGTTATTTCATTTGGCACATGTTTCTTTATTTCCTCATTTTGGCTTTCTCTGTGTTTGTTTCTACGTATTAGGTAGATCTGCTATGTCCCCCAGTCTTGGCCGATGGCCTTATGTAGTAGGTGCTCTGAGGGGCCCTGGTACAGTCTCCCAGATCACCTGAGCTGGGTGCCCCAGGAGTGTCCTTTGTGTGGGTTGTGTGTGACCTCCTGTTATAGTTTAGCTTTGGTTGCTATCTGCATGTCAGTGGGTGGGAGTGACACTCAGGCTAATTGGCTGTGGGGTTTGGCCATGTCCACAGCTTATAGGCTGTTGTGCAGGGGACTTACCCCACTGAGTGAGATTCATCCCAGTGGGATGTAGTGCCTATTGAGACCACCCTTTGGGTGTGCCACTTGTGGGGCCAATTGGATGGTGCTCTGCTGTGGTCTGAAGCTGACCTCCATGTATGTTGGTCCTGGAGCCTCTTGTGAGGGGCTCTGGTGCAGGCCCAGGTCACTCACTGCCTGTGGCTGGCCATAGACTACCTGGTATGAGCTACAAAGCAATCCCCAGTTGTTCAAAGCCTGCGTTAACCCTGGAGGCATGTGGGAGAGGCCATGAGCAAACCGAGGATGTCTGCCACCAGTACTGGGCCTAGAGTAGCTCCGCAAAATTCCAGGACAACTTGAGTCCTGCTGGCACCTGCCAGCTCCCTTAAGGTTCAGCCACTGATAAAGCCTCATATGGTACACAAGTTGGGTGAGGCAGGGTCTCAGGGGGTCACAGTGAGAAGTGTTGTGGTCACCAGGTTAATGTAAATTGTGGTTTGGTGCCAGTGCTGAGCCCAAAGCTACTCAGGAAAAGTCTCAGAACACACCAAGGCCAATTGCTGACCACTGTGGTCTATCAGATAGTTTTCCAAGAAAGAGTGCATTGTGGACAGGGCTGGCTGCTTTTGGAGGAAGTGCCTCCGACACTGGGGGAGTTGGGTGAGGTGGAGTCTCAGTGAGTCAGCAGGAAAGAGCTGCGTACCACAACAAGCCAATCAGATTCAGATTTGGCCTGTGAGGGTGGGCTCAACACAGAAAAAATGGCATCTACCTGCTGGCTGCATGGGCGAAGTTCCTCCTCATAGGGAAATGGTGACTGTCCTCCAGCCTTCAACCTGAAGCAACACAACTCAGTCCCCATATGTCTCTGACATACCCCGAGTTACCATCCCTCCACTGGATCCCAATGTAAGTACCTGTGAGTGACAGACTCTGCGTGGGCTGTTTAAGAGGAAGACTGGGTTTTCTACTGCCTTCTGTCCCACCTGGACCATTGGAATTTGTATTGTTTTTCACAACCAGATATTGTGGGGTCTCCTCTTCCCAGCACTAGTACTCTGGGCTAGGGATGCCAGTGTGGGGCTGAGGTTTCTTGCTCTGCTCAGGGGGATCTCTGCAGCTGAGATATCCCTCCCTGTTCTCAGTCACCACAAGGAAGTCTAAGGATAGCCAGTTCTACATCTCTGACCCCCTTACCAGTCTCGACGTGGTTTCTTCTTAATATGGTTAATTATAAAACTTCTGTTCAGCCAGACTTCGGATGGTTCTCCAGGTTGGTTATTCTATAATTTAGTTGTAATTTTAATTTGTTCACGGAAGGAAGCAAACACAATGTTTATCTAATTTGCCATCTTGTATTGCTTGCAATTCACTTTTGTGCTGCTCATGAAAGATGTGTCTTCCCAGCATTTCATAAGAAATGCTGTAATGTTGTGGTCCTGAAATGGTGTTCATGGGAGTATGCACACCATGAAAAATTGACAAATGGTACATATAAGGGACACCTCACCATTCCACAGGATTGTGATGCTTACAGCTTCATTGTTAACATCACACTCTGCAGAAATCAAGTGTCCTGTCATTTCTTCACTTTGATTTTCTCAATTCTCATGATAATTCAAATGAATCAGTTCTGGCCAAACCTTTCCCTCCCATGTGATGAAGCCTTACCAGAGTTGATGGCTCCTTTTTTCCTTTTCTCTGGCAGCAACAGCTTCTTCATAGTTCCTCTTCCCCAAAGGACATATATTTCAGGACCCTCCTCTCTGCTCCCCTTCACTGCAAGATGATGTTCTGTTTAGCAAAGACCTTCAACACATCCTAGCATCTCTAGTGTTTGCATTTATGGCCTGATTCTGACTGACTGTAAAGACCTGGGATGCCCATATCTAAAAACATCCACAAAGTTTGAATATAAGTAAGCTCTAGAAAGAGAAGCTGCCAGTGAGAAAAGGGGCTATAAAAATGGCCTATCAAGTATATTTCTAAAAAATATCAATTTTCTAAAAAGGGGCTAAAGAATTTTAAATATTAAAAGAGACCACATAATATCTAAATACAATGTGTGCTCTTATGCTGGGTCCTGTATTCCAGAGAAAACAATACTACAGTATAGAGGACATTACTGGATAAATCAACAGAATTGAAACACAGAAAACAGATTAAATAATATTTCTGTATTAATGTTAAATTTACTAAAGTTGATAACTTCAGTGTGTAGAGAAGTGGGTATGTGAAGACACCTTTATCTTGGGAATATACTTGTAATTCAGCTGCCAGAAAGATTTGAGTTTGAGTTTGGTTTTCAGAACTTTTGGCTCTGTGTCTACAGGAAAAAAGGATTATTTGTAGGGAAGTCACAGAAGCATTTTGATCCCTTACCCAGATCTTAAGCTGGAAATTTGAAGCCCTGAATTCATCATTTCCCTTCCCTAAGTTCTCTAGTTTACTTAGAAGCCACTAACTAGTCCTATTACTTGTATTCCCACTAAAATGTTCTATGGCAACTACCTGGTCACCCCAAATCCTGTCTTTCCTAGGCAGTTGATACCAGATTTCTGCAGGTGATAATCTAAGTAATGCTTTACCACTACATAGCATGCATGCTTCAGTTATACTTTCAAAAATGTTATCAAGAACCTAGACTCTTGTATGCCTGGAGATAGGACCAAAAGCAAGACAGAGATAGTTCCTGCTCTCATTAAGCTTGATTCTAATGCCCCGGGAAAGACAGATAGATTATAAATAATTATTTATCAAACTTTCAAGAAGTTAAGTAATTTGTTGGAAAATAAAAACTGGGTAAGAAGACAGATATGACAGGAAGGGCACTTTTAGGTCTGGTGGCAAGAAATAGACTTTAGCTCATGTTGGCGAAAGAGTGTTTAAGAATAAAAATAAGTAATCAGTGCCCCTAACTTTGGAAACAAACTGAAGAACTCAATGTACTTCTGTTTTTGACTTGTTTCTTAGCATGGTGAGTTGTTTGGGAAATGAGTCAATAGTTATTTGTAGTTCCTAAATTCTCAACAGCAGTTGCCTCCTGATATGTGTCACTATATTCTGAGTTGACATCTGCTATCTGAATCACCAAAATAGTGTCTTGTTTTAAAATTTATCCACTATTGGCTTATGTTTTGTCTTACTCTAGGCCATGTTATCACTACATGTGACATCTCTGTGTATGTGTTTGTGAAACTGGGATAAAGTTGGCAAAACTTGAGATGGAGGAGACTATCTATGAAACATGTTTTTGCATTAGTAGAACAGGAGGCATAAGCACGTTTGGAATAGAGAGAAGAGAGAAAACGAAGAGATATTGGAGACACAGGATCTCACAAAGGAAAGTAAATTTCAAGTTAGGAACTTAAATGCAATTTGGGCAACAACCTTGGAGCTCAGACAACTATAGAATTTAATTATGGATTTTGGTCCTCAGCAACTAGATTAAAATCTCCTATAGGAATAAAGCCTTTGCCTGGTAGAGGAAATCAGCTAAGGTTTGTGATGGTGATTTTGATGACAATATTCATGATGACATTCTATGTGAGTAATGTTTCTCAAAGTGGGACTTGACTTGGCAAAATTGTACACTGATAGATTGACACTGACTGACACTTTAGATATTGAAATATCTAGAGAGAAATAATTGATATGACTAAGTAATTGTGAAGTGTAGCATATTAACCTCCAGAATTTTATGGAACTAGCAAACGAATAAAAAAAAGTCACAGTCTAGATTATCACAATGTTGAACAGTATACTTATGCTTACATGTAATATTGGACAGCTATCAGTAGAATTCCTATAATTCTTTGTTAATAATTTTTTTAAGAACTCAAATTAATGTTAAGCTTTTTAATAATTCCCCATCCTACCACTTTCCTCTGTGGCTGAAAGATCAATCAGTCCCAGAAGAGCCTCAGCAGATAAAGATAGGATATTTTTTTTTCACCCTTCTCCCCCCACATTTTCAGTGCATTCTGGGCCACCTAGATCCTTGCTGCTATTTCATAACAGCAAAAGCTTCTTATTGATTGTTCACACGCCTTTGCTAAAGAGCTGTTACAGTTCAGACAAGTCAGTAATTGGCCCACATTGCACCTCATGTCAGCACAGGGGCTGAGACTCATCCTAACATGAATGAACTGGACACTGGTGTTCTTTTTACCCCACAACACTGTTCCGTGATGTGAAAAGAAAGAAGGAAGGATATTCTAGTCTGGTCACTCTTGGGTTTGGCTGTGTATGGAAGAGAAAGGACTTGGATTTGGAAGTTAAACAACCCAGGTGTCCAGTGCTGGCTGTGCCTTGGTCTGGCTTTGTGAATCAGGCTGGGGTTGTCATACTGCCTGGTGTATTTTCTCACCAGTGAATATAAAAAGGGTCCTTCCAAAGCTCACATCCCACAGTTTCTCCCAGTGGTACTGAGGCCAAAGCAGGTGATCTGACTATTTTCCAACGCATCGCCAAAGTATTTATAAGATTAAAGCAGAATGTTTTGATTGTCTAGCTTTAGGATTTAATAATGATATCGTAGGAGAAAGTGTTATAGTTTTTCAACCCTCTTAAATGGATGTGTAGCTTTTTTCATCCTCTCCCTTCTCCATCTGTGCCTGTTCAGCTCTCTGTTGACTTGGGGGCATACATATATGGACAATAAGGGCACGAGAATTTCTGCAGAATCAAAACAGACCAGCTATGCTTCTGTAGATTGTATTCCCATTTGTTTAATGAAAGTTTGCAAAGATTGGGAGTTTTCTTACAGTCAGCACATACTTAGAAAACCTACTATGTGCTGACTCTAGTCTCTAGGAATTGGAAGGAATCAGGACATAGAGAGCCACTTGTATCTACATATTAAATTTAGTGTACCTAGAAATAAAAACTTTCTATCCATCTGTTTTCCTTTGGGGCTGAAGAAGTTGATGCATACCAGCATTATGAGTGTACTTGATTATATTTAGAATAATTTCTCGTTCCTTGGGTTTTTGCCACAATAAATAGCTGTTTTTCAGAACTAAAAGTTTGGCAGCCCAGCGGTAAGATGGACAATGAAGAAAAGCTAAAGACACCTCTCTCATTTTGAAGTCTGTGGAGCTGTTTTTCAGAAACTGGCTTCATTGGCAGAGCAAGTTTGTTAATAACCCTGCAGCACTCTCCTTGTTGGAATAACACAAATTAGCATTTAACCCGGGAGGAAGAACACATGAAGTTATTTAACATTTACATAAAATTATGGAGTAAACTCCAAACAGGTCGCCGCTGAAATATATAATTACACTCAGCAGTCCTGTCAGCATACATAGAAACAATTTTATTTCCAATCATCTTCTGCTTTTATTCACTCAAGAATGTATCATTAAAATTTCCACAGAACAATGAACCTTAATAGGTGCTAATGCAATTGTGAATTATGGTAATTGTTACCTAAATTAATCTCAGTACTTTCTATTCCTTATTGCCCTATGCATAAGGAGTATGAAAAAGATAATGCTAAAACTGACATTTGTATAAAGGGTGTTAAAGACTTATCTTATTTGATAAAAATTTCATAAGAACTTGCTACTTTTTAAAGTAGTTTATTTGGAAAACAATGTTAGAATTGCTGTAAGCACGGTTTATGTAATCTTCAATTGGTGAAATTTGTGATGGCAAAAGCCTGTTGACCTGTCGTCTGGTGTACATGCACTCACCAAGGTATCCATATAGCAAAGTATTTCCCTCTGTGTATATGCTGCCAGGGTATACATTCACACCCCAATTCACTATGTGTGGTCACTTTTTGTGTGTTTACTTTCACTCACTTATGTAAAATACATACAGCTTGTTTGGTGTAATGAAACCCACAGTTATGGGCTGAATTGTGTTCCCCTCCCTCAAATTTATATGTCTAAGTCCTGGCCCCCAGAACCTCAGAATGTGATTATATTTGGAGACAGGACCTTCAAACAGGTAATTAAATTAAAATATGGTCATTCAAGTGGGCCCTAATCTAATATGACTAGTGTCCTTATAAAAAGAGGAGATTAAGACACAGACATGCATGGATGGAAGACCATGCAAAGACACAGGGAGAAGACAGTCATCTGCAAACAAAGAAAAGAGACCTCAGAAGAAACCAGCCCTGCTGACACCTTGATCTCAGACTTTCAGTTTCTAGAACTGTGAGAAAATACATTTCTGCTATTTAAGCTACCCAGTATGGTGTTTTATTATGGCAGCCCTAGCAAGTGAGTATATCCACCTTAATTGGAAGTAAAAAAAAATACAGGTCAAATATATTTCCATTAAAATGACAAAGAAATGTAGATTTTTGTCCTGTCTTTATCACTCCAGAGTTATATTTGACCTTGGGCATATCACTTAGTCTCCCCATTTGTAATAAGGTCTAGTTTCGTCTGTTTGTTCATTTTGAAGTTCCCAGCATTGTACTGTTTTCTTCTGCTAACTGCACCTGAGTTTCCTCTGAGAAAATGCTTGCCCCTTGTTCTGTATCTCCACAGTTTGGGTGAGGCTGGTCTCATGCCCTAGCTCTACGTAGGAGCACGTTACTCAGGTCTGGCCAATCAGTATGTTCCATGCCCTCTGCCCACAGCGATCGACTCAAGAATGGACATATGACAGAGACCTAGACAATGAGATTCAATTTCAGGACTAAATTTGAAAGTATTGAGCAATTAAGCTCTGTTTATTGAAGTTTCTGAGGGGTGGGGTGTGAGTGCCTGGGTTGTCCATAGCTGTCTGGCAGCCACTGTGAAGGGCAGGACTGAAAATGAAGCCAACACGAAGGGAACTCAACCACAGACAGGGAGCCAGTACTGAGTATCCTGTGTGAGCCCTTGATCCAGCCTTGTCTGAAACTGGTAACCCCCAGGACTCTGTCATTTTATTAATAAGCCAGTAAATCCCTCCACCTTATGTCCATCTTACGGCAGCTTGGCCTGCATTCTATCGTTGCTACAAGAGTCCTGAGTAATGTATGGGAATGGGAATGGCTTAATGCTTTGTCCATTCCTCTATAAAATGAGTGCACTCTTATAACAGTAACTATTGTTTCCCCAAAGTATGCATTACACAGAACACTGATATTTCTCTGGTGTGTATGTCAGAGGAGGCAGGGGCAAAGGTGGGTAGTAAAATCTGACCCATCTGATGGTCCCTTGGTTTTGTGTGGAAACCACTGGGGGAGAGGAGGACACCTGCCAGGACCTAAGATCATTAAGTCTTAGGTCCTTGGAAACACTTGCCGGTCTGAGTGTTCAGGAACTTTGGGGACAAAGTGGAGAGCAGGGGGAGGGGAAGATGCACTAACAGTCAGATGAAGCAAGTCGTGTCAGAGGTCACACGCAGACATCCTCCAGGGGCCAGTGAAGTTGCCAAATGGCCAGAGGCGAGGGCTGCTTGTGAAGTGCTTTACAGTTGGGATAGTTGATATGATATTTCTGTCTATCTCTGGCAGGGCTTCAGGCTGTCAAACAGGCTGAATAATTGACTTTCGAATACTTATGGACAGAGGTATACTTGCGCCCGATAGTACTAACAATTTAAAGAGCAATATCGCTGGTGTCGACTCAAAAATCCCCAGACTGGTGAAAAGCCCACCGTGTTAGAGTAAAATGAATCATAATTAGTGGTAGTTTATTGTATAAAAATGTTACTTGGACAAGTCTGGGATGAGCTTTGACCTTTATAATAGTCTTTGTAACAGTGATTATTAAGTAAATCTGAAGAAGACTTTGAAAAATGCAGGAGCCTTCTACTCACCCCCTGCCCCCGGTTGTGCATATGGAGTTTGCAATAAATTTCAAAGGTACTTTCAAAGTCTGCTTCCCCACTGGACCTCAGGCAAAGATCTGCTGTATACAAATGTGCCCACTGTGTGTTTGCTGATTTATTTTCTGAGCTATTAGGATCTTCCAAATTTAGATTCTTTAAATTGCCATTTAAGCAACCTGTTAATTAATTTCTTCATCTACCACTAACTTTTTCTTTTATTTTGGGGATTTCTTTGTCTCTGACTTTACTTACTCCTGCGTGTAATCTAAGGAGGAGCCCTTTGTTTATTCAAGTGTTGATTGGCTGCCTGCTGTGTACCAGAAACTGTGATAGATGCTGGTGAGATAATGAAAGCAAAGAGAGAGGGTTTTGCTCCCTTTAGAACTGATGGGCTGGTGGGATAACACAGGACTCTGGCACTGTGAAATCAGCAGAATATAGTAATGTCAGTTCTGTCTCTGGAGCGTGGGCATTAGGTCTGTGGTACCCAAGGAAGCCAAGGATTGGAATTTGAAGGAGAGTCTGTGCCTGAGGATGTAGAAAGGCTGCTGCTTCAGCTTTTGCAGTTTTGCAGAAATTCTGGGGGGCATCCCAGGGAGGGAAACTTGGAAGGACAGAGGACCATTAAGAGTGGTGTATCCTTTTATCAAAGACCTCACGCGGTAGGCCAGAATTAAAGTGAGGTGAATGAGACACGAATGGCGAATGGGCTCTTGGGCGGAAAATGTATGGAGATGCCAATAAAACCCTCTGTAATCAGGCTCCATCCGAGAGGATCAGGATTAGGGTGAGGTGAGCCCTGCAAGGGGAGAGTGGGATCCTGTCTTTATTTCAACGTTGGATATTTTGCTCATCATGGACAAAGGAATTTTGATCTTTTTTTTTTTTTTTTTTTTTTTTTTTTTTTTTTAGCTGAGCCATCCTGCTACCTGTTGGCAGCTCAGCGGCTGCTCAGCTCGGGCT
>NW_017731474.1:2969799-3073357 GCF_001890085.2 Hipposideros armiger
TGGCCACAAAGAGCAGGTGAAGAGAGAGCTAACTGCATGCCCTGTGGTCTTGGCATAAGGAGATCACTGTGCTTTTCCCACTTCTGGCCCTCCCTGTAATCTCTCGGCCCTCACTCTGGCTTTATGTTGGCCTCATTTCCTTTTATTGACCCAATTCCTACGCCTCTGTTTTCTTCTGGCCCTAATCTATCTATTCTCTGATCTCCTCAACACCAGACTTTGCTTTGTGTTTCATCCCTGACACCTCCATCACTGGCATATATTTGTCTCCCACGCTATTTCTCCGCCATCTGGGTGAAACAAGTTCTAGAAGCCTAATTAACTTGTAAAGGGTGTTCTATTTGGAGGGCAAAGCCTATCTTTCTTTCCCATGACTCGAACCTCCTGACCTCTTCTCATAAGACACTCATGTCCTATTTGCTACCCTGTGCTCGGTTGTCATCATTTTGTGTTGACAGGTTTATTGTTTCCTGGTGACCCTGTCCATCCACAATTACTATGGTATGGAGCAGCCTATTTATTTCAAAGTTAAATGTGTGGAATAAAAATAAAACACAAAGTTCCACATTCTAGGGAGAAAAATCCCAGTTTTTAAAATATAATCTATTCATTCATGTGTATATAAATCCTACTGTAATTCTTTCACTGGCTGAGTGAGTAGGTCTCTTAAATATGTCCAGATAACAGTTAGTGACTCTTAACTATTTAGACTTCCCATCCTCTTAAAATTATACATATAAATAAATAAACACCTAATGCAAATTTTTCATAGAAGCCAAAATTGCTCCCCCCAAAGACATGTTGCAACAATTACCAAACAAATGGCTTTAAAGTATTGACTATAAATGAAGATGATTCAGCCTTTCAAAATATCCTTGCTTTTGACTTACTTGTATATTGAGGAAAATAGTGTGACCAAATCATAATTGGGGAATGAAAATCATGAAAAAGTATTTTGGTATCTAGCCATATGGACTGAGGAAGAGGCCCCCAAGCACTTCCTCCTCGTCACCACCACTGAATGCAGACTAAGCTTGGGTATGATGTTTACCATGTGGATGCCCCGCGGTAAGTGGAAGGTGGGGGCTAAAAAGAATGGCTTCCATCCAATAATCACTAAAGGTGAAATAAGTCAGCATCACATAGCTACCAACTTACACGTAAAGAAATCATTTATCTCTGGTTGTATTCCTGTTATGAATTTAAACAGTAAGGGGCTGTCATTTGCTTTAAAAAGTTGAAAGGCCAGTATAAATATGCAGAAAGAAAAAAAAAAGTATGGCATTGTCCATAGAAGGCCGAGAAGTTTGTTATTTTTTCAGATACAAGTAGTTATTCTTATATGTCCTTTTAGACTGAGGATGGAGCAAATTTTTCTTCATTTACATATTCCTCCTATAAGTCTGTGGGATTCATCATATATTTTGGGAGAATGGACTAGGGATAAGAACATATGTGTTTGTAGAAACATGCTCTTGACAGTTTACCTTTAGATTAATTGACAAGTTTTCAGAGTCCAATTGTCCAGGACTTTATCCTGAGTTTCTTCAGAGAAGTGAAGGGAGGCAAAAGGAACACTTTTCCGGTACTTTGGGATCCTGGGTAAGAAGCTATGCGAGGAGCACAGAGTATCGCTCTCATTTGGCAATCATGATTCTAAGGCATATTGAAGCAGACATCTGAGTGCTCCAAATGACAAGATAATCCAGATAAACTTGACGCGTCTTGCAGCTTTGGAAGTTTCTAAAGCCAAATAGACTGGAAGGATAAAAGACAAACCAAGTTCCTAAGTTAGCTTGTATCCTACGTACACTTAGCGTCTCTGCTTCATATGACTCTCAGCTGCCAGCAACAAATGCTATAGCTAAGCACCTAGAGTCAAGTTTCCTGCATGTGGACCGTTCTATCACATATGTGCTGTGGATTACAAAAATGAGGCTATCTCATGTAACTTGGTTTCTCTTAATTAACATAGTTCTGAGTAATTTGAATATGCTTCTCTACAATATTACTTGTAAAAGCAAATTAGTTCTCCATCATATAAACGATTCAAAATGCATTAAATCAATTCTCTATAAGTAGGTATTTACTATATATATATATATATATATATATATATATATATATATATATATATATATATATATATATATATATTAGAAGACTCCACCACCATATCAACATGGAAACCAATTAGATTTGGCCATTTAAGTTTCCTAGAGCTATTAGGAAAATGAAACCTGTGGAAGATCCAAAGGGATAGGACGAAAAATTCTTGTGAGTATTTTATAGTGAGCCAGAGGAGCTCGGGCTCTACAGGTCATGGCGGAGGTTGGGATGTTTAAGTAATAAACTATGTGAAGTCATTGTTTAAACTCTATCAAATGTACAAAGTGTTACACATTTAAACTGAGAAATGATTATCTTTCAACATAGACCTGTTCATGATTCTTTCCAGCTGAAGACGTTAGTCTGTATTTAATCATTAGCTAAGATTTATACAGTTCTATTTTATTTTGAGTTTATTTTTCTTAGGGCTATGTATGGTGCAGTTTAAAAAGTGAGCAACAGCTTTATAATCAGGTAGAAACACTTAGATTTACTAAGTCTGGTGACTTGTACTGTGCCAGTGTAGCTAAGCAAAAACTACATTTCTCAGAATACCCATTTCTGTTTGGTTTCCAGTTCAAGTTGGCCACTAGAAAAATGTGCACATGATTTGCAATGCCAGAGCAAAGCCAAAGCCATGTTGTTATTTTGGGAAGGTTGGTGCAGCATGCCAGACATGGTGGTAGCTCATGCATGTTGTCACTGCTCTGCCAGCTCATCTTATTGCTGTGGGGTAGCACCCACAGCCATCCTGCCCCAATCTCCCACCAGGCCTACTCCTTCATCTTTGAATCCTGGAGCATGTGTGCACACAGCAACATGATTACAGCACTGTTTTTCCTGCCCATCTTGTAAGGCACCAGGGTTGGAGGCGATTAAAAGCAGATGCAAGTTCTAGTTTGTTCTCATAGGTTCTAGTTCATCCATCTTCTCATCCTCATCCAGATTTCTTCCCAACTGCAACCTGGCTAAGCTACAGTAATTTCATAGACTGCTTCACCAGCTCACGTTATATATAGTACATACAGTCTAACTACTAAAACACATTTCTGTTTGAGACCATTTATAGCAGCTCTACTTCTTCCTCTCTGATCAAATGCTGACTGCTACAATAAGCACACACACACACACACACACTGCACCTGAAAGGAACCTTCAGGAGGATGCACATAGTAGAGTAACGAGGTCTCAGCCACTGAGGGATGGATTGGGTTGGCAATTGAAGGATCCTTTTGCAGGAGGACCTGTGTATTTTAATCTGTGAGATATAGGAGATGTGTGAAAAAAAATGGTGGGACTATTTCAAGAGGCCTAATGGGGAATGAGTCTATGGATCTGGAAACATGGACCCCAATTCCAGACACAAGGACGCTGGGTAGTTTAACATAGAGAGAGCTCTATGTATGTGCCATTAGTGGGCCGAAGTTTACAAAGTTTGAACCCATAGAATACATTGAATATGCATGTAAGATAATTTAGGAATGGATGGGGGACTGGGATAGAAGGTTAAGGGAAAGTATAGTGGACATTGTGTAGTTTTCCTGCCTAGTACACATTCCCTGATCTCCTAAGAATACCAGGGTTCCTAGTGCATGTGGCAATTCCCTGTGAATGTACAAAAGATGCTACCTTCAGGCAGATGCTCCAGACTGAGGCACCTCCCTTGGAGACTGGAGCATATCCTGCCTTTATTGGCTCATTTCACCACTCACAACATCTGCATACTTTCCCCATACTCTTAGTCCATGAAGTTCAGGTAGACTGACTCCAGCCCACCCCAGATATGGGAATGAACATTTGACTAACTCCTGGCTACATTCCCACAGCTGATAATCCCAATGAAAAGGGACCCTTATTTTCTCCTGATAAATAGAATCTTATTGGTCTGACTTTGAGAAACATGCTCACCACTGAACCCATTCCTGTAACCAGCAGTATGGTCTCCTATTTAGGCATTTGTTATGAGCTGAACTGTGTCCTCCCCAAAATTTGTGTGTTGAAATCCTAACCTCCAGTACGTCAGAATGTGACTATGAAGATAAGACCAGTAAAGAGGTAACTATGGTAAATGAGGTCACATGGATGAGCCCCAATTCAATATGACTGGTGTCCTTATAAGAAGAAGAGATAGGGCCGGCCGAGTGGCGCGATGGTTAAGAACTCGCTTGGGATGCCAGAGGGCCCCTGTTCGGATCCCACATATGAGGGCCAGTGACACTGCCCTCCACAGCTAAGATGCTGAACGACAGCTCAACCTGGAGCTGGGCTGCCATGAGTCGCCGGCGACGGCGTAGGCTGCACTCCCTGTGGCAGTGGGTTGCCATGGGCTACTGTATGTAGCCAGCAGCCAGCGTGAGCGGCCAGCAGCCGCAGTGAGCGGCCGTCCAGAAGCCGGCGACTGATCTGCCTCGCCAGAGAAGAGCGCAATGATGGTGCCAACTTGGGCCAGTGAAGCAACATCCTCCACAACTAGATTGAAGAACAAAACGACAGCAACTTGTCTGTTCCCCTTCCCCCAATTCCCCAGCACTGTTCCCATCCCCCCAATTCCCCAATAAAAATCTTTAAAAAAAAAAAAAAGAAGAAGAGATAAAGATAAGGACAGAAACACACACAAAAGGTAGATCATGTGAACACACAGGTAGAAGATGGACATTTGCAAGCCAAGGAGAGAGGCCTCAGAAGAAACCAACCCTGCCGACACCTTGATCTTGGATGTCTAGCCTCCAGAACTGTGAGAAAATAAATTTCTGTTGTTTAAGCTAAGCTACCCAGTCTGTGGTGTTATGACAACCCTAGGAAATAAGTATAGCATTGTTAGTTCTTATGACATGAATCAAATTTTATGCAGGATATCAAACCAGTATCTATTGTCTGTTTAGATATATGTCTATATTTAACAAATGACATAAGCTAGCCCAACAATGAATGAGTATCCTTTTAAACTTAGGCCCCATTCACCATTTAGCAAAAATCAAGCTACATTTATGAAGGGAAGTTTGTTTGAAAGCCATTCATTTAATCTGTTCCATGATATTCTAAAGCTTACCTCTGGACTAAGATCCACCAGTAAGCTAGATCCTCGGAGTGTTGGTTCAGCATTAGATTATGTTTGATAAATTGCTTTTTGTTGAGGTGTCTTCAGCATAGAACAAAGGCTAT
This sequence comes from Hipposideros armiger, assembly GCF_001890085.2. Classification (NCBI taxonomy): domain Eukaryota; kingdom Metazoa; phylum Chordata; class Mammalia; order Chiroptera; family Hipposideridae; genus Hipposideros; species Hipposideros armiger. The sequence continues at coordinate 2,975,071 of NW_017731474.1, forward strand.
TCTAGAAGAGCCTCAAGAAGTACATTTGTGTATCTACTGAAAGGTTGCTATTGAAAACATTGCATGGGATTTTTGCTAGAAGGACCCTCAAGAGAAATTTCTGACTAACTTAAATATAAAAAATATCTGCTCTTCTTATGATCAATTAATTCAGATGTTAATTTAGTGTTTATTATTGCAAGGATGACTAGAAAGTTAGGTAATGGTTCTTAAATTTAATGTGCAAAAGAATTACCTGAGGAGCAAATTCTGAAACTCTTCTTCAGAGTGAGTAGGGAAACATGACAGAATATCCAATTTAGTATAAAACTTGATCTGATCAAAACAATTTAAATTATTTTCTTAGCTCAACTCCTATTAGGTAAAATTGCTCTGGTCCTGTCTCCCCTTATTTCTCTTCCTAGGATGGCACCTGGGTATATGAGTGAGCTTAGGTGTCTCTATGATAATGGATGGAAGGGCCCCAGCAGTAATTTTCTGGTTCTTGAGTGTTCATTAGTTCAGACCCTTGTTCTCTTCCAGGCCTCCCACCTAGCCCTCTGACCAGGCCGCCCAGTTCTACCTACTACTGTAGTGTCACTTTGCCTCAGCACAGCAGGCCCCACATCAGTAGCTCTAAACTCAGGTGCCCACATGCCATGGGTCTTGAGAAGGTCAGCAGTGCTAACCCAGGTCATTCTCTGTCTAATCATACGGCCTGCTTTCTTAATTAGGCTGAGTGCCCATATGTTGTCGTGAGGTCCTCTGCACATTCATCTCCTCCTTGAATTCCAAATGGAGAAAAAGGGGCAAGATTTCTTCTTCTTCAAGGTTTCCCCTGATATAACACACATCACCCTCTCTGGGCAAAAATCTGAGGGGGGAGCATCAGGAGACACAGGACTGAATACTTGAAGCTCATTTCTTTCTTCCTCTTCTGCTCCCTATAATTCCCCAAGTCAGAAATGGGGAAACTTTTGTTTTTCTTTACCTACATTTTGATCTCCTTCTAAAATTAATCAAGAGATTTGATGTGAGTGGGTGGAAAAGCGATTTTTTTTCAACACTAAGAAGGACTCAATGGGCGTGGATCCTCCAGGATCGGTTGTTGGTAAACTAAAGGAGGAAATAAAAGTATTTGGGAAACCTTTTCTCTCTTAAACATGCATGGCTGTTAAGCTTATTGACTTTCTGCTAAATCCTATTTCATATGTCAGATGCTGAATATTACATCAGTCTTTATTTTTATTTTTCTTTCCCCAACACATCTCCCCAGGCAGATGGATGCTCTAGGACATGTACTTGGAAATGCAAAACAAATAAAGCATGTTAATAATTTTAAAACTGTCCCCAATATATACTGCTATATTATAAATGATAATAAAAGATAGATATCAGAAAATAAAGAGAAAAAAAAAAAAGAAATGGCCTTGGCAGAGAGGAGGAAAAGCAAATAATAAACTCCAAGTGCTCAAAACTGATTTCTTTAGTCCTGGTTTCAGGGGGCAGTCCTAAAAGCATAGATGCTGAGAAAGAATAGTTGCTATCTGGGCCATATTTTGGGTGCCCCTAATTTGGGACATGGGTACTCCTAATTTGGGGCATCTATTGGTAGACATAAATTACTTTGAAAATTAGATATGGATTGTGCTATGAAGTGGTTGTCTTTGATCTAGTAAGGGAGTCAGCATTGAGTTCAAGTATTTCTAAAACTACTAAGATGATGGCAAGTCATCCAAATGTCCTTTGCTTCAATTTTTTTCTTCATTTTACGAAGTTTGATAAAACCATTCTCTTATCTTTCTTGCTGACATCAAAGGAATGTGGTGGTGAAAAAATGAAGAAGAATGGAAATCTCTTTAGAATAGGTTGAGATATTAAATTTATTACATTATTTATTGTTACACATCAAGAATGGGCAGCTTTCTTGTTCTGTATCCTCAATAATGGAATCTTTGCAAACCAGTGGGCAGTTAAAGACTTTGGAAAAAAGCACATCTTTTTATTTAATTTGACATTTCCTCACTTCTTGTTTTGATTGGGAGTGAGATAAAAGGAGGACTCAGAAATGCACAGTGATTAGAAAGGAAATTAGGAGAGCCCTGGCATGTGATATGATGTGACAGATGATTCTATATGAGAGCCAAGCCTCAGCAGGAAAAAGTAGAGCCCTTTATAGTTAAAGAGTAACAAGGATGATTTCCAAGCAGGGTGACTTTCATGATGAGGCTTTATTAATTAGGCTTGAAGATTTTGAAAACTTTATAATTGTTTATGGGCTCTCTCATTACCCTGGTTTTTCCCCCAAAGAATTCACATTTTAACAATAGGTTGTTACCAGCTTTAAATTTCATCTTGACCATGAATGTAAGACATATTTTTTGTTCTTTTTTTTTTTAGCTGAGCCATCCTGCCACCTGTTGACAGCTCAGCAGCAGCTCAGCTCAGGCCCATGTGGGAATCGAACCGGTGACTGTTGCTCAGAGCTTGCACTCTTGAGTCAGCTCTTAACCAACTGAGCCACTCGGCCAGCCCTTTTTGTTCTTTTTGCCACATGCACTCAGATGCAGCACTCCATCCTCATCTCCATCTTTCGTCTCCCAAATCCTAGTCTTGTTTTTTTTTTTTTGTCTGTTTGTTTGTAGCAATAGGGGCATGATATTACTTTTCTTTCTTTCTTTCTTTCTTTCTTTCTTTCTTTCTTTCTTTCTTTCTTTCTTTCTTTCTTTCTTTCTTTCTTTCTTTCTGTTGTTCTTTCTTTCTGTCGTTCTTTCTTTCTTGTTTTTGGAGAAATACTGTAATAAAAGTAGGCCATGAATATATTCTGGTGGCATGGGTTGTAAATAAGAAATTTTTTTAAAGATGCCTTTCTTGATGAATCCATTAGTATTGTCTTGATTAAAAAAAAATTGATGCCAGGGTGGTGTCTCCTTTTCTCCTGAGCACCTCTGATCCAGTGTACAAATAATGTTTATATTCCAGTTCACAGAAAAAAAAAGGAACGTGAAAATATTTCATTGAAAGATGACAGCTTTAACGAACTTTAAAGGTTAACCTTGGTGCTAGTTAGCATATCTATTCATGTCTCCATCAGTCTATTGAATTACTCAGCTGAACATGCACACAAAAGCAAAACTTGAAAAAAAATACCCAAAAAGCCATCATTAATAATTCATAAATACTGGAGGCTGGTGACTGACAATTTTCCCCCTACTGTGTTGAAGTCTGTTAAGAACTGAATCCTGATAGCTCCTAAGTTACTTTAGAAACTCAGGGAGCAACCCTGTCCAGGAATGCTAATGTTTCTGTAAGTGGTGAGCTGCTGCAACATACTGTGGATTTTCATCCCCTCAAGCACTTGTTCTTGTTCACTTGGATTAGTATAAGGTACGGCTTTCCTGAGATGTTTAACTGACAGTTTTTATATTTGAATTTCACAAGCATCTGCAGACCATAAAGAACTCCAAATTCAGCCATAATCCTCTGTTACAAAGTAAATCGGCAGTTTTGAACAGATTCCAGATACCAATTATAGCATTAATGAGGATATACAATCATGTTGTCTGCTCGGGCAGGATTATAAGTGCTGTTGCTCCTGACAGGGCTGGCTTGCCTCAGAATTTATCATCCTTCTTCTTCCATGTGCATAAAATTGTGCTTATCAAACCTTCCCAATAAATATAGAAGCAATCGACATCATTAGGTATTAACCATTTTCCCGGGGACATAGGGACAAATGCTACCACTGTTGCCTGACAATGAACCGATTTTGAGCTCTTATATAGGAAAAATGAAACTTCAGGCTTGATGTTATTAGACAGGTTTAGTCAAGGGCTCCTGTAGAGGACTGAGGAGAGGCCTTGGCAGGTTCTGCCACTGGTACCGATTATTTTTCTCACCTGTGTTGCTTCAAAAGGGGTTCCACGGCTGTCATATCTCTAGCTCATAGCCGATATTTCTGCCACTTGGCAATGATTAAACTCCCTTTTATGTTTTTCCATTTGAAGTTTTTAATTGAAACACCCACCCTTTGGAAAAATGATGGAGGTATGTGGGTGAGGGGTCATCTCAGATTTGGGAAATGGTTATTTTAAAAGGAAGTTTTCTCTTAGTTCTCACAAGCCAGCTTCTGAGAACTAGGGTGATGTTCCAATGTTAAAAATCCTTACCTGGCTTCCTACATTGCAGTGTTAGAAATCAGGGGTAGTTAGAGAAATAACTCAGTCTCTGCCCTTGTTAGCAACAACCTTGTTTCCATGTCCTTTAAATTGCAGCCATGGTAACATTAACTAAAGCCCTTCCTCATTAAAATCTTAGTCTCATGGATGGTCACTGAAAGATACATTTCAAGATTTGCATGTTGTAGACTAGAAACTCAAAATAATGGATTGATTAGCTTAAATCATTAGTTTTTGTATTAAGCAGTAAATAAAGCCCAAAACATCTACTGAGCATCTTTGCTCGAGGAAGAACTTCATCAGGTACAGTGAATGTGTCAGTCACTTGAAATCAATATTGTCTGAAATCCTGCACTGCCGATTAATAACTGTGTCAGTGTAGACAAACTGCCTACAACTTCTGAGCCTCTGTTTTCTGGTCTGCAAACTGGGGTTAACTGTATTTATCTAATAGGGTTGCAGTGCACATTAAATAAGATAGTGTAGATGAACTATCTAGCAGAATTAACAGTAAATGCTATTATCCTTTTCCTCACATTAGAATCAGAATAACTTTTTCAAAAGGTATTGTGTGTGTGACTGTGTGTGTGTGTGTGTGTGTGTATTCCTTTTCCATAATCCTCTGAGATAAAAGAAACATTGCTAATTTCTATTTTGCAGCAAACATTGATCATTTCTATTTTGCAGATTAAAAAATCCAGGCACAATCGTTATATGACTTGGCCAAGTTTAGATCTAATTCAGAACTGAAGCTTTGATTTTTTTTCTTTATACTATTTCCATGAATATACTCGGGGTGCCAAAAAAATGTATACACATGACTTGTATTCATCTTCTGTTATCAGTATATGCTGAGTATTACAATTTTAATACAAATTTTTCCTTTCTTAAAATGTGTATACATTTTTTTGGCACCCTCTGTATATATACTGACTCTTTATACCACCTTATAAGGAATTCTGAACCAAATAACAAATACCTTACTCCTAATTATTTCATTCAAAAGTTGTCATTATGCTGAAGGTTATAGGTTAATTTAACAGGAAGGAGAAAAATATTTCAAAGATTACTGATATGATATTTAGTGATTTATACTTTTTAATAGAAAAAAATTTAATTATTATAATCACTAATTATTTTGGGCTTACTAAGTTTCAGGAATTGTGTTAAATGCTATACAAATATTACTTTTTATTTCTTGCAGCAATATTATGCTATTGAAGCTATTAGTATCTCCATTTTACAGTTGAGGAAGGGACAGAAAGTTTCTCAATAGCACAAAAATCACTCATATAGTGGGCGGTGAAGCTGCTTTTCAAACCCAAGAGTTGAAACTAGGATTCACATTACTTCGTATATAAACTTTGTTGCCCAGTTATTTGTATGAAATAGAAAATTAATTATGATGAAAGAGAGAATAGTATCTCAAAGTACTCATGATTTATACTTTCCTTGAGGTTTGACTTCAAAGTTTATTAAGAGAAAGAAAGAATTTCAAAGAATTCAATTAATGCTCATTCTAGTTTACACAAAATTCATTTTTATCATTTGCTATTAATTTTTATTTAATAAATAAAAACAATACAAAATTGAATGGCATGGTCAAGTGCAATGGTATAGATGATCTACCTTTTGTATTTGATACTCTATTTACTTTATATAAAAGAAAATATTAGGGGCCGGCCGAGTGGCGCAATGGTTAAGAACTGGCTTGGGACGCCAGAGGGCCCCGGTTCGGATCCCACATATGAGGGCCAGTGACACAGCTAAGATGCTGAACAACAGCTCAACCTGGAGCTGGGCTGCTGTGAGTCGCTGGTGGCGACGGCGTGGGCTGCAGCCCCTGCTGTAGTGGGTTGCCATGGGCTACCGTGTGTAGCCAGCAGCTAGCGTGAGTGGCCAGTAGCCACAGTGAGCGGCCGTCCAGAAGCCGGTGACTGAGCTGCCTCGCCTGGGAAGAGCACAATGATGGTGCCAACATGGGCCAGTGAAGCAACATCCTCCACAACTAGACTGAAGAACAACAGGACAGCAACTTGTCTGTTCCCCTTCCCCAATTCCCCAACACTGTTCCCATCCCCCCAACTCCCCAATAAAAATAAAAAAAAAATCTTAAAAAAAAAAAGAAAATATTAATTATAATTTTCTTTCCAAATCCCAATTTAATTAATATGGATTTGGTTATAGCATTTCTTCACTAACCTATATAGAATTATGTCTTTTATTAGAAACCCTGACAACACCTTTTTCTTGAATTTTCTGGTCAATCTCTGTGACCTAAAAGACCCATAGGACAAATGGTTCAATTATTATTTCTCAGCTTGATCATATTTCAGAAAAACTTAACTTGAAATCCAGAATTCTCTTCTGCCCAATACATTTAAAAAAATCTATTTGCTTTTTTTCCCCCTTGAGAATTTCAGGCAGCTTGTAACACAGCAAACCAAAATGAAAGTGACAAAAAAGAAATAAAATACCAGGATAAAATAAAAAGAAGAGTATAATTATACACATCATAAGGCTAGAACCTTGTTGCCATAGCTAGCTTGAGTATTTGGCTCTAAGCCATCATACATTTCCTTGAGGGCAGTAAGTGATGTAATAAACACTGGCCTCAATCACATTTTTATAACTTATAAAACATTAAATTTCATATAGCTTGACTATATGGTGACATTTGATAAAAGCTGAAGGTAAACATTACTCTCTTAGGGATAACCCTAAAGTGTACCAAATATGTAACTTTCTGGTAATTCAGGTCACTTCAGGAATATAAGCACCTAGAGAAGTTAATGGATTCTATAAATTTTTAAAAATGTTTTCTCTATATTGCAGTTGTTTTGCAAAACTCTCATTAACTTTCTCAAATTTATAGCAATTTAAATTTAAATCAATGTATATAAAAAATACAAAGCAACATAAACATTTAGTAATCTTTCTTTCTACTTTCCTCGTCTTTTCTCTCCCATAACAGGTGTTAATAACTGGTGTGAATTAGTCTATTCCACTGTAGAGAATACTAAAAATGCTAGATACAATGCTTTAAAATATCCTTTGGAAAAGAGATGGGCTACTGAGCTGGGGTTAAGGTAGGTGGTATAACTAGAATTCAAAGTCAGTGAGAAGGAAGGGAGGTAAGAGAGAACTGGAGATGGTTTTTTGCCTTGAGGACGCCTGAGCTCTGTAAGTTAGACCCTAGGTTTTAAAGATCCACACATGGGGAGTGGGAGACGAAGCTGATGACCCAGGTAGAATGAATGGGACTGAAGAACAACAGTTTCCCCATAACGCTAAAGACAGCACTCTCATTGGTACCTTGAAAAAACATACAGTTGGCCCTCCATGTCCACAAGTTCTGCATCTATGTCTTCAACCAACAGAGGATGAAAATATTTGAAAAAAAGTTAAGTTGTTTCTTTTTTTTTTTTTTTTTTTTTAGATTTTTTATTGGGGAATCGGGGGAAGGGGAACAGACAAGTTGCTGTCGTTTTGTTCTTCAGTCTAGTTGTGGAGGATGTTGCTTCACTGGCCCAAGTTGGCACCATCATTGCGCTCTTCCCGGGTGAGGCAGATCAGTCGCCGGCTTCTGGACGGCCGCTCACGGCAGCAGCTGGCCCCTCACGCTGGCTGCTGGCTACACACGGTAGCCCATGGCAGCCCACTGCAGCAGGGGCTGCAGCCTACGCCGTTGCCAGCGACTCACAGCAGCCCAGCTCCAGGTTGAGCTGTTGTTCAGCATCTTAGCTGTGGAGGGCAGTGTCACTGGCCCTCATATGTGGGATCCGAAATGGGGCCCTCTGGTATCCCAAGCCAGTTCTTAACCAGCACGCCACTCGGCCGGCCCAAGTTATTTCTGACATTTACTATGCGGTTAGGCCTATGATGCTTGGCATCTGTACTGAACATGTACAGACATTTTCCCATCATTACTCCCTAAACAATACAGCATAACAGCTATTTGCATAGCATTTACATTGTATTAGGTATTATAAGTAACCTAGGGATGATTTAAAGTACACGGGAAGATGTATATAAGTTATATGCAAATACTTGTATTTTTTTATGTAAGGGACTTGAGCATCTGTGGGAGGTCCTGGGGCCAATCTCCCATGGATACTAAAGGACTACTATTAATATCTGTCCTTCATAAGGATTCTTGCCTGTTTTGTCTTTGGCAAGAACATTTAGAAAGAACAATAAAGTCTTCCCAGAGAATTTGAAAAAAAAAAAAAGGCACAATCACCCATATGGCTATAAAAACTCATCAGTTAGAGAAATTTCAGGTTGTTAGTGCTGCAGTTAAATTTTCATGTCTATGCCAGAAAACAAATAAACAAGAATTCTATCTGGAGGGATGCATAAGCCATCAACTCAAGCAGAAGAGGCACAGAGCTTCTGACAGTTTCATGGTGCTCAGAAGACAAGAATTAGAATTCATACCTCTCTAAAATAAGGAACTCTGACAAATGTTGCAGGCTTTAGGTTGAGTCTCCTGAAGGGCTAAACCTTTGGAATAAGGATAAACTGAAAATAGACTAGATCTTCCAAAAACAGACCTCAAATCTCAAATCATCTTAATCCCTCATTGGATAAAAATGATCAGACCCTAATCCAACTGCCTGCCTGAAAAAAAAAAAAAAGAAAGAAAGAAAAGGAAAAAAAAAAGTAAATTATCTCTGAAGGAAGAAAATAGCATTACAGACTTTTATTTTTTTATACATTATGCCTAGCATTCAAAAAAGGTTACCTGATATGCCAGGAAACTAACTTGCTGAAATCAAAGAGGAAAAATACAAAAGTTACAAACCCATAGGAGATCCAAGTACTGATATTAATATCTTTAGAAGTAGGTGGATGGAGAATTTCACTAGAGAATTAGAACCTATAAAAAATAATGCAGAGGGAATTCTATAACTAAAAAATTTATGAACTGAAATTAAGAACTCAATAGATTGATTTAACAGTAGATTAGACAAAGCAGAAGAGAGAATTAGTGTAATCATTAAAAGAATCATAAAAGGAGGCATGACTGAAAGCTAACAAAGGGGAAAAATTGAATAGTAAAAGCTACTTGATAAATCCAAAAGAAAGCAAGAAGAAGAGAAAGCAAAATGAAGAACAAGTTGGACAAATAGGAAACAAAGAAGTGAGATTTAAGCAGAACTATTTCAGTAATTACCTTTAATGGAAACGGAGCAAATACTCCAATTAAAAGGCCATAACAGTTAGACTGGATCAAAAACAAATTAAAATATGTTTATAAGATAAATGACTTTAATATATAACACAGAAAGGATGAAAGTGAAGTAAAAAAAAAGCGTACTGTGCAGAAACTAACCAGAGGAAGGTGGTGGGTTGTACTACTACTAATATTAACACATCTAATAACGGGTAAAGTATATTTTAAAGAATAAGTATTACTAGAAAAAAAGAAGACCATTATCATAGTGATAAAAAATCAATCCACCAGTAAAGTTATAATTCCAATTTTGTATGCATAAAATAACAACACCTGAAAATGTATGAGGCAAAACTGACAGAACTAGAATGAAAAACAGACAAGTCCACTATCATATTAAAGGATTTTAACTGACACAATATGGACACAAATATTCAATAAGAATAGAGATGACAAAAACATGATTTTCTAATTTGACCTAATTAGCAAACATAACACTGTACTTCAAAATACACATTCTTTTTAGATGAACGTGGAACATCATCCAAAATTGGGTACATTCTGGATCATGAAGCAAGTCTCAACAAACATCAAAGGATTAAAATTATTAATATTTCTCTGACAACAATAGAATTCTGATAAAAATTAATAATATACAGGTATTTTGAAAATCCCCAAATATTTGGCAATTAAGCAATTACTTTTTGAAAAAACCCAAAGGTCAAAAAAGTTATTACAATGAAAATTAGAAAATATTTTGAACCGATTGTTAATAAAATAATCACATATTTGAATTAATTGTTAATGAAAGCATCACATATTGAAACTTGAGGAATACAGTTATAGCCATACTTTGAAGGGAAATTATAGCTTTCAATACATGTATTAGAAAAGAAGAGATGCTGAAAGTCAGTGATTGGAGTCTCTGTATGAAGATGTTTGAATATAAATAGCAAATTAAAACCAACAATAGCAAAAAGGAGGAAATAAAAATATAAAAGGGAAAATTAATAAAATAAACTACACATATATAATAGAAAATATTAATGAAATAAAATTTGGCTCTTTAAAAATACCCACAATAATTATAATCCTGTGGCAAGACTGATAAAGAAAAAAAAGAGAGAAACACAAATTAGCAATATTAGGAGTAAAAAAGGGGACATCACTACAGTTCATATAGTCATTAAAAATTCATAGCAGGGTATTGTGAAAAAGTTTATCCCAATATGTGTACAAATTCAGGTTAAATAGAAAAATTTGTAGAAAACCACAACTTACCAAAACTGATTTAAGAAGTTTTATTTTAAGGAAACTAAATCCACAATTAAGTACTTTTCACAAATAAATCTCTATGCCTATATGGCTTCACTTCCAAAATTTTTCAAATATTTAAGAAAGAAATAACATCAATTTTAGACAAACTTTTCCAAAGATTGGAAAAGAGGAAACACTTCCTTCCACTTGTTCATGTGGCCAACATATAATGCTGATATATAAATGGACAAAGACAATAAAATATACCGAAATTATAAGACAATATTTTGAACATAGATGCAACAACCCTAAGCAAAAATATTTAAATAGTAAATCTAGTGTAATGGAAAGGCTAATACATCACAACCAAGTTGTTTATTCCAAAATACAAGATTAATTTTATAGTTGAAAATAAGTGAAATTAAATTAATTAACCAACTAATGTAGAAAATCATATAGTTATCTTAATACAGGCAGAAAAAAGCATTCAATACAATTTTTAAAAATGATTCAAGATAGGAATATTTAATAGCAACTAGCAAACAAATAATAAAGAAAAACATTCTCAGCCTGATAAAGAATATTGCTATAGATTGAATGCTTGTGTGCCCCTCAAAGTTCATATTTTGAAACCTTAATGCTCAATGTATTTGTAAATGAGGCCTTTTGGAAGTGATTGATGTCTTCACAAACAAGGCCCAAAAGAGTTCCCATTGCCCCACCCACCATGTGCAGACACAGCAAGTAGCTGGCAGTATGTAACCTATAACAGGGCCTTCTTCAAACCCTGACCATGCTGGCACTCTGAACTTGGACTTGCAGCTTCCAGAAAACATAAGAAATGAATTTCTGTTTTTCATGAGCTACTCAGTCTGTGGTATTTTGTTGTAGCAGTCCAAATGAACTAAGACAAGTATTCTACAAAACACCTATAGGCAACATCATACTTAATGGTAACATGTTGAAAGCTTTCCATCTTAAATCAGGAACAACACAGGGTCCTAGCTTCTGAAAGTAGGCAAGGAAAAGAGAATATGTAAGGATTGAAAATGCTGAAATAAAATTTTTATTGTTTACTGATGACATGAATGTGAACATAGAAAATCCAAAATAATAAAAAAAAATTAAAAAGTGAATTTAGTGAAATACTGGATAAAATGTCAATATACAAATATCAATTTGTTTTTCTATACATTAGCAAAAAAATTAGAAAACAAAATCTAAAATACATGTAGTTACAGCAGCATCAAATACCATGAGAATAAATCTAATGGAAGATGTGAGAATCCTCTACACTGAAAAATGAAATATATTCTAATCTATTAAAAGATGTGAAATAAAACCATGACAATGGAAGGATAAAGCATGTTCACATATTGGAAAGCTCATTATTAAACAGATGTTAGTCCTTCCCGTATGGATTTATATTCAATGCAATTCCAGATTTGTTTGTTTATCTGTTATCAATCATCATCATTGTCATCCTTCTCTCTCTCTCTGTCTGTCTGTCTCTCTCTCTCTCTCTCTCTCTCTCTCTCTCTGTCTCTTTTCCTCCCTTCCTACCTCTTTTATCTATTATGGAAAGTGGCATGCTGATCTAAAGTGTATATGAAAGTGCAAAGGAGCAAAAATAGCTAAGATGATCTTGAAGAAGAGAAAGTTACAGAACTACACTACCAGATATCAAGTTTTATCCTAAGCTGTTATAATTAAGATAGTGTGACATTGATATAAGAAAAGATTTATCAATGGAACAGAAAAGAGTCCAAGAAGTGACGCACCTATTGGGTCGTCGGGAAAGTCATGATGTATTTTTCTATGTTTTTCAATGCAAAAATGCATCTTGACTTTCCCAACAACCCAATATATCAGGTTACTTGATTAATGGTACAGATTATTATACTGCAGTACTGTGGAGACATAATGGTCTTTTCAATAAATGGTGCTGAGTCAATCAGATATATGTATTTAGAAAAAAAAATATTACCCCTGCCCTATGCCATAGACAGAAAACAATTCTAGATACAATGAGAGGTCTAAATAGGAAAAACCAATAAAAGTTCTAGAAAATAATATGAGAATTGTAGATACTGGATCTTCTCAGTGGCATCTAGAACCTACCAAAGATATGCAACACCTTCTAGAGACTGTCCAAAGTGGGGGTGAGGGATGGGGAGAGAGATACTACCTGGCTTCTCCACTAGCCCACCATTAATTTTCTACCAGAGCATATCTTGCCGTACCTAGGTAAATGTCAGATGTCAAGGAAGCTTGGAAATAAAGCAGAGCATGGCAGGGAAGAGAAATTATCTGAGAGCAAACAAACAAAAAAAAACCTGAAAGCAAAAGAAACAAATAACTGCCTGACATAGTCGTCAAGTTCAAAAGACAAGTGTTGAGTCCAGAAATAGGAGACAAAGCCCAAGTCACAAAATGGGAAGATATAGAAATGAGGCAGGCAGCAGGGGACAGAAATAATCTGTGAGATAAGAAAGTCCATGCCAATTACACCAAATGGAGTAATAGCATCAGATGGCCCATTTTATTCAGGTTCAGCTGTATGTTTCATACCTAGACTGATTGGTACATGAATTCCATCTTGGGATTCATAGGGGCTTCTCTCCACTGAGAGCTCTCTTGCCTACTGGGCCTCTTGATTTGGATTGGTTAGAGTGAACAAATACTAAGAGGAAATAATAGTTAATGATTTCTTAAAATGCCAGCCTTCTTTATTCTTGTTTGGATGAATGTATTCCACTAGGATGAATAAAAAAGCTCATGGATGGAATAGGATAATTATTAAAAACAGGCTTATTTTATTTAACCCTCCTATTATTTATTATGTACTTTTATTCAATCTTTTAAAATTTTTGCTTGATTTTATTTTTTAGAAAGGCTCCTAGTGAAAAATTTTAAAGCCATATATGTATATGTATAACATCTATATATGTATGCATGTGCATACATACATATCCCTTAAAGGGTAACAAGAAGTTGAACAGTTAGTGTTGACAATGAATTGACTATTCCTTCACTCTTGTTCAGCTTTTAAATTGTTAGTAAGAACTGAAGGGAAAGAAAAAACCCAACGAACTTCGAACTGGTTCCAAGAATGGCTTTTCTTTTTAGCCAGTGTTACATTTTTCACAGGATGGGGGAAAAAGCTTTAGTGGTTGCATGCTGTTCACGGGTAATACTTTTTTAGTAATGCAAGAGTTTAGTTGGCTGGGTAACTTGATTACTCTGGAGGGCCTGCTATTAGCAGAATGGGAAGGAATCAAAGAAAAAAATAATTTACATTAAGGCCACATACATGCCATACAATGCAATTACTTCAGGTTTTACATCCAAGAAGCTACTATAATTTTCCCCCCATATTCTTTTAGTACTGTGGTACTGTGGTAATGGGCTTTATAAGAGGGAAGAAATGGATGCTAGCTGGCCCAGAAAAGCCCAAGAGACTGTTTTGTGAATGAAAAAGTCCTGATGCTTGGAATAAGTCCGTGTGGATTTTTCTTTATAGCTCTTTCCAATGAATTGCGGTTATCTATGGGTAATCAATTCACTTCTTTATACCTTAGTTTTCACATGGAAATGATCATTACAGTTTTTATTATGGAAATGTTATACGCATAAAGGAGACAATCTATATGAAATGCTTTTGTATACCTGAGAGAAAAATGCAGTGTCCTTCAAAATCATTACCTGGAATCTCACTAAGCATTATTCGCTTATCAGTAGAAATTATTATGAGAAAAGACTATCTTGGAGTTGATATTAGTCAGGACAGTTTAGGTTATATTGTAAGTAATAAATTAGTCTCCACATCTCACTGGTTTAACAGAAAAATGATTTAATTTTCATTCATTCAATATATCCTACACTGATATCTTGTGTGTGTCTGCAGTGGAAAAGCTATGCTCTAGTCACTTAGATCCAGGCAGAAAGAGCCTCACCATCTTGTGTTGCTGCCACCTCAAAAACATGGTTTCCAGGGTCTCTGTGTGAGAGAACTAGAAAGCACTCATGCCTGCTCTTACATGCCCTGACCAGAAGTGGCACAAGTCATTGTCACTCAAGAACCAGTCGTGTAACTCCATCTACCTGACATAGACCTGGAAAGTGTAGTCCCATGTGTCTAAGAAGAAGCAGAAAACCACAGATGGGTGAACACTGCCCTCTTAACCATAGGCCACTAGAAGTCAGTGATTAAAATATGCTCAGGAGCTTATCACAGGGGAACCATTTACAAGTTAAGTGAACCTTTATCACTTATCTCATGTACATCATCACAGTAGTGTGTTAGTATTTCATTCTTGTTTTGGTGGATGGCCAGCAAAGATTCCTAGGCTTTAAAATGAGGCATCAGCATAGACACAAATTCTAACCTTATGTATCAGACTCTGAGATGCTCTCCGAATGTGTGTGTGTGTGTGTGTGTGTGTGTGTGTGTGTGTGTGTGTGTGTGTGTGTATATATATATATATATATATATATATATATATGTCAAACTGTGATCCTCTGATTCCATCAGTAAATTCTTAAATAGCTCATTTTCCCTTTAGGAGCCTGCTGTTGTGTTCTGGCTAGAGAGAACAGAACCAGGGCCAAATAAGAGCTTGAAATCCAAGATAGAGACATCTGGTCTGAGTTTGCTGAGCCACTTATTGAATCCTACAGTACTCTAGGCACATGTGGTTCAGAAACTATATTTTATAGAAAAGTAAAAGAGATAATTTATATAAAAGTGCCTAGCACAGTTCCTGGCTTGTGTATAGCAGGTATTCACAATTGCACCTTTACAATGGAAGTAAAAATCATATTGATGTCTACTCCATAGGTTAATATATATAGTAGGATTCTCAGGTAACGATACCTTTCCTAGTCTTGTACTTCTTATCAGTTTCACAATGATGAAGCTATTAGAACTTTTACTCAAAGGCAGGACTTTGTGTTATAAGCCATGCATTGGAGGTACAGCAGTGAATAATACAAAGTTCCCACTTGTGCTCTTATGGTGGAGGGGTGGGGCGGCAACTGGGACAGAGATCAAACAAATAGATGAATGAGGCAAACATCAACGGAATGTGCTAAGGACAGAATTAAAGAGGTGATGCAGAGAATGAATGACTAGGGGGTTAATTCAGATAGGTGGTTTTAGCAGCCTCGTTTCTCGTCAGAAAAACAGAGGCAACACAAGCGTTGCAGGAATAAGGAATTACGTGAATGTGGGAGGAGCTGGAGGGTGACGGTCTGGAAAGCTTTAGCTCTGAAATCAGAAAAGCAGTCACTGGCTTTCACCTGAACAGATGGAGCTCAGATCAAAGTTCAAGAAGCAGCGCAAGACTAGTTCTCAGAGTGGGATTGTGAAGTAGTTCTGTGACTATCTCCTGGCATGCCTCTCACACCTCCCAAGAATAATTACTTCTGCTTTCCAAATCTTGCTCATATTCTTCTCCTTGGCAAACCCTAGTGCAGAAGCATAGAGAAAGGGGGATTCTGGGAAACACAGTTCTTAGCCTTAGGTGGGAGTAGTGGTTTGGTACTGAGCTGACAACGGACAATTTAGCACCAATGATAAGGGTGACATTGAAGCTGGGATCTGAATGACATGAAGGAGTCAGTTTCTGGATCGTCAGGAAAAATATTCCAGGCAGAGGGAAGAGGCAGCACAAAGGTACTTGCAGCTGGAAAGAACTTCTTGTGTTCTTTAGAAACATCCAGGAGATGAGTGAGCAAGAAGAAGAGTGGAAGGAGAAGGAATGGGGAGGAAGGTAGGGATGAATCACGTGGGGCCTTATGGGCTACAGTGGGCCTGTTAGGTCTCTGTGACTGACTGGCTTGTGCCTGGGTCTTGTGGATGGAGTGCTTGTGGGTGGAAAGCTGAAGGAGCTGCTTAGAAAGAAGGACTCAGATAAACCTAGGGACCAAAGCTTCCCTGCTTTAGTGCCCAGCAGTGGAGACAGACACAGAGCAGGAAGATAGGCATTCACCACAGAGTGGCCAGAACACACCAGGTTCGGTTACGTAGAGTGTGGAGGGAATACAGTG
Source organism: Hipposideros armiger (assembly GCF_001890085.2). Classification (NCBI taxonomy): domain Eukaryota; kingdom Metazoa; phylum Chordata; class Mammalia; order Chiroptera; family Hipposideridae; genus Hipposideros; species Hipposideros armiger. The sequence goes on from NW_017731474.1 coordinate 2,991,715, forward strand.
CTGCACTGGAGCCTGGAAAAAAACCCAGACATTTGGGGCCATCCAGAGACAATTACTTTGGGAGGGACATTAACATTTTTACAGTGGGAAAGAGCCACAGTGTCAGAAGGGAGGTGCTCTCTAGTAGCTTTGAGTTGTCACCTGACAGACTCAGAAATAAATTTGAGAACCCCCATACAGAAATGATGGGATGAAAAATAGAACAAAATTTTGAGAAGAAAGATGAAGGTCCAGTGAATGTAGGTCATTAAATGCTAGGGTGACCCACTGTCCTCAGAACCTGAGTAAAAACCATGGGGAACCTCAAGTTAAATTGACTAGATCCTTGTTTGAATATCTTCAGAGAGTTAAGGGATACTAATTTCCCTTTGGAAATTCATATAGTGATTTCCTTCATATCAGATGCACTTGCTTTATTGAAACAACTGGGTTGCTTGGAATTTTATGAGTTACACTTTCAAACCCAAAAGCTATAGTTTAGATAGTTCAGTTCTCCTAACAGAAGTGCTGTCCAGAGTTAATCAAAGGCAGGTTGGCCTATGCCCTGTAGTGACATTTCTGGGATAACAAGATGGGTCCAGTGCCCCCTAAATACCTCTCCTTCCCATTGTCTGAAATAACAAGATGGAGAGGCAGCTGGCCTATTATTATGGCAGAAGCACTGCTGCCCACAGTGATAGCAACTCATTAATGTTCCCTGTATTAGCTTCCTTATCTTTTCTGTCTCACTTTTGCAGTATCCTACTGGGGCTCCCTGAGATCATCTCCAAAATAAACCAGTTGCACACAAACCTTAGTCTCACGGTCCCTTTTGGGGAGAGTACAACAAAAGAATTTAGCAATTGCACCTAAATGTACTGAGGCTGTGCTTGGTGCCACATACTACATAACTCTCATTTAATTGCAAAAACAATGCTACGTGGTGTTTTATAATTATTATCTCCACTTTATACATGAGTTCAATGAGGCACAGAGCAGTCAAGTAACTTGCTTGCAGTCGCCTATCTGGTAAATGGTAGAGTCTAGCATGCATGGAACCCTCACTTCATTGCCATCCTTCTTTTACCAATTTCTGATACATTTTGTTCTTTTGGCATCCCAAAAGAAAAATATTTAATCTTTCTGTCATGCTACTTTCTAAAAATTGCTTCCCCCACATACTTCCTTCCTCATTATACTATATAATAATATGGTGCCATTTTTATAAAATTCCCCTGATCTGAGAACTTCTGTAGAAGCATATATTACTACTGATGGTAATAACAGGCCACTGGCCTCACCAACATCTCAATGTGCCTCACATTTACCAAAGAATGACTTGATTGATGTATTTCCCCCCAAAGCCCTCGAGACTTGTCTGCCTCTGCCTGAGAGGCGGAGGCCTTGCGTCCACGGCTTTCTCTCTGGGCAGTGATGACTGTGAGGCGGGGAATATGTGTGATGCATTTAGGTTGCAATGTCTCTGGGTCTTTATAGTGATCCCTATTTTTGCTTTTTTTGGTGCAATACCCCAATAGACTACTTTTCTTCACCATCCAATTTGATTTTTTTCTCTCAGCTCCTAGGGCAACATTGATATGTCTCTCTGTGGAGGCAGTGATACCAGTCTGTCCAGGCATGGAAGCTAGAGGGCTAGCGGGTTGAATCTATGTTTATATGGCTATGTATGGATGTGTGACTGTCTCTCTCTCTCTCTCTCTCTCTCTCTCTCTCTCTCTCTCTCTCTCTCTCTCTCTCTCTCCTTGTGTGTGTGACTCAAACGTTATTTTGGAGTTTGATTGCAATAGAAGTGCTCTTAAAGAAGCTTGAAACATAAATATACATTTTTATAGAGATTCGGGCCATAGAGACAAGCTCCATGATTTAGCTCTCCTCTACAGAAATACACTGCTCACTTCTGCTTCCCTCTCTCTTCCTGTTTGGATTTCCTCCCTTTGTACCTGCTGCCTTTTCTGCTCACTCACCTGTCAGTCCATGACAGTGACCTCAGAGCCCATGTTTTTATGACCTTTCAGCTCAGCTTCCTATAAGTAGATAAAGTGGTTTCTGGGTTCTGTTTGCCAATTCCAGGGGGATAGGATTGGCACTATGATTTTTCCAACTGGAACCAAGAGACCCACAGGTGTTGCCAGTCAGAAGACTCTCTCAGTGGCAGCAAAACTGACCTCCGTGTTGGCTAAAAAGTTTTTATTTTATAATGCTTCTATATTATATGCTAACAAATTCACCAAATTGTGCTATAAACATGATCTCATTTAATCCTGAAAATTACCCTGAGATGCAGGTGTTATTATTCCCATTTCCCAGACAGAGAGCCTGAGGGCCTGTGGCTTTTCGAAGGAGAGAGGGCTAGCACTGGATTTTGTAATGGAGTTCAGGCCTGGTCCCTTTCCTTCTGGGCAAAGCTGAGTGCAAGGACTAGTTCGGAAAGCATTTAAAATGCAAGAAGCATACCTGACAGATGTCACTACTCTCCCATGAAGACAGGAGTGAAGTGCATGACACACATTTTAATTTTTTTGCTAGATCAGGTCAGTCCAGCCCACCGGAGGTGAAGCCTGCCTGCTGATACATAACGATGTTTCAAGATGATGAGCAAGAAAGCCCTGTCCATTCCAGGGCAGAGTTCCCTGGAGACAAGGCTCAAAGTGCAATGCAGAAAGAATAAGTGAGTCATGAAGGCTTCAGAGTGAAGATGAGTACTAGAGCCCAGCATTTACAGTGAAGGGCAGCAGAGTGGGCCAGTGAGAACTCAGGTGGCATTAGAGAAATGATTACCTGTGGCCTTAAATAAGACTCTAAGGAGCCAGAGCAGCCCTTCCACAGGGATTTGTGCAAATTCTCCTAATTCGAAGGGACCTGCCTGTGGAATTTGTTCATTCACTCATAGATATCGGTTGCTTCGTGATTGGAGACAATCCCTGAGGTCCTGGACACATTGCTTAAATGGGTGATGTTTCTTTTTTTATTTTCTCCACCCCCACCCCCCAAGTTTTATTGAGATAAAATTGAAATGTGTGATGTTTCCTATTCCATTTTTAGCTTTGGTATTCACTGTCTCCTCCCCTCTTTTTCCTTCCTCCAGTCCGCCTTACTCAGGCGCCACTTGTGTATACTCTAGAGTTATGTTTTGTTATTACTAACTCCAATGTATTTATGATACTTTGTGTACTTGCAACATACTTAGTCACATTCCCAGGACACTAGAGAAGAAGCATTAGAGGAAAAGTTCTAGTGTGGAAAATCCATTAATTCACACAAAGTGTTCATTGCTGACAATGGCTTTACCTGCTGGCCAGCCAAGGTCTTTGCAAATTCCCAGGTTTCCTCACAACTAAGTGTCTTAACCCAAGTAAATAATGCTTTGATGGAGGACAGCCCCGGCTGTCATTGCCAGAACTCGTGCATTACCAGTTTTGACATGAGGGAGGTGGACTTCTGGCTTAAGTAGCTTCAGGCTCAATAAAAACCAAATGAAAAAGAGAAAGTTCCCTGCAAAGCATAGCAAGCAACATGCAGGAAAACATCAATGGAGTTGGATGGGGGAACTAAGTTTTTGAGCATCCACAATGAGCCAAGAACTCTATAGCTCAATTCCCTGTACACATTCCCTATTCTTATTTTTATATATCTTTCCCCCCTCCTTACTAAAGATATACATGTGCAAGGGAAAATGTGGATCTGAGGATATTCAATATGCCTGGAGTTTCTGGAAGATTGAAGATTTCAAGATTTCTCTCTTGAGGTGAAAAGTAAAGACAGGTAGCAAAACTTCCTTATCATATTTGCAATTACGTATTTTTGTTAAACAAAGCCCTGGATTAAGATTAACAATGACAACAACATAGTTAATACACATAGAACTAGCCCTGTTCTGGGTCCTTTACTCATAGAAGCTCATTTAACCCTCACAGCACCCCTGTGAACTACATATTATTATCATTTTACAAACAAGAGCATTGAAATAGAAAGGATAAATGCCAGGCTGTACTGCTAGTAAGTAGGTTAACCAGGATTCACCCATAGGTGGTTAAGACCTCAGAATCGACATTCTTATCTGCTAGTTAAGCAAGTAATACGCACATCTGAAGCAAGTAATATGCACATTGTGAAAAGAGAGCTGTATAGTATACAGAGTGGAAAGATGCTAAGAGGTCACTTCAACAGACTTCAATCATAGTCAAAGTTTTGTGAGTCAGTAGCTATGTGACGTTGGATGCTTCCTGTTCTGAGCCTTGATCTCCTTGTTTATCAACTGAACACAAAAGTGTTAGTAATTTTCTGTATTCTTGGCATTTATGGTCTAATTATTTTTGGACTCAATTCTTACTATACCTTTGGAAGTACATTAGGGATTCTGAATAGTGTACCCTATATCACAGGGTAAAATCTGGACAAAATTGGAAGTACAGAATATTTTCCAACAGAACAAAGTATGTAATGGTATTAATATCCTTTATTATTGATAAATATTTTTAATATTACTTATACCAAGGAGTAGAATGGCCTCAGAGTTTGTTGTCTAAATTGAGACAATTTTTTGAGAGTGAAAAGGAATGCGCTGTTTTTAAGGATATTACTCCAGGACATTAGAAGTAAACTAGAACCATCCTGGGCAAACCAACACACATTATCACTCTACCCAGGAGGTATCATGTATAGTATAGAATTTGGCCTTGTTGAAAGAGCTCTGGCCTTGGCCTTCTACTTCTGGAATCTATAGTATACCTGGTATCTTTGCCTAAGCCAGGGCTAGACCACACTGGATCTTAAGGTGGGAACGACCACATCTGACAGCTTTAGGGTGGGGCCAGCCACACCCAAAAGACCAACCATGTGATTTAGGGTGGAGACTTTGGGTGACTGGGTATCAGTTGATCTAGAGACTGAGTTCAACCATGTGGGTGATCAGTTAGTCATGCCTATGTAATGAAGTCCCAATAAAAACTGAACATTGGTGCTCAAGCATACTTCCTTGATTGGCAGTGCCCCATGTCTATTGTCATACGTCAATGCTGAGAGGGTAAGTGTCCTGAGGACAACAGAAGCTTCCAGGCTCCACCCCATACATCTCTTCCTTTGGCCAAATGTTGACCTGCACCCTTTCCCTGTAATCAACCATAACTAAAATCAAGTCTAGTAGCTCTCAGTGAATTCTCTGAATTCTTCTGATGATTGATGAAGCTGAGGGTGTTTTTGGATACCCTCTGAACATTGCAGTTGGTGTTAGAAGGAAGGGAAGTATTGGGGACTGTGCCCTTAAACCTCACCCTTTGGCTAATTCTGGGTATATTATCAGCCCACTTCAGGAAGCTAAGTCACTTGCCTAATGTCTCAAAACTAATGAACAATGAAGCTGGTCATCACTTCCCAGCAATTATTACTTCTGTGATATTTCAGTGTTGCTTTTTTGCCTTCCCCCGTCCCCCCTTCAATTGCTTACATTAAATTCTTTGTGTTAAAATAACTGACGTGTTTTCTGTATTCCTGATTGGAACTAGATTGATACAACAGTATTGATATTCAAATACTTCCTTTTTATTAAAAATCACTTCAAATTTATAGGAGACTCTCAACTATAAACAGAATACAAAGATATCTGTCTAGAGTAGACTCTTAGAATGAGAAAATAGTGAAAGCTGCAACAAAACAGCTCTTGGAGGTCATGGTTCAATGTTTGACTTAGTTAAGTGAATGGCCTTCCCTCAGGCTCTCAGAGGCAGTCATAGGCTTAAAGTGAATCAATTGTTCCAAGGCTTGGTTTTGCAAGGCACCTTTCCATTCCTGGGCATTTTGTAACACTCAGGCTGAGGCCAATGAGACTCAAGGCTCATAGAGTGTGAAAAAGAAAGCAGTCACATGTGCAGCTCCCTTTCCTTTCTCTTTCTGGTTCCTAAGATTTGATTTGATTCACGGAGTGCCACAACTATCTCTTCTGGCTTTGGTCATATGAGTTTTCCCTTTAATTTCACTGTCCCCTGAGTAAAGACCGCCGGTTGCAGAACCTTTCACTGATGAAATGATTTCCCAGTCATTTTGAAGAATTGCTGTTGATTTAGTGCCTTTTAACTTTAGTGCTTCTGGTATGTAGATTATGCTAAGGTAAAATTGGGAAAGTGAGGCCATATACAGTATTTGGCTCATTAATATTCACTCCATAGATATAATTGTGAATGTGAAACTGTAAAGAGAAATCACCTCACTTCTAATTAAATGCCCTAGACATGATAGAGCTAGCAGGTGGGGATCATATACCATTTCCAGTTTATTAAAATTTAACTGTGAAAGATTAATGTAGGCAAATGGTAGCTCCTGACATCTTATCCCCTGTTTTAAAATCTAGTGTATTAATAGAAAATTTGAGGTCTAGTAAGGCAATCAGGAAATGACTGCCATTGAAAAGATAGTTTATTATTCACAATCCCCAAGAGGAGGGGGCATGCCAGACCATGGGGAATTTTGTATTAGTTAGGGTTCTCCAGAGAAGCAGAACTAATAGATTTTATACACACACACACACACACACACACACACACACACACACACACACACACACACACGATTTATTATAAGGAATTGGTTCACATAATTATGTAGGCTGAAAAGGCCCAAGATCTGTAGTTGGCAAGCTGGATACCCAGGAGAAGAGATGTAGTTCTAGTCCAAAAGCCAGCTGACTTGAGAACCAAGAATAATTGATATTTAAGTTAAAAATCCAAAGATAGGAAAAGACCAATGCAGTGGGGCAGGAGAAATTCCCCTTTACTTGTGGGAGGTCATTCTTTTTGTTGTATTCAGGTCTTCAATGGATTGAATGAGAACCACCACCATTAGGAAGGGCCATCTGCTTTACTCACTCTGCTGATTCAAACGCTAATCTTATCCAAAAACACCCTCACAAATACATCCAGAATAATATTTGACCAAATATCTGTGCACCTTGTAGCCCAAGTCAAGTTGACACATAAAATTAACCATCACTGGGGGCCACATGGGGAAGTTATTGGCCTTAGTTTCAAGGAACAAGGAGCAGGAAGAACTGTGGGCAAGAGCCTTTATTGTAATTTCCTGGAGAAGAAACAGATGAGGTAGGGAAAGCAGGTTTAGGATTGGCTAGTTTGAATAATTTCAGTGGGCTCCGGGGCATAGGGGCTGTCCCTTGTTGTCTGGGACTTGGTCCTAGAATGATTTGGGCAGGCGTATAGTGGCCCAGAGTGCGAGAGTCTGACAAGGAAGGTTGTTGGGGTGTACAGTGTGGATTGATTGGTTTGTATTTGAAAAGCATGCTGCAGGAAGAGGACTTCTCTGGGGCAGGGACAGAGAGTGAAGGAAGCAGGAGGCTAAGGCAAGGTAGTTTAGGCATATTATTGGGTTGTCCAGAACAGGGCATGTCCAACCTATGCATACAGGAAAGATGTCAAAGCGTCAAGTTTACAAAAGCTAGAAATATGGTTAATATACGCTCATGGCACACAGCCTATTAGAGCCCTCCTGTAAGAATTAGCGCCTAGACTCATGCATTCCCTTTCTCTAACCAAAGCTGAATCACAGGCTTCCCATTCCTCACTTAGAGACTTGTGGGTGCAGGAACAGGTACAATGGAACAGTAGAAAATGCTTGGGCTTTGGAAACAAGAGCACTTGTAATTGAATACTGACTCTGTCACTGATTAGCAGAAAGTATTTGGAAAGTCATTTAATCTCCCTAAAGATTGATTTTTTTTTTTTTTTATCACTGAAAGGGAGAAGGTGCTGCAGGGTTTTGTAAACATTTGTGATGACGAATATAATGTGTCTAACAAACAGTAAACTTAGTTTAATTGGTATATTTTTGTTATTTTTATTAGGATACAGATATGTGTGGGTTTGGAAATGAGGTCAGGGCTCATGGGACTTGGTACTCAAAAAAACTCAAAATATCTGGAACTATTATTAAATTTAGTCTAGTGAAATTATGAGCCAAATAGACTTATTTTAATTCATCTATTGGCAGCTAAAATATGTCTTTGAGTAATGTTTCATTAACCATACATAGTAGCATATTGTCTGATCTCTTACATATTTATGTCTTTTCCTTTTGTTTCATTTAGACCTGATCAAAAACTTGTCTTGAGTTGAAGTCATTATCTCTTAAAATTTAGCAGTGTTTGCTTTGTTGACTTTTTTTTTTCATTTCAAATTACAGAGAAAATCAATGTCTGCCCAATCTTAGCTCCTATGTATGTGCATGTTTGTGCATGGTGGCTATTTCTATGATCTATGTGAATATTTGAGAGATATTTTAAATGGAAAAACACAGTTGGCCTACGTCTGTGTGTTGTGTTTTTCCATTATTTTTTTTTTTGCAAAATATTTTAATCTTCAAAATCAGTTTATGCAGGTAAAAAAGTTCTCTTCTATTGTTGCTTTAACCATTTCTTCAGTGCTGTCTCTTTATTTTATTTTCTTAGACTCCCATTGTAACTTTATGAAATCTTGTACATTTGTCTTCCATGTCTCTTTGCTTTCGCTAACCATTTAAATCTCTTTATCTGCATTCCCTAAGTTCGGGGAGAATTTCTGGAGTTTGTCTACCACCTTACAAATCTGAATTTCTAAAAAAATTAACTTATTAATCAGCCTCCATTAATTTTATTAAGCTTGTTATTTGTGCTTTTTACTTCCATGTCTGATAATAGTTTCTTTTCACTCTTATTGTAAACGCATAATACAATTCTAAAGCAGTTCCTTATTCCTTGTAGCGATTTATTATTTTATAGGAAGACATTTGCTCTGAATTCTCACAGTGATTCTTTTTTTTATTTTTGAACTCTACATCTTTTTTATTTGCCTTGTACTTTTTTTTTTTCTTAGCTTTCTCTTGCAAAGGAATAGTTAGGCTTGTCAGGAACTGGGAGATGAAAAAGGTTCTACCAGACATGGGCATGAAGCATTGTTTGAAATTTTTATGCCTAGATGAAGGATAAAGGACAGTATTTGGTTGCATTTTGCCAGTTCGAAACCCTTCAGCCTGTGGGGAATGGGAATAGAGTAGAGGCCAGAACTAGAGCTGGAGAAGACAGTTGGAGCCAGTTATATTTGGGGACTATGCCTGGAATTTCTGTTTTGTGTTTGGCATACAGTCAGGATTTTTCTGGGGGGAGGGTCCCTGCTATTGTCTTGCAAAGCTACACTCTTTAAGATCTAATAGTATCATTTGCCCGTACTCTTCACCAAGTGTGGCCATCAGGACCAATTTTAACCAGGATGACTGACATCAAAAGTCCCGGTCTGGCACCGCTTCTACTACGAGAAATACGTTTGGCATCACTGGTGGGATGCAGATCGCTCCTTCCTGCTCCCCTCCCCATCCCTGGTTGCCCTACTCCTGCCAGGGTGTTTTTCTAACATTTTAAGAGCACCTACTTCATGTAAATTGCTCTGCTATGACTGTGTTGCTGCGTAGGCTAGAAAGAAGTACAAGGGGAAGAATGTACTACCTAATTAGGCAGAAATAGTTCACATTTATCCAGTGTGTACCACACCCCGGGCACTTCACTTTACCACTTTACACACATTAGCTGGAACAATACTTACAATAACCCCAGGATTTGGAAACCATTGTTTTCTTTCTTCTACCAATAGGGAGACAGAGGCTTAAAAGGGGTTAAGGAGCTTGTCTGCATCACACAGGTAGCAAGTGGCAGGGCTGGAATCTGAACATTTCAAGTTTATTTCCAGGCTGCATGTCCTTTGTCTGTAGTTAGACCAAGAGGGAGTTCAGGCTCTAAATGCTATGTGTGTTCAGAGGGGCGATGCATCACAGAAAAGGCAACAGGGGCTGGGGGCAGGAGGGAGGTGCAGTGAGTCTTAGCGAATCAGCCTCTCCACAGCTCATCCAGGCTGCAGACTGGGTGCCCTGTTGCACATGCGCCCCGACCATTTACGTCCCGCCTATTCCCCAGTTTCCCATTTGCAGCCATCATTGATGAAAATTCTACCCACCTGTGTTTGCAAGAAGCCTGAATACCCCCCTGCCTTTTTTACAGTCTTTTGCTTATGACAGAGTGTGACTAACAAGAGCAGAAACATCCCGGTTATAACTTGAGAGGCCCCGTGTGCCCTTTCGGTGTTATTTAGCTACTTTTCCTTTTCTCTCCAGGATAGTAAAGATTGGCTACTGGCTCTGAGCTTCTCAAAGAAGCATAAAAAGCATTATTTACTAGCTTTCAGGGTAATTTATCCCAGTGAATTTTCAAATATTTTGTACGAACTTAATGTAAACATCTTGTTACAACTGTAGCATACATGCAAAGTCACATTCAAGAGAACTTCAGAGGGAAGTTGGTTTCTTTTCTGTGATGTCATCAGAATGTGATAATAGATTATGTCATTGTTATTACTAGAAGTTTAGCAAGTGGTTAACTGTGCAAGTTGTTTCTTTTGGCTTTACACAGAGAACAGTAGAGAAACAGTCTCTGCCCCTACATTTAAATTTAAGATGAATTTAAGGCAAATATCACTAACATAAATATTAAGACCAGAAAGGATGAAGTCCCTCTGAGAAAGGGAGCATAATACAGCATTTAGCATTCCATAGTATAGCATTTATATATAGTATAGTATTTAGTATATGTGTAGCATATGTTATGCTATAACTATAGCACAGTATTTCAGGACACAGTTTCTGAAGCCAGACTGCCGGATTTCAAATCCTTGCTTTCCTCACAGCTGTATCACCTTGAGTGTGTTACTTACAGCTTCAGTTTTCTCATTTGTAACATGGGGGTGCTATTTATATCTATCTCACAAGGTTGTTGTGTTTATTAAATTAGTGAACATATAACATTATTGTAAACTATTTGCATTATTTATATACAATATATGTTTATTATATCTGAAGGGAAAAATTAGCAGCAACAGCACAATGAATTTATTGGCAAAATACCAATTATCACAGCCTTGTGCCTGGATCAAAGATATCATCACAAGACAATTGGGTGAATTGGGTTTCCCTATTTTTAAAAGCAAAATAGGAAAATGGAAACATTTCTTATATGTTGGTATATTTTATTTAAAAGGGTTTGTGTAGTGCTTGCCATGGTTCAGGTTCTAGTCAGAAGATTTTACAAACATTGACATGTTTAAGTATTTAGTTAAACAGGGTCCTTATTATTCCCATTTCTCAGATGAGGAGACTGAAATACCGTGATGAGTCGAAATCACACAGCTTGTTAGTGGCAGAACTGGAATTCAAACAGGTTTTCAGGCTCCTTGGCCTTTGCTGATAACTCCAATGCTTTGCTGCCTCTGTCAGTATGTTTGTGTCGGAAACTGAGAGCAGAATATTTTACCACAACACTTACATAGCTTTGGCCACAGAAGAGTAAAGCGAATAACAACTTATAGATTTCTCTACTTTCTTATCCCTGCTGACTCAGCCATCATTGGCTCCCTAACCCCAAAGAAAATATCAGATAAAAGGCATCATGGAAATCCTAGAGGTCAGTGTCAAGAAGGGAGGGGTAGAATATGTTTTAGCTTTTCTATAATGGCCAATATTTGGTCTTCCATTGGCTAGTTGTTTTTGGTTTTTTTTCACCAACTCATGTATTCATACAATTATGAAACTGGAATGGGACTTAGAACCATGCTTCTAAAACTTGAAATTGCATCTGATTTGCTCTGGGATCTTGGTAAAGGTTCTGACTCTGTAGGTTTGGGTGGAGCCTGAGTTGCTGCATTTCTTACAAGTTCCCAGGGTTCCTAGATCACAAGACCCTGGAGTTCCTTGTGTCAACTCCTTTATTTTACAAGTGAAAAAATGAAGGAGATCTAGGAAGGTCCAGAAAATTGCATATGGTCCCATGTCTATAGTGATGTATGTCAAAAAACAGATTAAAAAGGAAGACATGTAATTTTGACATCACTCAAAAGGGTGATGTAATTCATTAATTATTAATCCTATTACATCTTCATGACTCTTCTACTTAAACAATAAAGAAAAATGAAGCATGAGGAGGAAAAAATGACTTAATTTTAGCCTGCTCGGTGAGTTGTACTGTACCTAGAGTGTAAAGTAAGTTTACTGTCCGTTCCTGTACCCTTCTGGCATTAGTCATCCCTGAGAAGTGTTATGTAGATCAGATGACTAGGGAAATCCATGCCGTCAGGATTACATGTGTGTTATGAACGTGTGTTCAGGCATATCAGGCTAGAATCCATTAAAATTACTTTTCTTTTGAGAATTTTTCCCCCTCCGTTCTAGCAACTCAACTTATAAACCATTAAGGAGAGTTCCAAATTTGGAGGCCATATGATCTTTTCTACTGAGACTCTTTGCAATGCTACTCTCATGTCTCATGAATCTTTGAGGAAAACCGCTGACAAAAACCACATGATGTTTTTGTATTTCTACATCTGACACTTTCCCAGGGATACATTCATTTCTCCTGTTTTCTTATTTATACCTCCTCTGATTCCAGAGAGGATTTGAGGTCATTTACAATTATTTACTAGGAGTCTTAGTTAGTTGCTCTAGAGTTTGACTGTCTTGTCAGGGTAATGGAAGCTATAGTAACAATTGCTGAGCATCTGTTACCAGCCAGGGACTCACCGTATCTGCTGGAATCTGTACAATATTTTGACTCAGTTGGCATTGAGACTATAAATATGGAAATGAGAAATCTAGAGCCCAGGGAGTTTAAGTAACATTCCCAGGGTCAAGCAATAAAGACAATAGCAGTACTAAGATTCAAACTCAGATCGGCCAGATTTCAGGTCATTATAACCTGCTTCCTAACTTTTGGCTAAATGAAGCTTGGTCCTCTGGAAACCTCTTCGTTTTTAGAGGGAGTGGGGGAGAGGTGGTGTTGCTTTTGTTGTTGGACTTAAGATCAGCCCTGAGCAAAATAATGAAGTACGTAACTTTCTCCCATCTCTCTCACTTCTTCCTGCTCCCCTAGGAACACAGAGACCCTGTGCTGTTTCTCCGAAGACCCATAACAGCTTTCACTGGGTCCACCCCAGCCTCTTCCCCATTCATACATTTTCAGTATCTCTTTTTCTCTTAGCTAGCTCTCACATTAAAGGCAGTATATAACACACGACAGTGGAGAATAGCATAGTCCTTAGTGTCAGAAACAGATCAGAGATTGAATTTCAGCTCTCTATTTACTGGCTATACAAGCTAGGGCTAAATTAACTTTTGTGGCTCCCACTTTTCAAATTTGTAAAATAAGGATGCTTTTTTTTATAGGCCAACACTTTCTCTACTTCTTATGTTCTGCAAAAGGGGTGTGGTTTCCACTTGGCTTGGAGAGAGGGATGTTGTCAGATTACAGAACGGACACTTCACTTCACCCGAGCCCTCATTTGGCCTCTCTGGAGGTGAGTGGGAGGCTTAGCTGCTTGGTGAATTGGATGATGGCACCAGCACATCCAGCTCAAGCACCTTCTCTTTTCCCATCTGCCTACTTGCCAGTTTCTCTGCCCTCAGCTGCCCTGCAATGGAGGCCTTGTGGCTTTCCTGCTGGTGGCCAGCTATGACTTAGGGCAAAGTATTAGGCAACTTGTTGAAGGCCCACAGGGGAGCCATGCTCTTCAATCCAGTTGAAAAGCTGGCATGGTGACCTGAGTCTGACCCCTGAACTGGACCCAAGTTCACGTTGTAAGGAAGAGATTCTTTAGGGCTCCGCCAATCGCAGCAGAGATACTTAGAATTACTGCAGCAGGTGATAATGATGAGTAAACGAATGGATAATGCAAATCGCTTAACCTGGGGCCTGCTTACATGGCAGATATCCAATCTTAGGTAATTCTCATTTAAAAAATTGTATGATTTATTACTTTCCTTGAAAAAAAATAATTTCTTCTTAAAGCTAAATACCTTTTCATTTTGTTTTCACCTGCCATGCCAAAGGAAGAACAACTTCTCAGGGAGGGAAGAACTCAGACATCTCCATAGCAGTATGGGAGTGAGGAGCCTCATTGTTTCATTTAGGAAGTATTACCCTGAATAAACTTCATAGTTTATCCTTACAATAGGATTTGCTTGGCTTTTATCTTAAAACACAAATCCTATTTCTCAGTTCTGGCAGTTTCTCTGTAAGAAGTTTCTCAGGAGTATTTTTCTGTATTTCTTTCCCTCCTATTCTCCTTTTTTTCTCATTAGTTCTCTTTCCTGTTCTTGCTCTTGATCATCGCCCCCACCCCCACCCCGGCTACTTTCCTTCCTTCCTTCTCATCTTTTTATTTTTCCAAGTTAAAAGGAAAGTGGCATCAGGGTGTCTTACTGTTGGGTTACAGAAACTTTGGGCCGGCGGTTAATTATTTCTTAATCTTGATGCACAGTCTGCTAAATTATGGGACAGGGGGTTGGTGCATGATCTGCAGGAGACGTCCCTGAGTGTGGAGCTCACTGCTTGCTTTTCATGGGCAGCACCCATCAGGGAAGGCTCGCTGCTCTAGTGAGACTATAGAATGCTACGGTTCCAGGCCAGATGAGGCTGGCAGCAAAGTGCATGGGGTAAAATTCAAATTATACCTGTTCTCTTCTCCCCTCCCCATTCCACTATTTCTGGAGAACAAAACCCGTGTCACATGAAGTCAAAAGGCCCATACCAAACCCCTAAAATGCCTGTCACCGATCAGCAAACACCTCCCCCTGACTTGGAGCATGGATACTCTTGTGACTAATTTGCTACATCTTATTATAATAACAAGGGATTTTTTTAAGGTGTTTATCCCATTTACAGCTTTTTAAAACAGTGAGTTCATTTAAATAATTACCTAGTCATTTAGTTAATGCATTCTTTTTTAAACTTGACTAACTACAGCGTATGTGCTTTTGATGGAAAAAGAGCTCTCTTTATGTAACAGCACTGTTTTTTCCCCTGCAAAATAAATGCAACACAATTATTTTACTGCAGAGAAATTAGCTCATTTGCAAATGCCACCTCAGAACACAAGAAGAATGGCATTTATTGAAGCACTAATAAAGGCACCATGTTAGAATAATTTTATGCTGACGGGCCCACAATCACTCAATATTTTAAGAGCTGTCATCACACCAGCATGAGCTGCATACAAAAGTACAAATTTATGCTGTGACATCATGGCACTAAGAGTATAATTGGAATAAAATCACCCAGGTTCTCTCTGGCATTTGCCAGTGTTCCTGAGCCCTTCACTTCCTCCCCAGAGTGGAGCCTTGGTTTTGCACTGGCAGTCACACATTCTGTGACTGTCGGGTGCACCAGGCTCATGTTGGTGGGTCCTTCGGGTTTTTCTGAGGGACACTTTTCAGTAGGTACTCAATGACCTGTGGCTGAACATAGGTCTGCACAGGCATAGAAAGCTGAAAGAATCGCAAATCAGCCAAAGCCACCCTTTAGATATGGATAATTAAGCCAACAGTCACCACGCAAGGGCTAAAGACCTCATAGCATCAGTTTTAGCAAGTTAATAAATTCCAGTCATGGCCTGTGGTTAAATGCAAAGCTTGAACAAATGAGAACGTCTTCATGAAAACTGTGACTTTAAGATTCAACCTTATGACTTTTTACCACGTTTTTATTCTTATTGAAGTTGGGGGTAGGGGGTGAAAGCAACACCTGACAAGATACGGTATTGAGTGTGGAGAAAGGGCAAAACCACACCTGTCATGTTTAGACATGACACCCTGCTTGAAATCTCACATTTCTTCATGGCCTCTTGGGTGTAATTGGACATGGTCTACACTGTGGAGGGAGGTGTTAATGTGCCTCTGCAAATCTGGCTTGAATTTCATAAGTTGGTGAGTTCGTTTGGGCACACAGGTGTGCCTGTCTGTCAAGGGATTTGAGGAGGGGCAGTGGCAATCCTGCACTTTGTGGAGCCCATTGCACTGTGCCCTCAGTGGTGCTGAAAGTGTAAAGCTGGGCACGACTGTCTGCAGCCTCTAGGACTGCCGAATGAATGTCTTTCATGAGCTTGATGAGATCGTTAATGTGGATATAAGAGAGGAGATGTTGTAATTAGCAGCCTGATAATTGGTAAACATAACACATTCATGTGAGTGGATGACAGAACATAGTGGCTGTTTAATTGGAAGATACAGATGATGTGTTCACTTATGCTATGTTTGTGTAATAGTCTTTGTGATAGACAGAATAAGGCCTACCCACTCAAGATGTCCACATCCTAATCCCTAGAATCTGTGAAAATGTTATCTCGTATAGAAAAAGAGAGTTCACCTATGTGATTAATTTAAGAGCCTTGAGATGGGGAGACCATCCTTGATTATCCATAGGGGGCCCAATGTAATCTCAAGGGTCCTTATCAGTGAAAGAAGGAGTCAGGAGGATTAGAGTCAGAGAAGGTGATGTGATGACAGAAGCGAAGGTTCAAGTGATGTGATTGCTGGGTTTGACGGTGGAGGAAGGGCCCATGAACCAAGGAATGTGTCCAGCCTCTAGAAACTGGAAATGGCAAGGAAATAGATTCTCCCCCACAGCCTCTAGAAGGAATTCAGTCTGCTATCACCTTGATTTTTAGCCCTGTGAGACCCATTATGAACTTCTGACCTCCGGAACTGTAAGATACTACTAAATCTGTGGTGTTGTAAGGCATGAAATGTATGGCTATTTTTTACAGCAGCCATAAAAAACAGTCTTTTTATTAATAAGTATCTTAAATGCATTGAAATTATTTAGGCTTTGGTTTTGGATGAGATTTTGGTTGCCATATGAACTAAAGCAAGATGGTTAAAAACATTGTACTTTCTAAACAAAATAATGAAAAAACAGAAGTTTCCTTTTCATTTGGAAAACATTTTTTGCTAAAAAAAAAAAAAGGTAAACATAGAGTGATAGTGAAGCACAGTGAACAACTACCAGGCTTAGGAATCAAATAAACCAGGGTTTTGTACAATGCTATGTGTTCTTGGATAAGTTTTATAACCTCCGAGCTTTGGATGCCTCGCTTGTCAAATGGAGAGAGAATAATTTTTTTACAGAGTTGTTATAAAGAGTAAGTATGTATCCAAAACTCCTAACAGTGCATGATACGTGATAGGCATTTAATAAATATTAGTTTCCTCCCTTTACCTACATTTATGAGTATATAGGTGTGGTAATTTTAAAACGTGGCTATAGATTTTTTGATACCGATATCTCAGGAGGTGGAGTCTATGTCTACTCTTTTTGAATGGTAGGCTTGGAATGCTTCAACCAATGGAGTACAGCAGAAATGATGCTGTGTGTCTTCCAAGACTAGGTCATGAAAGGCCTTGTTTGCTGAGACAGTCACTCTTGAGGCCCTGAGACACCAGGTAATGAGCAACTACCCTGACACTTCCATGCTGTGAAAAATCCCAAGCCTCATGGACAGGCCACACATAAACCCTCCAGTTGACAGTCCCATCTTTGCCCAGCCTTTGAGTCATCGCCTTTCAGGCACCAGACATTTAGGTGAAGAAGCATCCCTATGATTCCAGCCCCTGCTGTTTCAGTCACCTGAAGCCACTTGAGTCTTGTCAGATGAGGCCCAGACATCATGGAGCAGAGAAGTTATCACTGTGCCAGATTCCTGACCCACAGAATCCAGTGGTTGTTGGTTTATGTCAGCAAGTTGGGGATGATTTGTTATGCTGCAATAGAATACTGGAGCAACAGATTATTAATTATTGTTAGTGACAAATACAAGGCAGAAACCTGTGGTACTAAACCAGTAGCCCATTGCAGATCAGAAAGTCAGAAATAAAGCATAGAGGAATGTATTTCGATCGTTTTTCCATTACATTCTCTTTGTAAAAAGTAAAGGCAGCTGTATATGCTTTAATTTATATTCCTCGCAATTGCAGTATAGTTAAAACTGTCTCTTCCTTCTCATTCTTTTCCTAAATTAAGAAAGGAGCCATGTCTTTAAAAACGTCAGAGAGGATGCCTTCTTCTAGGTTTTCTGTGTATATCCCTGTTTCATCCACAAATAATTGTTTGAAAATACACATCTGAATGGGAAAACTAGCTCAAATGTAAGGAGACAACATCTTGTTTGTCCAGATGATTAATTAACAAATCTTGGATTTCCTACTCCTTTTTGTGATAGCTTCTTTATTTGTGTGTAACTGTTATCTCCTTGCTTTTTCAGATTTGAAATACAATATTAATCATATGCTAGACATACAAACAAAGGGATTGCAGCTAGGTCATATTGATAGGATCATGGTATTTGTGTTACACAGAACCTAATCTCATCCTTCCATTTTTGGATGGCTTGGCATTGTCTCACGAATCATCTACTTGCAGGATTTCCAGCGGGCACAGAAATGGGAAGCTTGCCCAGACTTCAAAGTTTGGCAAACATAATGAGATAGACCTTACAATGGCTGCTAGTGTATGTATTTTTATG
The DNA here is from genome assembly GCF_001890085.2 of Hipposideros armiger. Classification (NCBI taxonomy): domain Eukaryota; kingdom Metazoa; phylum Chordata; class Mammalia; order Chiroptera; family Hipposideridae; genus Hipposideros; species Hipposideros armiger. The sequence continues at coordinate 3,010,083 of NW_017731474.1, forward strand.
GACTCCCCCTACATCCTGTTTTAATTTAAACACATATGTTCATTATTTTGAAGTATATGCATATGCTTGAATATTTATTTGGAAATAAAATCATTTTCATCACAATTATTTTTTTAAAAGCGAAGGCTAAAGTAACACAAAGACATCAATATTGCAGAATATGTGCATAGAGTAAATGCCTAACTGAAAGGTTTGACAGGTTTACAATATTTTACGAAACAAATTATTGACTTTCTTTATTTAATGCATATCTGAAATAATGAGGTAGAGGAGGAAAATGAGTTAAAATTTTCACCGTATTTGTTCAGTCCTTTAGAATATCATGTTACTTTTCCTTGCCTCAGATTCATTTATGAAATTAGGAATTGTAAAATGCCATTGACTTTCAGCACTCTCATATCTGAATGTGATGAAAAGTCAATCATAAATGGAGAAGTATATTTCTTAGGAATATTTGGTTATTTTCAGAAGTTCGCATGACAAGGCTTTTGCTGCTCAAAGCATATTGAGGATACCCACAGGAAGCTTTGTTTTCTTTTAAACTAAGATTTTTAACACAAAAAGGATTTACATAACAATAAAAATTCTCATTTTCTTTTGGTGGTCCCTGCGGTTTGCCTGTCGCCTCCTCCGGGATGGGTCCTTGTGTTACCTTGTTGCTTTAGTTGATGTTCTTCCTACCTCCAACACTGCTTTTCTGAAAAGCTGAAGCCTTCTGAGTCATGTTTCTTTTTCTGTCAAATGTGTTTTCTTTGTTGGATGATTATAAAACCTTAAAGTCATTATTCCTTGGTAACAAGACTTTCCATGTTCCATACAAGTAATTTGTAAGACCCAAATTTCTGGACCAAATTATTTGGGAAACATGACCTGGGCCACCCCCCCCCCATCTGAAGTTTATACAATTTGATGGACTCTCTTTAAAATAATTAAAAATAATACAAAAGTTCCAGATAAAAGTGGGTAAAAAAAAAAGTAAATATTTAGAGTGAGGAAAGAAATCATGACAAATTAATGGAGTCTAAGAGATTAAAGTCCTTTTCTTCTGCTGCCCTGTTAAGCAGTTGACCAGAAAGGACTTTTTAGAAATGCTTCCTCTTACAGTCTGACTTACCCTGACACCTAGAATATTCTACATGTCCTACTGACTCTTGACACTCAGGCTTGAGTGTAAGAGATGCCCTGAAGCTTAAACTCATTAGCTTCAGGCTAAATTCACCTCTGGTTCAGTGAATGAATAAAATTTGTCAACAGAAAACAATAATAACTGACACTACTGAGCACTAAACGGGCACAGAGCACAGTTATAAGTACTTTTCATGCACCGACTTATCTTCTTAGCAATACATTTTGATTGTCCTGACTCAGCAGCCAGACAGGTAGAAAAGGGAGGTTTCGTTTTGTATAACTGCATAGTTTCATTTATATAATTTGTAAAATATAAATGTAGTACATATATCGGACTATTTATAGCCCATGTTCATAGACAAGAAAAAATTCCACAAATCCTTAAAGACAAATTTATGGCAGTGTCATAGGCTTCATTAAAACAAACAGAGAAATATTATTATCCCAAAGAATGATATGCTTATCAAGTAATAAATTATGACTCAAAAGTAAGTACACAACTGAAAATTATTATTTTAGTTTAAGAATTCACTCAATCCTACCTTGTTAAATTGAAGAAAAATATTCTTGTTTGGGATTTCTGCCCTCTTTTTGAGTTACTTAATATTGTGAGATGAATAATATCAGAAAAGGAAAATATTTTCAAGGGTATTTAGTCCATATTTTTTAGAAGGTTCAATTATACATATTAAGTAATTTATTTAATCAAGTTTCATAATTTGTAAATACTTCTCCTCTCACATGTGACAGGAGATTATGAAGATGTTTACTATATCAGTTAAACCTGACATAATAGCATTCAAATTGGTGGACATTTATTAGTTTAATATATATGTTAAAACTTTCTAACATGATTGTTTTCAATATTTTTTGAAGAATAAACTGAATGAAAGGAAAATGTAGATTTGGCATGGCCAGATTTTAGCCCACAGTGAATGTTTACAATTAAGCTCAAGCGCATAGTGAAAACATAGTTGCAGTTATCAAGAGCACCCGGGTGTGAAATGTCAGCTCTGAAATGAAGCAGGTAGTGAGAGGACTCACAAACCCTCTGTTGTGATAGAGGTTTACTTAGTATTTTCTCTATAAGCCTAACTCCTCAGTGTTGTTATTTATTTTAATCATTCCCTTACATTTTGCAGTTGTTTTAATTTTTCAAAAGCAATTTATCATATATAGATGACTCTTGAACAATGCAGGGATTTTGGGGTGCTGAGCCCTGAACAGCTGAAAATCTGCATTTAACTTTTGACTCCCTCACAACTTAACTTGTCCCTCAGTATTCACAGGAGATTGGTTCTAGGACCCCAGTGGATGCCAAACTCAGTAAATGCTCAAGTCCCCTATATAAAATGTCATAGATCAATGTGTACAGTTCGTTGGCTTTCCACATTCACAGACTCCCAACTACCAGTTGAAAACAGTACAGGTATTTATTGAAAACAATCCACGTATAAGTGGAGCTGTGCAGCTCAAACCCACACTAATCAAGGGTGACCCTGTGTGATGTATCAGTTTGGGTCCCAGCAGGAAACATAATCCACTCAGATGGTTTAAACAAGGAAACTTGAAAGATGGGACTACTTACAGTGGTGTGGGAAGAGCTTTCAACACACATTGAATAAGGGATGTTGAGGTACCCAGAGAGAGGCAGCAGCTGTAAGCTAAAGCTTTTATCTCTGATGCTTGAAGGGCAAAGGATAGGAAGAGTATTACTAGAATCCAAGGACAGCTGGCGTCATGAAGAGGGGCCCACACAGGAGTAGCCACCATCAGGTGCCACTGATAAGATAGAGAATGGCTCAGAAGCAGGAAGAGCAAGGAAGAAATACCCCAACCTCTATCCAATGTCTTGCCAGTGCCTTCCAAGGGCCGAAAACAATGAGAAGGCAGCTGGTGAGAGGACCATGGTGATGCAGAGCCCTGGAGCACAAAGTATGGAAGAAATGGGCCGGGAAGGTGTGTGCAGAAAAAATGGAGAAGAACCAGAAACTGTGACTTCAGTTGATCCTCAGCAGTTTGGAATGGTGAGATGTCAGGACAAATATTATTATTTCTATTTTATCAAGAAAGAAGCAGCTTACATAAAATATGACATATTAGGACTAACAAGTGGAGTCTCACCATGACTTTAAATGACACTTTGTGGTCTGAGCCTAGTAGAGTGCTCACACATAGTAGATGCTTCATCAATACTTGTTGAATGAATCGTGTATTGAGTACTGGACTCTGTGCAGGCATGGTGATGGAAATTTTACACTCTTAGGTGATTTACACTTACGCCAGACCTGCTCACATAGCACGTTTGGCTAATCTCTCCTTTAAAATAATTCAACATAGGAGAAACCTTTCAAACTAGGCAGCTGCTTAAAAAATAATTTTGTACATAAACCTTCAAATAGAAATTTCTAACATTCAACCAATTATTTCTGTTTCTATTAAGCATAGACTTCTAGAGGCGCCTTACTATGTAATACATGGTACTGATATATAGGAACAAAACTGATATGTGAAAATTGAAAATGATGGTTGTATAATTTATGTACATTTAAAATGTATATAAATGAAATGTTTAAATACGCTAATAAGAATCCAGTATCCAAAGATTGATATTTTATATTGTTTTGTAAAGTAAATAATTTCTACAAATGATTATACTTAGAAACCTGAATACTCAACTATTGGTTTGCTCAAGAATGGGTATGCCCCAAGCTTTGAGGGGTTTGAAGTTTATAAAAGAGGGGACTCTCTTTTACCAACTATTATCAAGTTAGAATTCAAAATTGTTAGGGCTTCTTCCAGGGCATCGGTAGAGGCCCATACAAGTGAGTGAGTTGCTCTAAAGATGAAGTTTCATTCACCTTATAACAAATGTGCCTGCACTGTTGAGGCATACCTACTGTCTGCCACCTCACTCCATAGGTAGGGCTCGTGGACTGACCTAAGCCAGTTTGGTCAGGTAAAATTTCATGGTTTCTTTGATAAGATAAGGGTAGATAAAGTTAGATGAGGTTAGATAAGGCACCCATGAAGTCTGTGGTACAGATGCTTAGCCACTCCCCATCAGCACCACTACCTGACACCACTAAGTCTCAGACCTCATTCTGTCACATACATTGACAGTTATTAAACTAACAGTTGCTAGTAAAGGAGGGAGCCAGCATGCAGGGCAGGATCAGTGTGAGGCACATGAGACCCTCACCTAGAGCACAAAAATGAAGAGGGTGCCAAAAAACTCAGTAATCAACATAAATTTTATTTTAATGTATTTTTAAAAATCAAAATTAGTATAATACATTCATGATGAAAAAAAGTAAACACTTTAAAGACTGGATCAGTATTCCTGTTTTTTTTCACTCTATATGCTCAAGTATCTTTTTTTTTTTTAATTTCTGGCAAGTTTTAATTAAGCAAAACTATATATTAAATAAAACTGGTCAACTGCTCACCCCCTTTTTAGTTAAACTTACAAAACTGCATCAGCATATACGCTTTACATCTCCTGCTTATTTCTTTTTGAGAATTCGAATGTTTGATTTTTATCCTTCTTCTCTGCTTTTCGTCTTTAAATACAAAATATATTGGTTTCAGTCTAATGATGTTTCAATGACTAAGTGAAAACCATCTATGTTTCTGTTTTTGTTTTTTTTTATTAAAGTCTATTGGGGTGACAATGGTTAGTAAAGTTACATAGGTTTCAGGTGTACAGTTCTGTAATACATCATCTATATATCACATGTGTGTTCTCCAAATTGTCAGGGCTCTAGAACAGAGTGGGGCACAAGGCAAAGCCCCGCCCTCATTGAGAGATGTTTCAGTGGGAAGGAGAGACAACAGAAGCAAACATAAATACTATGTGTTATGATATCAGGCACTGCTAAATGCCATAAAGGAAAATGACGCAGTATGAAGGGATAGAGTCTGATGAAGGAAATTATTTTATTTAGGGCGTTTGCAGCAGCCTTCTAAGACAAGTGACATTTGAGCAGGGACCCAAGCGAGGTAAAGCAGGAGCTGTGCAAATATCTGGGTTAAGAGTGTGTTTCCTGAGAAGGAAATGGCAAGCGCACAGGTAACACATGTTAGGGAAACTACCACATTCAGGTTGTGCAAGATTGAAATAAGAAACTAGAAAGCACAGAAGGTAAAAGCCTTCTGTACCCCCATTCCTTGGAGATCACCACTTGTAATTGCTTATTATGTTTCCCTCCAGAAGCTTTCTTATACATTTAATACCTAATATCCTTCTTTACTTTTTCCTTCCCTCTTCCCTACCTTCTTTCCCTCATTTCCTCTATCTATTGCTCTCTCTTTTATTTTTTTTTAAGATTTTTATTGGGGAATTAGGGGGATGGGAACAGTGCTGGGGAATTGGGGGAAGGGGAACAGATAAGTTGCTGTAGTTTTGTTCTTCAGTCTAGTTGTGGAGGACGTTGCTTCACTGGCCCAAGTTGGCACCATCATTGCGCTCTTCCCTGGTGAGGCAGATCAGTCGCCGGCTTCTGGACGGCCGCTCACTGCGGCTGCTGGCCACTCACGCTGGCTGCTGGCTACACACGGTAGCCCATGGCAACCCACTGCCACTGGGGCTGCAGCCTACGCCGTCGCCAGCGACTCACAGCCGCCCAGCTCCAGGTTGAGCTGTTGTTCAGTATCTAAGCTGTAGAGGGCAGTGTCACTCTGCCCTCTGGATAGGTGGGATCCGAACTGGGGCCCTCTGGCATCCCAAGCCAGTTCTGAACCATCGCGCCACTCGGCTGGTCCGCTCTCTTTTAAAATGACCCTATCTTATACACTTCTTTGTAATGCTTTAAAAATTTGTTAGTATTTCTTCAACATCTTTTATTTTAGCACATGTGCAGAGTAACCTCCTTCTTTGATTTATGCTATAGTATATGTTTGATAGTGTGGATGTACCAAAGTTGATTCAATCAGTCTTTGGTAAATAACTTTTTTTGAGTTTCCAATTTTTTTGACTATTAAAATAATGATCATCCTTGTGTACTTTTTATGTATGTTATGTGTGTAAGGATAGCAGTGCAAGTATTTCTTATTAATCCTCAAATCTGAATTATAGGTCAAATTGTATTCACCTTTCTAATTATAATATACATTGATGAAGTGCCCTACAAAAAGGTTATGCTAATTTATATTCCTGCCACACTTTATGAGAGTTCCTGTTTTCTGATACTCTTAACAGCATTAAAGTATTAACAGTCATTTACATCTTTGTCAGTTGATAAATAATAATTACATTTTCATTATTATAATTTGCATTTCTTTTCTTTTTAGTGAAGTTGAATATTTCTTTCTCCAGTTATTGGCCATTGACTAAGGCAAGTGCTAACTGTGATTGAGGATAGAAAACATATTACCTGTCTAATGCCAACAGCTGCCACCAGCACTACTATCCTTGAGTGAATTAGAAAAGAAACATGGGTATTCTTTTCTCATGACACTCCACTGCCATCTACTAGAAAATTGCCATTATAAATAAATTAATTAATTAATTTATGATTATTGTGTGAATGGTTAATGGTGTCCTGCAGAGTTGTGCAGTGTTCAACCTGCACATCTGTTTGGGACAGCCCTGCTAATACTCAGGCTTAGTTTCTGAGTCTCAGCCAATATGCCTGTTGTCATCTTGTCTTCTCCAGCTTTCATTCATTTTGCATTAGCTCTCTGACTGAATCTAGGACAAGGTCTCATTTTCTCTTTCTCAGTTCCTTAGGCTGTCCTGGTCCTCCCCTTCTGGATCATTTAGTCTGTCTGCAGACTTGACTCTCAGTGATCTCGTCAGCACCCTTTTGGCACCCTCTTGACAGGAAGAAGTAATTCACATTTTCATATAAAAGCCCGTGATTCAGTCACAACCCCACCAGCTTTCCTTAATGTCTAGGAGAATTCCTGTGGCCGAGTAGTCCATTTCTCTTTAGAAACACATACCATTTGCTTCGTTTTTAGAATACAGGTGCTCTCTAAGCTTGTGGCACAATATATAAAATAGATAACTGACTGAGTGCTTAATAAATACAGGGCATTTTTCTCAGCTCTTTACATGTATAAATTTGGTTTATAATTTTAGCTACTAAATGAATTAGATATTAATTGCTAATAATATTACTAGCATCCCATTACTACTACTGCTAGTATTTTCAGAGGCAGTTGGGTAAGGAAGAGAAGGTGGAGATAAAGAAAGCTAATGCCAGCAAATGTACACTTAGGATTTAGGGCAAACAGCCCATTCCCATATTTTCAATAAGGGACGACACTGAGTTTACCTACTCAGAAATATAATAGGGGAGTTTAATGCCATTGGGCAAACTCTACAACAACTCAACCCACAAGAGGCTTGAGATAATTCAAGCCCTTTAGCTTCAGAATAAACTGATGAGGCTCACAGAAGGCCATATCCTCAAGAAGCAGGTCCCTGTTGACCTCCCTTTAAAAGTGTACAAAGTTCATGGTTCCCCATGATCCACTGAGCAAATGTCACATGCCTCTGATACAACTCACAGTCCAACGCAAAATCAAGCAAGGGATGCTATCTGAAAATACCCAGATGAAAGTGTGTGTATGTCTGTGGCTGGGCCTAGAGAAAAGTTGTGAGAACAGTATATCCAGTAAGATGTACTGGAATTTGGGGACAAAAAATTGCCTTGAAAATCATAACTGAAGACTCCTGTTTTCAAGACCTGGAAACTGAAACACTGGGGCATTGGGTCAAACTCCCAGTGTTTGGAATGGTCCATCAGGACACCCAGAATTGTGCCCTTTCCCCAAACACACTGCTCCATTAAATTTAAAGATAAAGGGCCTTCAGTTTTCATATCAGACAACATTGGTTGATGATTGGTTGTGCAACATTGAGCAAATCACTTTATCCAGCTGCATAGAGATTAGAGTCTAAAGTTTCTTTGCTCCTTCACATGCAGTGACCCAGCTGTAAGTTTCCTTTCTAAACCTGGCCCTTTCCTTTCAGTACCCACATCCAGTGAGCGTCCTCACAGGACTTAAGAAGGGCCTCCCTTTGTGAGTTGTCTCAGCTTGTGTAAGCAACAGTCCTGGGGCCCACCCAAGAAGATTTATAGTGTGGAGATTTTTCTTAGCAGTGCTTTGACAAGGAAAATGGCAGGCAGCCAGCATCCCAAACCAAACAATTGTCAGATGGCCGGGGAAAGAAAAATAAATGTTGAGTAGAGTTGAGAACTCAATAGCTATTTCAGGGCAGGAGAAGGCTTCCTTTATGGCCATTTCAACTGGAGCATCCGAGCGTGCCTGAACCAGAGGGCCTGCCCCTTCCTGACCCCAAGTGCCTTGGCTACAGCAGCCTGGGAGGGTTCCGCCAGCCATCTGCCCTTACGCTTGTGTAGTTGAGGTCACCCTTGGGACCACCACTGGTGAGGGTAGGATTCCAGCTGCTAGTGAGAAATCTCTCAGTACGCCAGGGACGCCTCCTGAAACTCTTGCTATCCACACTGTCAATGCATGGAGCTGCACTCTCATTTCTCTGGGTATGCAGAAATGTGTTTCTCAAGCTCACAGGGTCTTTTGATGATGTATGTTTGTTTCCTTAACCAATTACTCTCTGTATCCATCCACCACACTGTGAGGTTGACATCTTTTTATTTGTCCTAGATTGAAAATCTGAGATAAACAACTTATTTGCACTCTATTCTTCAATCTGGGAGACAGGATTGCTTTCCACTCCCACCCTCCCTTTATTTATGTTCATACTTGCATCTATTTTTACATGTTTTATAGGGATCTTGTGATACAAATATTGTATATTTCAGGCTATCCAAATTCCATCTGTGTAGAGATTCTATCTTGGCAAATGTAATCTAGCCAATTTAGATTCCCCAGGTACTGAATTTGCTTTCAGATTCCTTTCTCCCTTCCTTTATTTTTCCATCTCTTTTTTCCTCTTCACATTTCTCCCTCCCACTTCTTTTTCTTCTTTCTTCCATTGAAATGCTTTCCTCTGTATCATACTGTGTAACAATAGAGACCAGTAAATACATCACTGGAAATAAATTCCACAAATGTATATTTCTTTATTGTTATCATCTTATATTTAAAACATTTTCTCATGAAGAAGGCATTGTGATTTTTTTTTATCTGTGGAAGATGAAATTATATTTTATCCCTTAAAAAGTTTAAAAACAACCTGAGGCTAAAACAGGAACTACCCTTTGTAAGGTGTTCTCTCAAACACAAATGTCTTCAAGGCTCATTAGGTAAATGTGTTTATTTAGTTAATGTGAGACAATTGGGGATGGTGCAGTCTGTTGGTTGAGCTAGAATGTCATGCCTAAAATTTTCAAATTTATTATTTATTCATTTATTTTTAAGCAGTACATCAGCCACTCAAAATAAGTTTGTGGACCCAACTGGATGCTTTTAGGTAATCATGACTTCTATTTTATTCTATTTCTCTGGTGAAACCGATGTTTGTTATTTAAGATCATGGTGTCCCTCTGCAGTGCTAGTCATGTCACTTCTCTTCTTCATTGCTTTTAGAATAAACTGAAAATTCTTATGGCATTTAATATTCTCCCTGATCTGATCCCACCCCGTTTGTATGTCCATATCTTTTTCTCTATCTCCCTTAAATTTTTGCCAACCTCACCTACTCTTATTTTTCTTAAAGATCCCCTATTCTTCCAGTGTTTTCTACCCATGTGCTTTTATTAGTATCAGATCTTTCCCCCATATTTGTAGACACTCACTCACCGGTCAAAGCCTTGATTAAAACTGCCCTCACTGAGTTCTAGAGTCTACATTTAAAGTTATGCTCTATCTATGAAACACTTCATGTGAATCTCTGTTAAACGAGGGTAGTATGCATCTAGATTTGCTCTGCATAGTCTCTGTTTATGCCTGTGGTCCCTGCTTAATTATAGTCATATAATAATCATGCTAATTATAACATTTAGTTCCATTCCTGCCTTATGTTGGAGTTAGGTGTGTTTATGTTCTCATGTACCAAGGATCATGCATGTGACCTCCAATGGCAAGGCTATATATATCTGTTCCATTCATGACTGCCAGTTAAGGGACTTGGTGATTTTATATCATTTCCATATGAATAGAAGTGACTGAAGATACAGTGTGCTTTATAAGTAGCCCAGAGGCTAAGTGACTCTCATCTTTAGGTCTTTGCTGTTTTTTTCTCTTTGAGAAATTTGACTTTGGTTCTTTCTTGCATTTTGATAATGGTGATAAAAAACATCATGGAACTATGTGTCTTATAACAGGAAAGGATGTTACATCATAATCTTGGTTAAGTCCCCTGCCTTCATTCATGTAAATGATCTTATAGTGGACATCTATTACATTTTGGTCTCTGTGTCATTCCTCCCTCTTCTTTAGGCAGTGGCACACTGATTTTCTTTTAGGGAAACTACCCCCATCTAACTTTTAGTAGCAGGGCCACTAGGACTAGGATGGGGCCAGCAAGGTACCTAGGGTGCAAAATTTAAGGAGGCAGTCACTCTCAGGGTTGTGCAAAAACAAGGTTGGTAATCACAGAGTGACTTCTTAAACAATGTCCCCTAGATGCCTACTTACCTCGGGACTCTAGCCTTAGCCTAGCTCAAAAACAGTAGGATTGAACCAATTCTTGTCTCCAGGGATGAATTGTTGACTCAAGCCTGGTCAAAGAGCTTTCCTCCCACTGAGGGCTAGTCACGTGAGCTAATCAGAACCAATGAGATTCTTTTCTGGGACTTTCATTGAAACTCTAGGGAAAGGAATCTCTCTTTCATGCAGTTGAAACAGTGAGGATGAAGCCTCAAAATGCTGGAATCACCCTGTGGAGCAGCCTGCAGGAAAATGGAACCAAAACAGAAAGCAGCAGACCCAGGAGGGCTGCTTCCTAATGCATTGTTTAAGCACCTGCATCCAGCTATCCTGACTTATCCTAAAATTTTCAGGTACATAGTCAATAAATAACCCTATACCCACACCCACACACCCACGTGCACACACACACACACACACACACACACACACACACACACACTTTTCTTTTTTTTTTACATGCCAGTATATGATTCAGGTTTCTGTTTATTTGCAACTGAAAGGGTTCTGCCCATAAATATGAAGTGCTTAAGGCCCATAGGAGTTGACACTGGCTTTTGGTCACAGCACTCAAATGAAGTGTAGAGAATAAAGCTAGATCTATACTTTCCTGCATGGCATTTCTTCATTCCTCCCTACTGCCTCTGATGTTCACCAGCAGCATATAATATTGGGTTGTCAGAAAAGTCATGACGTATTTTTTCTTTGTTTTTCATTGCAAAAATGCGTCATGACTTTTCCGACAACCCAATAGTTAACACACTGAACTGCTCATTTGAAGTGCATTTGACAGAAATCACAAGTTAAAGATATTCAGGAACCAAGAGCCTGTGCTTGGTATTTTTTAAAAAAATAATTGTTACTTTCAGATTAATTTACTGTTCAACTTATTATGTTAAATAAATGAAGATGCTGTAGCCAAAAGAGATGAGGTAAAATGGGTCCACATCTATGGATTTTTTGTTCAGTGAGTTTTTCAGTACCCTTCATACCCTCTCAAAACTAGCAACTCCTCATTTTCATCTTCTAGCTGGATTTTGATATGCTGTTGAGCTGCGGGGATCAGTTGGGTTTCTAGATTATGGTTTATTATAATGCTTACTCAGCTTAAGGCCAAGCTGTGGTGATTGATTTTTTTCTCTCCCACCGGGGCACACAATTTGGTTTGCTAATGGTGACAAATGACACTAAGAGACAAAATCAGTTTAAATTAATGACTCCACACTTGCAAAATACCCCAGGGAGGGCAAGTTCACTTGGATATTGGAGAGAATGTGGTCCTCTTGCCACCCCAGCCCCACAATTAGTGAAGTTAATGAAAAAATCCGAATCCCATCACAACTTCACACACTCTAGCATGCATTCACATCATTAGGAGGGCTGATGAAAACATGATTGCTGGGCCCTCACTCCAGAGCTCTGGATTCAGTAGATCTGGGGTGGGGCCCAAGAATGTGCATTTCCTAATTTCCAAGGTGATGCTGATGTTGAAGGTCTGGCAATTGCACTTTTACAATTACTGCCCTATTCTGAAGATGGAATTTGATCAAAACGAATTGGTAAGAAGTGTTAACAGAGCTGCTTAGTCGAGAAGAACTTTCTGAGGCTGTGATTTAAAAAAGAAAAGTCATTCCCAATGAACCCACAATCTCTCCCGTAGGTGTCTCGTTTTCTCTTTTTCACCCTTCAAACCCATACATGCTAGTAGAGTCTCTTTAAATATGTGAACAAATGTATATGGCAGTGGGATGTGTCATTCACGAGTAAGAAAACAAAGAGACACTTAATCTTGATTAATTTCAAGATTGTGGCCTTTAGTTTTCCAGGTTCAGAAACTTTGTTGTTTCATTGACTGGGGATCAGTCTTTCAGGGATGGTGTGAATTTAGAAGAGGCTGTTAAATAAATCTAAATGCAAACTTATTGATGTACAATGAGAAATACAACAGATAATAGAACTATTACTCTCATGTCAATAGGTAACACTTTCTCTTACAGTAGGCAAGCTGCTGTGAAAACCAAAATACTGTCAAACCACATCAAAAGGTTGCTTAGGGAGCATGGCCCCAGAGTAATGGAATTAGTCTAATCTGGGGAATATTGTTCATAGGCTGTTGTGACGCACTTGCCTGTTTGAGTGAGACTTTAAAGTGTGTGAGTGTTTCTACCCATTTACTAGGGTCCACTTTGCTTTCTAAGTAGTGCTGGGTATATACTGCTAAAATGCGCTTGCCTAACTGCTTTTCTACACACCAAATTGGCTAGATGATTTCCAGAATATGTTAAGATTTAGATAAATTGAAAGCAGGGCTTGCTCTGGACATTGGGTCATTCTGTTGAGTGACTTTTGTACACATAGCTATACGGATCTATTTCAACATATCACAGAAATGTCTACCAAACTCAATAGTAAAGGGAAGTGAACTTTCCTCTGTGGATATGAGGAGAAGGCCTAAAGGAGTATGTGGGAAGTTCAACATAAAATTTTTTTTCATAATTCTAAAACCTTAGACTTTCCTCCATAAAATAATGCCATATATTTATCAATTCTTGTCCCCTGGTGCATGATTTGACATAAAATTGAGTTAGTTTTCCTGGACCACACAGAAATCTAATGCCTTCTCAAGCGTTGTATGATTCTCGGAGGCTTATGCTCTTCTATTTAAGTACTGGTTCTGCTTTCCTGTTTATTTGCAAGGGTTTCTCCTTTTCTGAGGGGCTCTTTCTGCTCCACACTGACCCATATGTGGAGCAAAGACACTTTTCTTAATTTCCATCATACTGCTCACCCATAACATTTCTTATAGTGGGTTTCTATTGAAATTTTACGATGATGGTGGGATAGGAGTGTTGGGGGTTGAATATGAGGGCAGGAGGCATGGAGATTAACATTATATAGCATTATATAGCAGAGTGATCAGAGTGGAATATTAAGCATCTGTGTTCTAAAAATGCTTCAGGATCCTATCATGCTGAATCAAATTTGTCAATGGATACTTTTTTTTTCATATACTACAAACTCCTGCCATATCATGCTACTCCTTCTTGGGTTTCTTAATGGCTCATCTTCGAGTCAGTAGAAATATTCTAAGTCTTGGAACAGTTGGACTTTCTCCTTATCTACCCCACCCCCATCCATCTCCATATCATTCCCTTAAGACCTTATGATCAAAATCAGAGTGGTCTAGTATGGTATTTTCTTAAACAAAGATAAATCTCTATGGTCCACTACACTAACAATAATGTTTCAAAATAAGGAGCAAAACTCATATTTCAAGAAAGATATGCCACATTTTCCTGCACAGTACCTGGCAAGTTCCTATGACCTCTAGCTGGTAAAAAATGGTATTGGTTGTCAGTTTTGTAGTTTAAATCTTGGAGAATAGCCATGGGCATGTGATATCTCCCTTGGTCAAGATCTTGCCCCAACATATATAGCATATACTGCTATGTATTATCATGCTATGACTAGACTAGAATGAGAAGAGCCCAATTAATAGAAACATGAATTAAAACATTTTCAATGTCAAGCCTGGTTACACAAGTAGTTTTATATTTCCTAGGAAAATTTAATATTTTCTTGACTTTGAAACCCCAAGATTCTAATTAGGTTTTTCCAAAATAGTTTCAATGTATGTGTTTTATTGATATGTTCCTGTTTATCTTTTGTCTGAAAAACAATTGAAGCATGTGTTTTATCTTGTTTTTTAATATATTGTATTATATTTTTTGTACTTATTAATCCTAATAATTGTAGAGTAGATTTTACTAGACTTTCTAAATAAATAAATATTTTTATTTATTAATGATGATTAAAAACATTCCTTTCCAATAGTCATCTTTTTGTCTGCTTCCTGTATCATTGAATTGTCTACTGAAGTTTATCATGTTGAAAAATATTCTTCTATTTTTAATTTTCTAAGATTTTTAAAACACTTTTAAAAAATAAGAAATGAATAATGAATGCTGTTGAATGCCTTTGAAATGTCAAAATTATTAAATTAAATAATTTATATTTTTTTCTTATTAAGCCTATTTTTTGAATAATTATATTAAGAGGTTTCCCAACACTAAGCCTGAATTATTGGGATAAACTCTACTTAGTCATGGCAGCTAAATCTTTTGTACTAATGAATTCAGTTTGAAGTATTTATATTAGTAAGTAAGAGCTGTGTTTTTAATTTTTTTTGGCTGTCTTTGTGTCTAGTTTTAACCTTAGGGTTTGTTAAGCTTATTTTTAAAATGAAGTAGCTTTGTAAGCATAAGAATAATCTGTTTTTTGAAAATATATATAATTTGCAGATAAAGTATTTTTAAAAGTAGATTTTAGACAAATTTTAAAATAATTTCCCAGTGATAGTCTTTTCAGTTTTAAATTTTAATTGAATTATTTTGCATAGTATGCTATTTTCCCATAAACCCAAATATTCTATCAAGATAGTTTTATTTTTAGAATCATACAGTATATTTTCTTAATCTCTATTTTAATATTTATTATAAAAACATATACTTTATTATTATTATTATTATTATTATTATTATTATTTGCCAAGCAAGCAGCAGACTTATTAAAAAAGAAATAGTACACTCTCAAAATGGCATGAGAGTGGTCAGGCCCAGAAGAACAACTGCCAAACATATACTTTATTATATTAATTATTTATTATATCTATCAACATTTTAAAACATTTTAATGTTTTAATAGAAATAATGCTTAGATTTATTTAGCTATCTTGTATTATAATTGAGTATTTTTTTCTTTTTAAAAATTATTTTTTTATCCTAATTTTAAAGAATTTAATTCTTTTTAACATCCAATATTATTTTATATTAATTTCAGGTATATAGCATACTGGTTAGAAATTTATATAATTTACAAAATTATCCTTTTGACTAGTACCCACCTGGCACTATACATAGTTATTATAATATTGATTATATTCCCTATGCTATACCCCACATCCCCATGACTACTGTGTAACAATCAATTTGTACTTCTTAATCCCTATGTATTTTTTTTTTGAGGGAGTTGGTGGACAGAGCTGCTTACTCATGATGCAAAGAATAGATAGATCACATATTATCTTTCTTTATTTATTAATTTATTGAAAGACCAAATAACTAAGGAATTGTTGCAGATTAAATAAGAGTAAAGAGATGTAACAACTAAATAGTATATACCGGGGATGCCAAAAAAATGTATACATATGACTTGTATTCATCTTTTGTTATCAGTATCTATTGAGTATTACAGTTTTAATACAGCTTTTTCTTTTCTTAAAATGTCTATGTATTTTTTGGCACCCTCTGTATAATCCTCGATCAGCTCATGCTCAAGGAAAAGGACATTAGTTCAACAAATATGCATACTGAATCATTGTTATGTGCAATGCACGATACTTGGTTCTGGTAACATATACCTAAAAAATGAAGACATGGTCCCTGTCTCCACTAATTTTTTTCGTATTTGCTGGAAATTAATTAGCAGTTTTGAATGTCAGCATTTATTGAGTGTAGTAACTTACTGCATAAATCGTTATCAGAACTAAATATGAAAATCTATACCTGGTATCTGCTGCATGGTAAATACTCAGCCATTGTTAGCTATTATTACTTTTTGTTCTGATTATATGACTATTACTGCATGTTTTACTACTATTGGTCAGGAATTAAGGTGACTCCCTTACATGCATCATAACATTCAATCTTCAAAACAGATCTTTAGGAGTGGCAGTCTTCTTAGTTTTCCTTGTGTTGAGTTTTTGTCTTTTTCTAATGGGCATTTTGGTAGACTATTAGAGGAAGCTGTGTGAGGGACTGCTAGCTTTTCTCTCTTCATGCTTTAAATATTATATTTTAACTCCTCAATTTGAAATGATCTCAGACTTAAATATTGTTGCAATAACAGTACAAAGAATTCCTTTATACCATTTCTGAGCTTTCCCAAATGTTAACATCTCACATCATCGCAGTATAATTATCAGAATTAACAGATTAACATTGCCACAGTACATGTAACTAATCTACAGACTTTATCCAAATATCTTCCCACCTTAGTTGTTCAACTAATGTCCTTTTCCTAGAACACGATCTGACTAACTAATCATATATACTATCTAGTTATTACATCTCTTTAGTATCTTGTAATCTGCAATAGTTCCTTAGTCTTTTGGTCTTTCATGACCTTGACACTTTTGAAGAGTATTGGCCAGTACTTAATTTGTATTTCTCTGATGTTTCCTAATGATTAAATTGAAATTATGAATTTTGGGTAGAAATGTCACTGAACTTATATTGTGTCCTTCCCATCACCAGGAGGCATGTGCTGTTTATATATTTCACCATTGGTGGTAATCATTTTCAACAATTTATTAAAATGGTGTCTTCCAGTTTTCTTCATTGTAAAGTGACTGTTTTTTTGTTTGTAAATAATAAGTGTCTTTAGGGAGATGCTTTTAGACTATATAAATATCCTGTTTCTCATTTTTTGCCCACTAACTTTAGCATTCATCTATGTGGTACTAACACCAATTTTAATGTCTATTAGTTATTCTTGCCCATGACAATTATTACTATGGTGTTGGCCAAATTGGTGATTTTCTATTTCCATCATTCAATCTACATTTGTTCATTGAAATTGGACTGTAGTGAGAGCTTTCCCCTCTTCTCCATTTATTTATTTATACAACTCTATATTTATAGAGTATATGCTCATGGATGTTCTTTGCAATCATTATTTATTTTGTGACCAAGATCAAAGTGACTCAGATTTGACCATTGAAAGCCCTTTGCAGTTGTGTCCTGTTTTGGATAATATTTTAAATTGAAAATCTCTTTTATATTTCCCAATTTTATTATTGTAACTTTAAAATACACAAAAAATTAATTGGTCAATTATAAGTTAGGGTAAATGGTCAGAAAATTTCCTATGAGCATGTTTTTAATGGTGATAAGGAGGAGAAAGTATCCAAATATTGGGGGCCTTTGGGCTTCCATGTGAGTACGGGATGACTCCCAGTAAAATAAAGGAAAGGAGGGTTCTGGATCAAGAAATTAAACCAAACCAAGCGTCCATACAACAGTGACAATACAGGGCCTCATTACTGGATACAAACTTTACCTACTTCACCCTTTTTAGGATTAAGGCACAGAATGGGATAAGTGAACCGAGGAAGCCAGGAACTTGCTTCCTCCCCTTCCTTCTGGAAATATTTTATCTGACTTTCTCTGCAGTGGAAACTTAGCCAGAGACAGTCAGCATTCAAACAAAGTGGGTTGCCTGTGTTTCCATCATCCCAGACCACATTGGAAATGTGTCTGTTTTCTGAGAAACATTGAGCTCAATCTACATTTCTCATTACCATTTAGTAAACGAGAGACTGCAGTTGACTCTAACAGATAAAGGGCAATTGCTTATTTTTCAATCAATTCTTATTGATTCGGGAGACACAGGGCCCTTAATTGTATGTGTGCTTCATCTTTTCATTGGAAATTTCTACTTCATCTGATAAATAGATTCTAGTTTAAATTACAATGAATATCCTTATGTGCACTGTAAAGAGGCTTTAAGTCGTTCAAATACTTGGTAGGAGACCCTACAGAACAAGCGAACCTTTCTGTTGCTGATATTAGCTGTTTTGGTTGGTGGTGCAGGCTCTGAAATCAGACTGCTTGAGCTTGAATCCCAGCTCAGTCACTTACTACCTTTGTAACGTTGGGTGAGCTACTTCACCTCTTGATGTCTCAGTTTCTTCATCTGGGAAATGGGTATACTGGTAGTACTAGCTACCTTATGGGGTTATGGTGAAGATTAAATGAGGATAATTCATGTAAAGCATTTAGTTTTGAGCCTGGACTCTGTTTTTTTTACTCTTCCTGGGACCAAAATACAAGTTGCTGCCAATTCATTTTCCCTGATTTTTTAAAATATTAAAATACATTTTTATAAGCCCACCTTTCAACATTTCTAATCATGCTGTTGATAAAAAAATTGTACACTGTTTCACATATTATGTTTTTTTTTTCATTTTGACATACTTGCAAGTAACTGTAGATTGATTCTAAATTTGCTGTATACATGTCTCATGAATATATGTATACGTATATTTATATATACATATATGGGGTGACAAAAAATGTATACAAATGGATATTTTGGTCAATGTTGCTCAAGCAGTATAGTTCGCTGTAATCAGAAGTGTCTAGATGTTGATGGTAACCACTTTGAGTACCTCTTGTAATTGCAGAAGTCAAACGTGACTTGTATTCATATTTTGTTATTGGTATATATTGAATATTACAATTTTAATACAAGTTTCCTTTCTTAAAATGTGCATTCATTTTTTTGCACCCTCTGTATATGATGTTTGCTTATAATTGATTTAGAAAAATGAGAACACTGAGATCAAAGATGTGAATTGTTTTGAGGATTATAACATAGCTTTTAGTAGTTTGGCTTAGTACTTTGGTAAATATTTATAGTAGTCATTTTTAAAAAATTATTTCTTTAAGAATCTGGTGTTATTTGGGTATATCGCGTGAAAACAGCATTTAAAATGTATTTTCTTGCCAAATAAGCATTTCTAAACTATTTTATTCATAAATACCTCATTAGTTATCTCTAAAAGTCAGATTTTTTTAGCATAACCAAAAAAGCATTATCATGTCCAAATTAAAAAAAATTCATTTGAGATAATTATAAATTTATATGTAGTTATACAAATAAATTCTGTATATCCTTTACCCAGGTTTCCCCAATAGTAGCATCTTGCATAATTATGGTATAGTATCACAACCAGGGAATTACTTCGATACAATCCATTGTAAATCTAAAAATTTTGACAATTTTTAATATCAGTAAATATAAAGGTAATTTTCAAATTTCTGTATTGTCTCACAATATTTTCACTATTGGTTTATTACAATTAGGAGGATCCTCAAATTCTTAAGAGCAAAACAGACAAACATCTCTCTGACTAATATTTGCTGCCTTACATAGCCTAACATGGAGATGCGTATTGCAAACCCTCTCTACACCAGGCATGAGAATGGAAAAGGGCAGAAGGATGAAGAAAACCCTTTCTAGCCACAATCACTATGCCCAATTTGAAGGTAACAAAACTAAAGTGCATGAAAGATTAAGTATTTTGTAAGGTCCCCATGGACAGCTTGTGCCACAGCTGGAATTCTAATTTGAGGCTTTTTCATATTTTCTGTGACAGCATAAGAGATCCATGGGAGCTGAGGAAAAATTCTTGTAAAAATTCTGGACAGAACTGGAGGGACTCAAATATTGCTGACACAGCTTAATATGTTCTGATACACTGACCTAAAGAGGTAGATGGGTTATAAATGAAAAGGCATGGGATTTGGTTTTAAGGACATGGGTTCCACCCTGATCCCATCTTTTACTAGTTGTGAGCTTTGGGCAGGTCATTTAATCTCTTTGAAATTCTATATTTCATCTACACAGCAGGAATATTAGTGCCCATTGTGTGGTTTTATTCGCTGATGACAGGATAGAATCTGTGATGCTTCCTAGGACATCACAGTGCTCAATAAATGTAAGTTCAACCGGGATACTTGGCAAATAGCAAAAAAACAAATGCTACAGAAAACGGTATTTGATGCTAGCTAGCCATGAGGCTGAAAATTTGAAGACTACTTTTTTTTTTTTAACTCCCCAGAATAGTTTAGTTTTCCTCAAGGCAGCAGCAAGGTTGACACAGGGCCCCTTTTTTTGTAGAGGGAGTCATGACAAGGGACTGGCATTCATCCTCCACTCACTTTTGGCCCCACGTCCTTTACAGAGTGGTACTGATGCATGCTCAGGAAGCCAAGGCTGATCATCTGCTCATAACAAGCCGATAGTGATTTAGCTAGACCCAGTTGAACATCAATGGCCCCTTTGTGGACCATTTTGTACTGTTTTCCTTAGGAGCAAAATGCCAGCCTGGTCAAGATCTACAAACTTGCTGTTCCATTGTAATAGGATATGCATTTCAATGAGAACTGTAGACGTTGAAGGATACTCCTGCTAGCATCAGATTCAGCAAGCCAGTGGGAAAATCTCCCAAGACCTCTGGAATCACTGAGCCTGAAGCCCTTAGGGGCTGGCTGCACAGCTGCTTAAGAACAACACACTTTTAATGTAGATATTTTGTTTCTGCTCCACCACTGGCAGTAAAACATTGCAAATAAATCCTATTATTTTTTCCCTTCCTTTCTAGCATGTTATTTCTGCACTTATGATTTTAGAAAGATGTTATTTCCAAACTTTGGTATAAAGTGGAAATTTCTTTCACGACATCTGCCATGGTGTTGTATTTTTATTTCCTCATAAAAGAAGAGTTCCTTTATTATGGAATTCAGAACTTTAAAACATCATTGTTTCATTGTCTAATTCACTTCCTAAATGCATCTTCTTTTCTTTTCAGCCTCTAATAATCAGGATTTGCAAAATGAGTAAAAGGACAATATTGGATTAGGCCTTGGGAGCTGCATTGAGGGTTTGGGAAAGGTTTTAGGATGCTTTTATTTAAGACGTTAAAATCTTGTGGCGATATTAAGGGGAGTCTCTAAAGATTTTTCTAATTTAACTATTTCAATAAGTGCTAAAGATTTCTGTGGAAAGAGCACAAAAACTCTTTAAACAAAGGCCCATTTCGCATTTTAATGCAAATCAGTGTAATTTGGAGAGTCCGCCTATATTTCTAAATATAACATTGCATAAAATTAGTAGCATATTTTATATTATCCATTCACTTACACTAATCTCACTTTTTGAAAAGCTCTATAGGGATGAATAGATTGCCTGTTGAAAGGAGGCTCATAAGCTTTCAAATATTTAAAGAAAAGAGGAGACCATAAAGGCATAGAGGATGGTGGATATAAAATTCTCAAGAAAACATTACCCAAGCTTGAGACTAGCTTTTATACCAATAGCATTGGAAGAATAAGACCTCTAAGTAATTACCATCTTCTGTGGTTCACCAAGATTAAGCAATGGAGAAGTGGTGGCCACTACAAGCA
The DNA here is from genome assembly GCF_001890085.2 of Hipposideros armiger. Classification (NCBI taxonomy): domain Eukaryota; kingdom Metazoa; phylum Chordata; class Mammalia; order Chiroptera; family Hipposideridae; genus Hipposideros; species Hipposideros armiger. The sequence continues at coordinate 3,031,826 of NW_017731474.1, forward strand.
GCCTTGGTCACATAATGGGGGGGCACAGAGGCCAACCTGGACCTGCTGGTAATTGCCTCATTTATGATAAAATGCTCGATTCTATATATCCTCTTTGCTTCATGCATAGATTTGTCCCTGCTTTATGAATTGCCTGCCCTTAAATGAGTGAGTTGAATGTAATAGCTGCTTGGCATTTATCTAGTTGTGCAATTGGTGGGCTCTAGAAGATTCACAATACTGTTTCCTTTTTTTTTTTTTTCCCCTCAGTACTTGGGTTGGAGACCAAAGAGAGGAGAAGGGGGAATGGGAGAGCAGCTCTTTCTTCTAGGCGACAGTCAGCTTGATATCTCTAGCTTAGGAATCCTGCATGTAAATGACAATACATGAAGTCCGCTAACTCAGTCCCTTCAGAGACTGAAAGTCCAGGAGAGATTTTGAAGGCAACTCTCTCCTCGACCCAGATGGTAGGTGCTCCACCACTGGGTTAGTGAACAAATATTCCACATTTTAAGAGCCTGGGAGATCTTGAGTGTAACACTAACCCTCTGAGAAAAACAGGCATTTGCTAACAACTTCAGGAATGTGGAGTAGATTATGGAAATGAAGATTGATTTAGAAGGGAAAAGGCTCTGCTGTTTGAGCTATTGAGAAATAGATATCTCTGGAAGGGGAGAGAAAGAGATGGGGTTGTAAGACCTGTCGGCCGCTTAACAGAAGCCAGTGCAGAACAGCCATTAAGGTGTCACACATGCAGGTGGGGGATCCCAGTCTGCTGTGATGGAGCGTTGCTTCTGCCACGTGCTTGAGGAAGGCAGCGACAAAAACAAAGGCTGGTTCAGGAAGGCTACAAAGCACACCAAGAAACCCCAGATAAAATGCATTTGTGGGTGCCAGGGTGCCCTGAATGTGAGCTAGCATATTTACGTCTTTAGTTATGGAGACCCTGGGATATATAAAGGACTGTTCAAAAGTCGTGGCTGTACATTTCTGTCGCCTTAGTGTGCTGCATAAAAGTCCAAGCAGATTTAAAACTGGACATGATAATGGGTCCATTTACATTTCACTCTCCTGTGTGCTCTTTGCCAACAGAAAGTTTTAAAAATAATTAGGATAATTTAGTGATTATAGTTTCCAAAATCTAAGTGACAGAGTGAGGCTTTAGACTTATTGAATCCTGGGTATCCCTCTCTCTCTCTCTCTCTCTCTCTCTCTCTCTCTCTCTCTGTCTCTCTCTCTCTCTGTTTAAAGAACAGGAGTTTCCTCAGAGTTTCTTGTGGAAAGCTTAACCCTCTCAGGTTTATTCTAAATGTAGGAGATGGGTTATCATGATGGTGCCTGAATCCTGGCTTTCTTCTAGGGACTGAACCAGCTGGTTCAAATACCACTTGGCACTCAGCACTGCCTAGTTAGATATTCCATCTTCTCAGTTCCATTTGGACCACACTGCTGGAACCTGGGTCTGGGAGAAAGATTTAGAAAACCAGACAGAATAGGAAATTTGAAGCCACAGGATTCCAAAAGGAAAGGGTTGATAGCCCCTCTCCATTTGAAGAGGTCCAGGTCCCAGTTCTCCAACTTCTCATATGAATAAGTGATGTGGGCATGATAGACTGTGAGCCAGATAGGGTCACCCATGTGGATGGTCTCTTCTGGGACCTGGTGCTGTCAGTGTATATCCTGTAATGGTCCTTGGCCCACTGTAAGATGTACTTGAAGTTTTCTGCATGGGGTATCAGCTTACTGGCCATGACATATTATCTCAGTCATCTACTGAAGTATCTGAATGGTAGAAAGATTTCCTAGTGTAGTTCCACAACTCCTAACCTCTGGTTCTCAAATTTCATAAAGAAGGAATTTAACCCATAGGTTCTCTGTTACAACTGACATTGTAAACTTGAATGTCTAGTGGAAATATTCTAAATCTGGGAGATAACCCATCTTTTTTATTATTCAAAAATAGCAATAAACTCACTAGAAGAGGTGGTCCTCTTGGACTTTTGTGAATAGCATTTGGGGCATCCTTTGGGACCTGGGAGGTAGATAGGGAATGAGTCAGCACAGGCTATACACTTAGATTGAGGGAGGAAGCAACACAAGGATGGTTCTGGAACTCCACCACAGCCACTGTGCCTTCGTCAGGTGCTGCTGAAGCAGCGGTTCTCAACCTGTGGGTCGCGACCCCTTTGGGGGTTGAATGACCCTTTCACAGGGGTCGCCTAAGACCATCAGAAAACAAAAAGATATTTACATTACGATTCATAACAGTAGCAAAACTACAGTTATAGAGTAGCAACGAAAATAATTTTATGGTTGGGGGTCACCACAACATGAAGAACTGTATTAAGGGGTCGCAGCATTAGGAAGGTTGAGAACCGCTGTGTCTGAAGGGTCCAGGGTATAGCTGGGTACCTGTCTCAGGTAGCTTTCAAAAGAGAATTCAAGATGCCTCAGAAGATCAGAACAAGGCTGAGGAGATGCCTGAAGAGATATTTTCTTGGGAGCACATGGAGGGCAAACAAAACCTCCAAGAGTTTTGAATAAGGCAGAGGCAAGTCTGAGTGAGTGAGTGAATGGGGAACAGCCCTTATGAACATCACCAGAGTTTGAAGGCAGAGGGGTCGTTCATAGAATATTTGCGGTCAGGGCCATTTCAAGTCTTCATAAACCTTAAGGAAATTGATTTTTGGAGCTTTCACACCACAGAGCATCAAACATTAATATACATCCACATCCAAAATGAAATACAAATTTTGTAAATAAAGTGACAAGATTTTTATAATTGACTTCCATAATTATTGGACATCAAGTAACTCATTTACTTCATGATTGAATTTGGTTTCTTTGAAATCATTTTGCGTTCAAAATTCTTGCTAAGTGAGAAAATATATGCTACTGATCATTTTGAAGTTGTGGCAAAATTTTTCAGTTTAGTGATTGGTAAATCAGAGGAGCAGTTTTTGAATGCATTTAATTAAACCTTTATTTTTGAATTTTCAATTTTAGTTTTCCGTTTGTATTTTAGAGGCAATACAATTTTTAAAGGTCTCCCACATTTTCCTGGGTCCATGACTAGCTCACAGGCTCCTTTCACTGCGCCTGTGGTGCCCGATGGATCAAGCAGCTGCTCCCAGTTGAGTCCACCGCAAGAACGGTTGTTGCTAAGCCAGTTTAGAAAGTTGGGTACAAGTTGGAAGGGAAGTTCTTGAAGATGTGAACAAGTGACCTATTATATTCCATATTAGAATGCTGTTTCTATGATTTACTCAATGGCGTTTCCAACAGAAGGGACAGAAATGTGTTGAATGTCTTCCGATGACTGGACAAGATTTCTGCCTTAAAAGGCACTTAGAAATGCTGGTCATTGACTTGTCAAGGCAAGAAGGGTGCTTATTTATTTGCACTCTGGCTTGTTCCACAAAAATGTGGTTTTATATCACAAATACACATGTAATAGTATGGGGGAAACGTTACTCTCTTATACCTCATTATAGGAAGTGAAGGTCTTTGTTTGGGAAGTTCTTCAAAAAGCTACTTGGAAATGAGGCAGAGATGCCAGGGCCTGACTGTCCACTGATGCCCAGCTCTCAAAAATGGTGTGTGTGTGTGTGTGTTTGTGTGTGTGTGTGTGTGTGCGCATGCACACACTTGTTTACTTAACACAAAAGTAATAAATTAGAAATTCCCATGGGAACTTCAAAGGAGGTGGGAACAGGAAAAGGTGAGCTGGACCTGGCAATGGCGGCCAAGCATAGTGGAGAGTTTGGAGAGCAGATGGGTTTAAATAGAAATGCCAAGTGGCTTGTGGTGAGTTCTTTCTGGTGAGCTTGAGGAAAAGGACAAAGAGGAAATAGAAATCTAAGTTACATACATACAAGGTTAATATAAACCAGAACAGGTATTTCAGAAAAGGGGTATATAAAATGCAGAAGAATCTACCTATAATTAAGCTGTGAGAGGTCCTAGAATAAGTTTTTATAAGACCAAGAAATGATTAATTACAAGTTCCTTAATAAGATGAATAATGTGAATTTCTTAGCCTAGTGTTAGGCACAGAGTGAGACTTAGGACATTAGTTCCCCTTCCTCTCCTCCCATGGGACATCTGTCAGCCTAATTCTAAAGGACAATGTACCGTTCTCCAAGGTTCTATTCTAAGCTCTCCTTTTCTCTATCTTCTTTCTCAGCAAATTTCATTCTCTTTTACCATCCTCTTTTTTGCTCAATTTTTCTTTCTGTTAATGGTTAATTAATCTTATGAATCATTTTACTAAGCCACTTTCAATTTTTCATTCTTCTTCTTCTCCGTATCTCATCAGTTGATATACACTATCAATACTAACTGTGAAATGTGCCTCACATTGTATCAATTTTCTGTTGTCCCTGTAACATATTATCACAAGCTTTGTGGATTAAAACAACACAAATTTATTATCTTATAGTTCCAGAGGTCAAAAGTCCAAATTGGGTATCACTGGGCTGAAATCAAGGCGTCAACAAGACTGATTCCACCTGGAAGCGCCAGGGAGACCTGTTTCTTGGCCTTTTCTAGATTTTAGAGGACACCTGCATTCCTTGGCTCTTGGCTCCTTCCTCCATCTTCAGAGACAACAGGGTAGCATCTTTTCTCCTCTTCCATCTCTGCTTCCATGCTTACATTTTCTCTCTGACTCTGACCCTCTCCCTCCATCATATAAAGGCTTTTGTGATTAGTTTGGGCCACCTGATAATCCAGGGTAATCTACTCATTTCAATATCCTTAATCACCTCTGCAAAGCCCCATTTTCCATGTAAGGTAACATATACACAGGTTTGGGCATAAGGACGTGAACATTTCTGGAGGGCCATTATTTTGCCTACCACACATATCCTTGACCGTTTCCCTCTCTCTTGTTACCCTCAGATTTGCCTTACCTATGTGTGTAATATTATAGTAACCTATAACCAGACAATCTCTGGTACCTCAACCCTCCAATCAAATATAGACAACTGCTTCCTATTATCATCTTGCTGCTTGGATCTGGTCACACCTTTCCCTTCCCCACAGCCATTCAATGGCTCCTTACTGCATACAAAAAAAATCCTCAAACTCACAGGCTTCCAAGCTGGCCTTCCTTGATGTTTCCCATTTTCTGAGCCTCCACAGGGTTCAATTATGCATTTCTTATACCAGTTCTACTTGCTATTCCTTCAACATGTCCTGAACTTTCTCAGCTACTTCCTTCTGCTTTTACTGTCCCTCCCACCTCCCCATGTACAATTGTCTTCCATTTCCCTACCTTGTTGGCTGAAGTTCAAGTTATCAGTCAAGACTCATATCAAATCTCTCCTCTTCCATGACACCTAGATCCTTTCAGACTTCATATATTACCATGGTTGTTGTTTTTTTTCCAATGACTTCTGAATGTATTTTTCTAATGGTGTGGCTATCTGTCCCCCAGGCTCTGAAGTTTGAATGGGCAAGGACCATGACTTGTGATTTTTGAGACTTCATGGCACTGAATACAATGTGTTACTCATTGGAGAATATGAGCAGATATTTGTTTAATTAACTATTGGAGGGTTTTTCTTTAAGGGAATAGCCAAAGGATTTACAGGTATGCTTTCAAAAATCATTTTTAAAGAAGTATTATGACTCAAGCACAGAAGTTGTGCATATTTTGATTTGCTAGTTTTCTGGCTGGAGGAAGTTTTCTTTATTTGCTGCACTACGCCCTCTCTCAGGGAGGTTTAGCATTATGGGAAAGGTCCCTCAGGTCTTTCTCATTCCATTTGCCCCAAGCATTTCACATCTGCTTTGTCATTTGTGAGCCTCAGATATGGTGCCAAGGGGCCCTTGTCCTCCAACAGATATTTCTGTTCAACTCTGTCTGCGGTAAAAGATTCCTCTCAGTTCCTTATCCAGTATTTAATTCCCCATTTCTGAGCTGTATTGAAGGTGAGGAAGGCCTATCTGATCTCCCAAGGGGCTCAGTGCCAGCTGAGTAATTAGCTAGGCTTTGTGCCAATTCAGAGCTTTGATCTGGAAACCCACAACCATCAGTTTCAATATGGTGGTAGAAGAAGGTGCTGGCTAAAGAAGAATGCTCTAGGCTCTTCTTTCAAAACTGTGCAAACATTACCCCAGACAGGCTGAGAACTGGACTACGCAAAGCATTGTTGGGGGAAAAAAAAAAAAGATATATTGGTTCATTTTACGAACCAAACTCTGACAAAGTGTCAGCGGCCTCACAGAAAATTTAACTAAGGAAGCCTGTATTCCAAGGCGATAAGGCCGATACAATTATTGAATTGTGAATGGCATTTCTCTGGGCACAAGAAGGCTCAATGTGAACAGATATGCTTCCGTTACGATGTTTGTGACTGTAATGAAAGTGGCATCAGGAAAAGTCAACCGCATTTTTTTCCGTCTTAAAGAAAAATCAGGGAGAAGGAGAAGAAATGTGGTATGACATATATTAGGCACATTTGACCAAAAGACACATTCTGGTTTTGTGGCCACCAGCTTAAATACAAAAGATTTCTGTTGGAGTGAGATTTAGAAGGCTGACAAGAAATAAAGCAACCTCAGAAAGCTGTCTGTCTCTGTGGAGTGCTTTGCTGGCACTAACGCGGAATGTGGCAGCTGCATTTGGTATCCAACCAGAGCTATAGATTTTTACTAATACTCTTGGAGTGAGAGATTGGCAAATACCCTCTCAGAGGAATGCTCAGAAGGTTGGTTTGGATGCCAGGGAAGCATGTGGAATTCCAAAGGATGTCGCCACACTTCCTTAATGCCTTCCCTTCCCCGTGGTTGGACTACAGCTTTTAAACCGGAGAGTGAATCATAATGGAATTGCAAAGTGGTCTCATTATGTTAGATGGATTGAAATAACTTATAATGTCTGACAATGGGGATGTGGGCGGTGTTAGTGGTGGCTGGCAGCCGGCTTGGCCCCTGTTCAGCTAATGAAGGCAGCAGTCTTTGTGGGTGACTGGTGGGGATTCTGGGACAGACACCCTGTCTTAAAAATATCTACCCGGCTGGCCTGTCAGGATGCTTTTTATCTCAGCCTTTAAATACCCGCTGGCTAAGGCTTTGAGGCCTTTAGCAACTAATAAAATGCCAGAGCTGCTGGGATGGGTCATGCATTCGACCGTGTTACAGCACTTGAGAGAATTCCCTTCAAACCTATCTCTCTCCTGGGTGCCTAGTCCGTTCCTACCTGACCACCGGGACAATTTCCCCATTTGTCCATGATTTCTCTCACTTCTGCACCACACACAACTAATCGGTAAGTGAGTCTTGTCACCTCTGCTTCCGGGTTGCTTTCTTTCCATCCCAGTGTACTGCCTTGATCCCCTCTTGCCTATAGCCTTGGGTCTGTTGCCACGGCCATAGGGCAAACATTCTTCACACTGCTCCACTTGCTTTTTTAAAACATGGCTCTGATCTTGTCATGATTCCCCTTAAAACCTCTCCATAACACCTTAGTGGCCACAAAACTGTCCAAATCTTGTTTGACAGCAAAGGCCCTTCACAGATGCATCTCCCACCACCTTTTTCTCTTATTCCCTGACTTCCCACCACGTGGGAAGTAGTCACCTTTCCCCTGATTATAAAAGCAGCACCACTTACAATTTTACTTTATTGCACATGTTCTTGCCTCTCTAACTAGACTGAACTTTCCCTTTATATCTGTTTGTAAAATTTCATCTTACCTTCCCAAATCCAGAACATATGTTGTGCTGTTTCTGAAACTCTTCTAGACGAGGCTTAGCTGGCCCCCCTTCTGCTTAAAACAATTTGTACACACTTCCATCAAAGCACTTTCCAGACGGTTAGTAACTTTTCCCCACTTTCTCAAAGATAGAAATAATGTATCACTCATCTTTGGGTCTTCAGTGCCTGACACAATGTCTAGGACAATAAATCTAAATTAAAAAGCTGACTGACAATAAATGAACCATTCTTGGAAATTAGTAGGTCTGATCAGTTGCCCATGTAAACAGCTATGTTGATGTAGTTTCATGGCCAACTCTAAAGTGAGAGAGATGAATCTTCATTTGTACAACATGTTTCCTCTTTTTTATACCATTCCTCTCATTTTCTCTCCAGAAAAGCTTATGCAATGTGTTACCTCAATCTTTAATGACAAAACAAACATTAATGGAGTGCCTACATTATCCCAGACACTTTGGGGAATCCATGTGTCAGGAAGTAAGACAGGCAAAGTCTCTGCTTTTGTGGGACTTGTAATCTGGGTTGGGCAAGATAGACACTAAATTCAGAAATACGAAAATAAGATCCTTTTAAATAGTGATAGGTGCAATACAGGGAATTAAAACAAGGAGTTGTTGAAGCAGTTGACCGGAAGAATCCTTCGAATCAACGTTATCACATGTCTCTGAGAAGATGTCATCGAAGCAAAAAGTGAATGACAAGAAGGAAAGAGGCTTCTAACCCTATGAAGGCAATGTGGGTGAGGATGGGGTGGGATGGGGAGCATTGTGAGCAAACACAGCAGCAGCTCCTGCAAAAAACTCAAAGGTGGGAATAAGATACAATGGTTACATTTAGGAAGAAGAGAAGGCCCCAGTGGTTGAAGAAAAATACATGGAGGGGGAAACGTTAGTACATTAGTTCTGAGAGGTGGGCAAGGACAGATGGTGCAGAACAGGTTGGGGTGGTTTTCTGATCACTATGGAAAGTTTTTGGAGGGCTTTCAGTGAGAGAGCGGCACAACCATAAGGCTAGAGATACAGTCCCTATGGAACCAGCAAACAGCATGGTTCTTATGGATTTCCTGCCATAATCCTCCCAGAGAGCAAATGAGCACCTCCCTGCTCCCCAGTGCACCTCTGTCTCAGTCTTGATTTCTCTTTCTGTCCCCATTTGTCTCTCACTGCTCTTGAGGCATAGTTTAAAGCAGCCAACCACATGATGTCTCTTTTTCTTTGTTATAGCTAACATTTTTATGTTAATTTTATGGTGTATGTTCACCTATATCTCTATTCACCATCCAATGGACTATATGCTCCAGGAAGAGGCAATGAATTTTTCCTGTGGTTTTTCAAATTCCTAGTATGCTGAACACATATCCCAATTTAAGAGGTACTGAGATATAGGATAGATTGACTTGATTTGAGGGGGTCCAACATGGTGTGGGCATGCTTGACAGGGAGCCCCCACTGAGGACCAGGTGGAAAAGCCAAGTAGAGATCGTTTTGCCAGTGGGCAGAGTAAAGAAAGCAATCAAGGACAAAAAAGGGTGTGGAGAGAGGATAGTAAGAGGGCCCCAATGGAAGACTTTACATACTCCCTTTGCTTATTTTACAATATATCCAAGTGTGTGCACCCATCAGAAGATAAGTCCCATAGCAGAGACCTTGCCTGATTACTGCTGTATGCACAATATCCAGAGCACTGCTGCGTACAGAGCAGATGCTCAGTAGCTATTTATAAAGTGAATAAGTGAATGATTGAATGATCATGGAAACTAGCCAGGCCTGTAGCCATTGTACTGATCTGAAACTTTGCCAGAAGAAAACCACAAAAAATACACCGTGAATGAAGAGGTCTCCTAGAAATGATCCCAGAATAGTATTGACATTTGGGGAGAGGGTGTGAGAAGAAGGAGGTGGGAGGGAGAAAAACAGGGGAAAATTTATGAAATTAAAGATGCATAGGCAGAGAGAATTAGAAACAATGGGTATAGTTTAAGAATAAGTACAAAATTGAACAGGGATTGAACATATTTAATCAGACTATAAAAGTATTTCATAATTACTAAGATGACAAAGAAACCCCTTGAAAGGAAGTTTATGAAGCACCACTCCAATCAGGTTCAGAGCCTTTTGGGATCATTTGAGTGATAACTGTGTGGGTGTTACTCCCTGCAGATTATCATTTTCTTTCTGAATTCATTTCCTTCAGCAGAAATGAGAGCCTGCGTCACTCACAGGGCATTCATGATATGTGGGTATTTCACATCATGAAGAGAAGGCCCAGTGGTTGAAGAAAAAGACATGGAGGGGGAAAACTTAGCACATGAGTTCTGAGAGGTGGGCAAAGACAGGTGGTGCAGAACGGGTTGGGGTGGTTTTCTGATCACTATGGAAAGTTTTTGGAGGGCTTTCAGTGAGAGAGCGGCACAACCATAAGGCTGGAGATTCAGGCCCTATGGAACAGGCGAACGGCATGGTTCCATAGGGCCTGGATCACAGGGCTAGTAGTTAACAAGTCACAGGGGGCTCCCGTTGGCCCGAGCGGGAAGGCTCAGTCATCATCCAGAACGAGAGGCCTGAAGATTCCCAGGCAAGGCGTGCCGAAGACACTCTTTTCAAATGATTCTACTGATGCATCATCATCATGTCCAAATGTTGGGACCTTGTTCTGACTTATCCTTCAAGCTTCAGCTCAAATGCCCCCTCCCCTCTTTGACTCCACCAGGACTTCCTTGTCCTTTGGTCCCACTGGGCTTAATACAGATCTAGAATATATTAATTATGTTTAATTATAATACAGAGAGCTCAATTACCAGGCATACATATGTACAACACAGTTGATTCATGTATTCATTTATTCCATCATTCATGAGTGAGTTATCGAGCATCGTTTAAACATAAGACATTGTGGGCTCGCTGAGTGGCTCAGTTGGGTAAGAGCTCGCTCAAGAGTTTGAGCTCTGAGCAACAGCGGTTCGATTCCTGGCCCGAGCTGAGCTACTGCTGAGCTGCCAACAGGTGTCAGGATGGTTCAGCTAAAAAAAAAAAAGTTATAAACATAAGACATTGTGATAGGTACCGTATTTCCCCATATATAAAATGCACCCTTTTTCAAAAAACTTGGGGTCTAAAAACTGGGTGCATCTTGTACAGTGGTTGTAGATTTTTTTACTTGCATTTCCCACTTTTTTTGCACTTGTTTTTGTGCTCATACAATCACTGTATAAGACGCACCCAGTTTTTAGACTCCAAATTTTTTGAAAAAGGGTGCATCTTATACATGGGGAAATATGGTAAGTCCTTTGGACACCAAGATGGTAAAACATGGCAGCTGCCTTTAGAAAGCTTAGATTCCAGTGGGGACAAAAAGGTACAAGAACCATTTGTTGAGTGGCTACTATGTGTTACTGTGCTGGGTGCTATACCTGTGTTGTCTTTAATTTCATCACAATTCTGTAAGATAAGAACCAGGAAGCAGGCATTCCAAGAGAAACTGATTTGATTGTCTTAAGACCACATGATTAGGACATGATAGAGCTGAGATTACAACTCAAGTCTGTTTGGTTTCCAACTAACCTTCCCCCGCCCCACCTAAATTACATCCCTGTTGTTATTCTTTGGTTGCTTGTCAGTCTCCCTAAAAATGGCAGCTATAGCCCTCTGTACCGACCCTCCCCCCTTATTATTATAAGATCTATGGGTCAGGGAGTATATATCTTTATCACTAGTTTCTATCAGAGTGTTTAGGATATTGTAGGTGCTCAGTTAGGATTTACGGAAAGGATGTTTGCATGAATGAATGAGACAGAAGGATCCCCACACTAAGCTGCAGATCTCATCCTTCAAATTGGTTTCAGTCGAGTCAGCTCTCTTTCCCTGCCCCAGGCATCTGTTGCCTGTATCAGTCAGAGTTCAGTCAGGTATTTGAAGAAAGAAGTATTTTAACACTGGGAATTAGAGGCCTGCCCATCCATGACGAGGTCTGGGAGCCAAGGTCAGGAGGAAAACTGCTCAAGAAGTCTGGAAATGCAGGAAGCAAAGGGAAGCCATGGCAGCCTCAAGGTGATTTTTGATAGGACACCAGGATCTGTAAGTTCACTGAACCTGGGCTGCTGCTGCAGAGAAATGGCCTCTTCTCTGCTTTCCAAACCTTGAATGAGAAGCTTTCCTTGGAAGCATCTAACCCAGAATCCTGGTGGTAGGGAATTCTGGGAAATGTAGTTCCTAGGGGAGAGAACAAAAGGGTTGAGGGTGATTTTTCGTTGACAATCTGGCTCTTGTTAAATGCATGTTCTTCTTCTCTTTGCTTTTTAGACAATGAGCCTCACTGTGAGCTCCAGTCCCCTTGTCTCACTCAAGCTGCACTTTCATTAGTCAATTCATATCTTGTTGTCAGGTTAACACTGGCAACACCAGAACACCGGCAGCAAAAGGAGATCCATTTCTAACCAGAACAAGAAATTCTTTTTTTTTTTTTTTTTTTTTTGTTTCCAACAGAGACTAAATTATGAGGTCTAATTCTGGGTAGGGCTTTCAAATAGAGCCCTGGCCAATGCTGAATCGACTTGGAGAATGATGAAGGGTTGGCTTTTCACCCTCTCTCGGCAGCTGTGAATTTGGTCAACCCTTTGCAAAGTAAGAGGAAATTTAATGAACCCAAATAAGACATGATCCTTTGTGGCTATAAAAGTTACACTTTGAAAAAGCTCAGCTGGTCAAGAGCCACTTGAAAATGATGTTACTGCTGGGAAACTCTGTCAAAAGTCCACCCCTCTTGGTTAGTTTCCTTCTCTTTGAGGGAAAACAAAGAGAGGTTTTTACAAGCTAGAGAAGGGTCATTTTGCTGTTTGAAAGAGCACATTCAAAAATTGAGGCCCAGTGTGATTGGGAGACATCCATAGTCAGTACTTGTTTATTTGTCCAGCTTTACACCATGTAAGTGATGCAGAATCCTTTCCGCCTCTAATAATACCACCACCGTGCCCTGAGTTAATGGAAAGCTGGAATGGCCCAATGAGAGCAGGCTCAGATTAACCACCGTGGGTCAGACAAGTCCACAGCTGCGGTCGGGGTGGGAGGGAAGGGGGTGGAGGCAAGGAAGAGCAGAGGGAGCCGTCTTAAAATATTTTTGCCTAGCCAACAGATTTAACGTGTGATATTTTACCACTGAATTCATCAACTGGAGGATTTTCGAAAGGATTGGGGAAACAACCACCTAATTCATCTTCTATGACTTCTAATTGTACCAGCAGCACATTTTAAAAAGCTTTTGTGCCGAGGAGTCTTCATTTGTAGAGCACTTCGTTTGCTTATACAGTAGGCAACCGTGCTTAAATGGCGTAATTATTATGTGTTTCTAGTTTGCCTCAAATTTTGATTCAATCAGAATCCCTAAATCTGACAGCCTATAATCAAACAAAGGGAGTGCTCTGGAAGTGAGGGATTAACAGAGGGGAATTAAACTGTCATTTTGAAACAGCTTAGACCAATATGAAAGCCCATTTAGGAGTCTCCCCATAAATATCCCTTTTGTTTTGTCTAATTGCCGGTTTGAATGTATCAGACTCATCAATGGGATTAGGGTTAATAGATGTTTGGTCACGCAGAACATGCAGAGGAGGCATCTGATACACACACACAAAAATTGCACTTAATGAGCTTAGCAAATGTTTGCCATATTTTTAATGAACCCTGGGGCTGTCATTTAGAAATGCTTAGCAACTGCTTTTCCATCCTTGAAAATAGAGCAACTGAAGGACATTAACACTATGTACACCCGTAAATAAGAGGAGCTATTTAAAGACGCCAGCTAGGAGGAGGGGATGATGACATTTTTCTGTCGTGGAGCCAGTGATACTTAACACTCTGGGTGTGGGTTCAATGTGTGACAACATAGTTGGGAGGTTCGAGTTTCCTGAAGGGTACTGCAGGGTGTGAGGCTTTTGCAAAGGGTCAAGTAACCATTTTTTTTTTTTAAGTTAAACCTGTTTAGAATAAAATCTCTCAGCCTCCTACCCCAGCTCCTGCTTCTGTTTTCACACTTTTCTCCTGTCCTTTCTAAGGATCGGAAGGAGGCTTTTTAAAAGGGAGGTTGTGTGTTGCTGTGGTTTCCCAGGGCCCAAGCCTGCCCCTGCCACCAGCCAGGCCCCCTCCCCCAGCTCAGCCAAGCAGGGCCAGATCGACAAACTCTCCGGATTGATTACTGAGAAGATTGAATGATCCATCTGGGAAACCCTTGGGACTTGGCTACGAAACCAATGCCGTCGGCAGTAATGGGGACTTATTGAAGTAAGCCATGTGGCTTGCGATCTCAGAGCAGGCTGGGCCTAAAAGAATCAGATTTTCCTTGGGGAAGGTTTGATTTGATAGAGCACAAAATGCAAGTCCAATGGATTACGGTTAGAGCAAATGAAGGATGTCTTAGACCCTTGGTTTTCATAGAGCCAATTGATTTCAAGGACTTCTTGCTCCCTGTCATCTCTTCCAGCTCTGCCTCTCAAGGAGGCAACAATAGGTACCACCTTATTTAAAAAAAAAAAAGCCTATTACAAACTATGCACAACCACTTTTCAGCTTTCCTTGAAAATGAAGAACCCTCTTGCAATAGCACCTGTACTTTTATGTGGAATTACGGGATCATAATTCTTATCAGGATAGAACTTACAAAAGGCCATTTCTAGTATTCTACAGGAGCTCATACAGTGTACAGAATTATGAAGTTTTCTTTGGAGGGAGTAGAATGAAGGAAATCAGGGTCACAAGGAAAAGGATCTGTATATTTTGTTCTTGTTCTAGTGGTGATGGTGAGGGTGGTGGTGGCCATGTGTGTCTGTGTGTTTATGTATTTTGTGAGTCGTTTGTCATCAAGTGCTCCTTGCCCTCAAGCGACTATTAGAATGCCTGGTTTGATGAATGAAGCTAGAGATATTACCAAAGGCTTTATGGCTTTGTGGTTTAAAACATTGTCAGTAATAAGCTATTTTTCTTTTAGAAATGTCTAAATTCTTGGCACCCAAACCAGTGGACCAGATGAGTTCCAAAAAATCATTTATTAAATGGGTTTCCTTAGGTCATATGTAGGTCCAAACCCAAACACTCACAGAATCTAGGTTGGTAATATAATTGAGCAAATCTACATAGATAAACTATTAAGGAGTGGTAGGAACTGTAGAAAAGTGAAAAATACACGTCCCATCTAAAAAGGCAGTGGCAAGTTGGCTGAATGTCCTGCCACAAGCCTTTCCACAGCTTTCTTCGTTTCTTGACTTATAGCTTGATTTTGACCTTGAAACCAGTGATTCACTGACTCGATCTTATCTTTTGTCTTTAAGACACCAGCATGCATTTTCTCTCAATTCCTCTGAGCACCATCATAGTCCCAGGTGTCTCAGGTGACTGAAAGAGTGAGTGAGTGAGTGAGTGAGTGAGTGAGTGAGTGAGTGAGTGAGTGAATGAGTAAATGAATGGTCTACTTTTGTTTAGCACTAGTATGTATGAGCCTTTTCCTCTCTTTCTCCTCCCTTCCTTCCCAGGTATATAAAGATAAGCAAGATACAGACTTTCCACTTTGTAGATTCATAACCTGGAGACAGTGGTGCAAAGACATGGCTCAAACAGTTGTAACACAATGGGAGGTGCTCTACCTGTGACATACACAGAGGCCAAGGGGAGAATAAAGAAGAAATCTCCTGAGTCTCATCAAGCAGTGTTAGAGAAAGCCTCACAGAAAATGGACTGCGTGTTAAATTGTGTATAGGTGTTTTCCAAGTGGATAATGTTGAGAAGAATAGTCTATGTAGGCAGGGCAGCTTGTGCAAAGACACAAGGGTGTGAGAGTCTGACTTACTTGGAAAGTAACAAACTTAGCAATAAATTGGGGAATTGTAGGGGAAAAGCCTAGAGAAGTAGACATGAATCAGAGCCTAAAGCTTGGACATTATCTTATAGATATTGGAAAACCACCAAAGGATTTTCAGCACTCATGTTGTATTCAGGAATTATCTAGCTCTTCAGAAGAAAACCAGCTTATAATGAATCTTTAGATTCCTAAATCCATGTTAAAAGTAGAGGTGCTTTTTTCAGAAACTTTGTGTGGGTGTTATTTCTCAATATTAAAACTTTAAAGGCATGTTAGAAGAGAACCCCCAAACTCCTGAAAATGGTTTAGTAAATGTCCCAGGAGACATTTACTAAATGTGTCTAAGGGAACAATCTGGGGTTCCTTAATTTAATAGTTGGGCAAGCATAGATTCTCTTTTCAGTTCACTTGTAGAAGATGTGCTCAAGCTCTTTTTCATACCCCTTAATTCCCTTTACAAAGAGATGTTCAAGTGTGGCTTGACCTTAATGTCAAAAGTTTTCTCCCAGTGGCCAAGCATCTGAGCCTAGATCAGGGAAAACCCTTTGGCTATCTTTCTGAATGTTTCACTTTTCAGGGGCAATGTTTGGCTAGTTAATGTACAACCCTTCACCTAGGACAATGTTTTTACTTTTGTCATTTCCAAATTATTATTTTTCCCCAGAAATGTTTAAATGCCCTGCCAATGCAAATCAATCCAATAGCCTTTTTAAACACCTACTAAGAACATGGCAATGTGCTATGGAAGGTGGACTTGCAGAGGATATATATATATATATATATATATATATATATATATATATACACACACACACACACATATATATATATATATATATATATATATATATATATAATTCTTTTTTAAAATAATTAATGATCTCTCAGGAATATTGATGGGGCTATTAAAAAAAGGTAGCAGGGAACATTTCGGGGGGAAGCCATATTTTTATACAAAACAAAAGAAAATGTGTGGTTGCTTATGATTTTTAATTTCGAAATCAGAGATTTTTCTTAGGTATGACATGAGGTCCAACCAGTACTTTCTTATAAAGAAAAACAGTAAAAAGGTGCAAATTTTAGGTCAGAAATGTGATCAGAAATCTCTTCGGGAAATAAGTAGGGAAAGCCTGAGTAGAATTCTTAGGCTAGTCTGTTTAGGCTTAATTTAGCCTCTTCAAGGTCTGGAATTGGCCATGCTTATAAATTTTGTAAGTTAAAGTATCACTATGTAGCTTTCAGTGTCTCAGAAATTTAACAATTTTACCATAAGTCAGCCTTATAGGACTTAGATGTCTTCTAGAGGACTTAGATGTATTATAAATGGGATATACTCAAGAAAGCTCAATATTTTAAAACCTGGCATTTTTATTAATTTTATCTATTCCTGAGTTTACGACTGATTTTTTTATTTAAAAAAATTGTTTTAAATTGTGGTGAAATACACATAACACAAAATTCACTACTTTAATTATTTTTAAGTGTGCAAGACTGATTTGCTTTTAAATGAGGGGAAAAGCTTATCTCAAACTGTTCTTTGGAGGATGTAATGTTTAAATGTTGATATTTAGGTTAGAAAATGGAAAAAGTCCTTTTTCCAATGAAGTCAAAAGAGGGCACAATTGGAACTTTCCAGTAAAAAAGAACACATTAGCTTTGAATTCCTTATTAAGATGGTCAGAACTAGTTCCAGCTTGCTGGCCTGTTAGGAAAGGAGGCTGCCACTGCCCAGGAAGGGAGTGGGAGCAAAGCTTAGAGCTGACTGGTTTGGTTTGCCTCTAGCTGATCCATGACTGCTGATCTGTTTGGGTCTATTCATGGGTGGGGGGCAATATTTGGATTATTTATTTGGACAGGATGCTAGATGCTATTTCCATCTGCCTTGGAGTATCTGAGGAGATAAGTGTCTGCCACATCCTGATAAATGGCCTCTGTGGTTCATTGCCAGAGAAACTGAGTTATGGCGCCTATATATCATTTCAGAGAAAACTTCAGCCATCCGGAGTATGCGCTGTGCCTTCCAGTTGACCAGGACAGCAAAATGTTTTTTCTCTTTAAAGTGCAAGGTTTGCACAGTAGCTCCTTAGGGAATCTGGAGGGGAGGGGATAAATAGAAAGCATTCTGTAAGTCAGGCTAGTAAATCAAGTGTGGCCAATTGAAAATATGAACAAGAGTCAGGAAACAAAACTTAACAGCTCTATGTCCTGGCTGAGTTTAAAGCCATCTTTACCTCAGCACTCACAGCCTCAGTCAATTATAATCATTCTAGAGCACATTATCTTTAATAATAACAAAGAGGGGGAATATGCCTTCGAATACTATCTAAAGTATCACAAGATATTTTTTTACAAGAATATAAAAAAGATATGTTTTCTTTACACATACAGCAATTACATGTACCAGTGGAGTGACCGAAAATTTATTCTAGATACCAATTGATTTTCAGATACCAAATGGCAAGAGGATGATAATTTTAAATAAGTTTTTCATAATCTAGTGTTATATAGAGGCATATATATAGGCTGTTTTCATTACCTGCTGATATATGGACACCATCGTATGTTGAGTGGCTATACTGATGGGGTATGGTATCTTTTGATGGAAAGGGGGAATGTTTCAATGGGGTGTGTGAAATCAGTACCTTCCCAGGGAACATGTGGTGGTCACCAAGATCTTCAGAGAAACAGACAAGATAAGGAGGGAAGACCAGAGCTTTATTGCATTCTTGTTAGCACAAAAGTGAGATGAGCCAATAACTCACTTGGATTTAATCAAATTGAGCAAAGTGTGTGTGCTCAAATATGTGCCAAACTGTATCTCTTCCGGTTGCCTGGGCCTTTGGGGCCATGCTTTGTGAAAGAGCTATCATGGTGAGACAAAACAATGCTATCTAAGTGATGCTAATTGTGGGTGGAGCCCAAAGGGATTCACTTAACTCAACTTTGGAGATGGTCTGGAGAGGGGTTTTGAAAAGTTTGTGCCACAGGATCAGGACTTGGGGGTGGCGGGGAGGGGGATTTGGAGTTATATATGAAAGAGTTGAGTCTCTGAATTCAAGGAAGTTCCTAGGTATGATGTTCTCCTATCGTTTCCCAGGCTGACTTTCGCCTGTTGCCGATCCCGGTTGCCTTGCCTAATTAAAACATACTTGATTGTTACTGGAAGAAAGCTGGCAAGAAGTAGTTCATCCTCCTGGGGCTCTGTGTAATTTGGTGTGGGATTGGGGCAATTGAGGCAGCTTGCTGTTCCACTCAGGAAGAGGTGGACCACACAGGGGAATGTGTGTGTGTAGACACGTGCATATGTGGGAAGTTTCAAATAAATCTAACTTTTTCCCATAAACTTGAGACTGGTGAAAAAATACAACCTCAGAATACTTTTTCTTTCCTGAGATGATGACACAGTGTAATCTGGTACACATTTTGAAAAACATACACACAGAGACACACACAAAGTAAGCACCGAACCATGAACATGGTTTATGTGATAATTAACCTAAATAGAGAATGCCTAATTATGAATCACATGGACCTCTCCTTAGAAACCTTATCTGATACCTTCAACCACCTTTCCCCACTTTCACATGTTGAATTATCTACCCATTTTTCCTATTCTCAAAGTTTTCTGTGCATACTTCTATCATTGTACTGTCCACATAATTACTTACTTGTCTTTCCAGCTAGACTGTGAACTACTTGTAAACATTTGCTTTCCACAGCATCAAACATCTCAAACACATAGTAAGTGTTTAATTAATGCTGAATGAATGGATGTCTACAAATAATCCCTTCTGAAGCTTAAAATGAACACTTTGTCGTTTCCTGCCAGCTCTCCAAGATTGCTGTTACCTAAGTGTAAAAGGGTTACTCCATAGAAAAATGGAGAAGGAAATTATATTTATTACAACGAGACATAGTTCTGGTTGGTGAGTGATAGAAAATAGTGAGGAGATATATATGAGGAGTTTTCGACTACAGAGTTCTGCTGGTTCTGAGGGCTATGAATTTAGAATCTGGATACATTCATGCATTCGACCAATCTAACACTCAAAGAAAGGCTCAAAATGATGTGATTCAAGCAAGGCAGAGCAGACAATCTCCATGGTATTACAGCAAAGCAGGAACCATGGAAGCAGCAGGCGTAGCTGGGTTCGAATACTGCCATTGCCACTTACTAACTGTGATCTTGGCTAATGGTCATCCTAAGTCCAGTCCTCCCTGGTGTTGTAACTGTTCCAATGGATAATGCCTATACAGAATGTTCTGTGTCTGTGTTCTGTGTCTCAGGAGGTGGTTTGGGTTGTGTCAGGTGCTCTACGCGCAGCCCACATTTTCCTCCCTGTTCCACCAAGATCCTGTTCTACAAAGCAGACTCTGTACAAACTTGCAGGGAGAATCAGCAGTCCTTTGGCACCAACCATGTCATCACGATGAATGAATTTTCGTCTCTAACACGTAACCCATGCTTCTTCAATGCCTCCCACCTCCCAATCAATATAAATCGACTAAAATTATACACTGAAGGCAGCTCCCTGTTTAGAGAACTGAGCTGCATCTCCTCCTCCTTGGATTGGCACCACTCCTCAGCCTTGCTGCCTGGTCTCTCCAGAGCCCTCCCTGCTCCAGGGAAGGGCAAGATGGGTCTTAGAGGTACAAGCAGAGGTACAGTTGCCTCTTTGAACTGCGTTCGCCTTGCCTGGATTGTGGCCATGATTCCTCAGGGTTGAAAAATGCACAGTTTGGATATTGTAACTTGAAGCCAAAATGCATTAATGGTAATGCTGTTGTACATCTTTCCTATGAATTAGTACAGATTTTAAAAAGGAGCTAAGATAAGGGCCATAGTAGTAAAGCAGCATTCACTGTAAGGTCTCCCATTGCTGCTAGTTCCAGGAACCAATTCATGACATCCTTCCCTATTCTTTTGGGCTGTTATTTTGAGGTTTTTATCTCATCTGCTCCTGCGATCACAAGGATAGATACTTAACTGTAATCACGTAGCTTTGTCTCTATTCAGCAGTTTATACATGTAAATGATCACGTTTAGTTGAACACAAATGTATGTCACCGTGCCCCTTCAGAAGCATAAACTTAAAAAACTTTTTTTTCTTATTTTACATACATGTGAGTTTAGAAATATCCCTGCTCTCATTTCTGCTTTTGCCTATCATAAGGAAAATGATGCATCAAAAATCACAATAAGACCGTGTTTATAAAGGGAATAAAGAGGGTCCATTAGATTTTATGCCACTCTCTTTAAAAGTGTAGAGTTCCTCAACATCCATTTAAATTAGACGTTGATTTAATAAGTCATCACGGGTTGGATAAAATTTCAATCGAGTAATGCTAATATAGAAGTTGGAGGCAGGCCAACATGATTTGAGTGTCAGGGGACCACACCTAATGATTGTGACTTGACCAGAGATGTGATGCTTGTCTTTTTAAACCACTTGAACTGAAGGGGAGGCGTGCCAAGGAGAGGGCATGCCAGTTTGGCCTTACATGCCCTAAAGTTGCTGTCTAGGTTGATTCAGTGAAAAGAACATGGGCTTTGTAGACAAACCTCAGATTGAATTCTGGCTGTTGCACTTATAACCTTGAGGCCGTGAGCATATTACTTAACCTCTCTGAGTCTCAGTTTCCTTTCCCATAAAAAAGGGATTGTAGCTCCCCTGCAGCACTGTTTGTAAAGATGAAATGAAATCCAATAACTCATGTCTGATCACTGGGCCAGCACACGGTGGCTACTCCACGACTCCCCATTTCTTTGCTCCCTTTTTCTTTCCGAGTGTGTCAAATCAATGGCTGGCAATAGTATTGAAAATAGCTACTTCTATATAATGATGCTGAAATCCAGATCTTTAATGCTGGGAATAGACATCTTCATGAAAGGTATAGAGTGTATGAATTAGGGCAGGATCCTTTCTTCTACCATTCTTCTCATTATTGTCCTTTTTAGACAAAAGAAAGAAATATTAACCCATGGAAAGGAAATTTGTTCTGATTTCCCTCTCTCTGTCTTATATATTTTATTTTATTTTATTATTCTTTTTGGCAGAATAGAGAACTTGAATCAGAGCTTTCAAGAAATGACTTTTGCCATCTTTGTGCTCTGTCCTGGAGAAGACCTATGATGGTCTCCTGCAAATCAGGGCGAAGATGCAGCTGTGTTGGTCAGCATGTAAAATAGCATGCCGTCCATATAGAACACAATGTGCAAAGTACCAGTTTAACTTGACATTCAAGGCACTTTAACACCTGTTTCCATAGCTACACTGTAATCCAGACATTTGAGAGGCAGGCCTGTCTCTGCCAGGCCTGTCATTTCAGGGAAATAAATTAAGAAAGCTGATGACAAGGCTTGGATTATACAATTTCTTTTAAGTACAAAGCAGACCTGAAATTTAACCAGGAATGAACAGAGTTCAAGATGCAATGGATAAAATCCATTTCCGGTAACCTTTGTAAGAAAATTTGAATGTAGCCTCTTTTACACATTTTGTTCCCCAACTCCCAGAAGCAGCATCATATGTTACACCTGGCAGTGGTATTTGTGGCACCATATTTTTCTTATTTTTAAGAGGTGATACCATATTTTTTAGAATGCAAGTTTGGAAAAAATAAACAGATGGGATGATGCTAGTAGTGGTGGGGGGGAGGGAGGGCATGGCGGAGAGAGAAATAGAAAGACGGAGTTAGGCAAGTGCTAAAGGGCAAAGCTTCAGTACCAGACACTGTGATATTTGCATATTCACAATATGTTTCTGGCCCACAGCGCATTTTCTCTGGAGTTCTGTATGTATTTCTAGGTCTCTATATTTATCCATGTCTCTGGCTACATATGTAAGGCTAAGTTTAGAGCTGGTGTTTTCTGGATGCTTTGCAGCGGTATTTGAAGAATTTCATGTTCAATATGAGCTGGCAGCAGACATGAGCTGCTCTCACATAGGCGGACACGGAGGGAGGTGGGAGCACCAGGCTGAGCTGTGCAGCACAGTGACCGGCAGCACTCAGGGCCTTTCAACGTTATTGTCATCAAGTGCTTCTGAGCCAGTTCATTTATTTTTGCATTCCTCTCACTTCTAAACAAAGGCAGTCTGATAATAAAATCAAAGTATGCCATAAGAAAACAACTACCCTCCTCTGAAAGACCCTCGCCAAGCTATTTTTTTTTTTTACCTGTGTATTAGTGAAGTTCAGGGTTGGATCATTCTAGTGGGCAATCAGGTAATGACCACTTGCTGGAGCGCTATTTATTTACATATTTATTTTGGTAAGCAGGTAGGGAGACAGTTGTTTTGGAAGGGAAGAACGTGAGGAAAGAGTGAGTGAGAAGAAGGGATTGCTAAGAGAGTAGACCTAAATATTTTTACAACAAAAAAGAAATGGTAATTATGCGATGGGATACAGGTGCTAACGCTATGGTGATAGTCATTTTGCAATATGTAAGTATATCAAATTAATATGTTGAACACCCATACGATGTCATATGTTCATTATATACCAATAAAGCTGGGGAAAAAAAGAAGGGGTTATTACAGGGTATATGGGCTCGCTCAGGCACAAGGCCACTAGTGGTCAAGGGAATGTGCTCATCATTAGTTTGTTTACTTCTGTGCCCTTTTCTCACTGTTCATGCCACCCACATCATTCAGACCCCCTTGGACCAGGTGACACTGATGACTCAGCCTGGTTGCTATTTTTAACATCATCTAGAAAATTTACTTTTGGGACAGTATATTAAAAACACTTTTATTGAATCATGTACAACAATAAACATTCCCTTTTAGTGATGTTTTAAATCCAGTGTTTTAGTTAAAACTGCTTTACAAAAGAAATTTTCCAGTGGGTTTGCTTCTAAATATGTGAATTTATCTATTTTTCCAAATTGAAAAACAACAGATGAAAACTGTGAAGTAAAATTACAAACCCATGAAAAGTGAAGAAATTTATATTATTGGCCTGAATGGAAATGTGTGTTTGTGTGTGTGTGTTACACACACACACACACACACACACACACACACACACACACACATACACATGAGCAGACTTTTAATTTTTTTGTACATGTTAGAATTTACTAGATGCAATAAAGTTTAAGCTAATATACTATAGATAATATTTTTTAAATTTTATTACTGAGCCTTTGTCCTTCATCTTTGCAAATGGAAGCTTTTCATCCTCTTCCACCCAAGGCATCTGTCTGCACAGGGGCCATGGAGAAAAGGACATGAATGATATTCAACATGCAAACTGGTACTATGCAATGAGAAAAATCCTATAAGCCAGGCTATTGACCTGAAAGAGGATCTGCCAATCCAGAATAGAGAAAATGCTTCTTTCGTCCATGTCAACCCAACCTGCCTAAAGTATTGAACTTTTGATCTAGAGGCGGCATAAGTGATGTGTTTCCCTTTCCAGACTGGGAATGGTAGGAAGTAGAAGAGAGAGAAAAAGAAAAGAGAAGTAAAGGTAAATGGGTCCTATTCCCACCTATTCCAAACTTCCTTCCAGCTCATATGGGGTCTTGGGAAAGCCAACTTGCAAACTACAGCTTGAGGATGTGTACAAGACAATTGGGACCAATAATTTGCTAGGAAGACTTTTAGGATTCAGCCTATAGTCATACTCACAGTTGTGAGCTATTACAGTGAAAGAATACAAAACATTAGCAAAGAGGAAAGGTGTCTGGGGAGAAATCTGGAGGAAACCAGATGAAATCCTCCAAGAGCCCTCTCCCAGCCAATCATACAGCAAAGACTGGGACAATATGTGTACAATGTTGCATTTAAAGGAAGCTCATTAGAGTCTCAGTGCCCTGGGTTTCTATTGGGAACTGGTTACGAAGGGGCCCTGGGTTTCTATTGGGAACTGGTTACGAAGGGATCCTCTTCTTGGCATGTACCAAAATCCCAGACTCCCAGAAGGAAAGCAGGTGTTCAGCATAAACCATGTTGTTTGTACAAAAGTTAAGAGAAACTGATGGACTCTTATCAGTTGGTATAGTAGGAATCCTTCCCAAATCCGAGTTCCTCGATACCAGCCACCACCCAACCTTGCAAGCAGGGTTTAGGATAGTAGTTTCAGACCTGCTGAAACTCTTTGTTTGTGTGCAGCAGGCAATCAGGCAGAGAAGCTCTGAGGGTAAATTTTTCTGGCAGCCTTCAGCTTTCAGGCAGCATGGGTGCTGCATAAAAAGATCATGGGATGGCTATGGGGTCTGCTGTGCAAGGAAACTTGATCCAGTAGAAAAGACTGTGGTGAGGGGGGTTCACTGGTCCAGATGGAGAACAAAGCAGGAGTAAGGGGAGGCCAAGCTGTCCAGGGAATCCCATCCACAGCATTACAAGCAAAAGAATGGACCACAAGTACATCAGCCACAGACATCACTGGAGGGCAAAGGAGGCACAGTAACCAGGAAAAGATGGGAAATCCCTTCAGCAGACAAATGTCTAAGAACCGGGACAAGCCCGGAGTCCCCTACTCCTCCATGCCAGAGGAACACAGGAAGTACCTTCTCCCATGTACTCACATGCTCTTTGGAAGATAAACAGAGGAGTGTGGAGAGATTGAACATTACCTAGGGGACTGTTTAGGTCATGGATCATTGCTTTTAGCCAGATTGCGTATTGAATGTGGTTTTTTTTTCCCCCTGCTCACCATTGGGTAGGCATTTGGAGAGCAAGCCAGATTAGAGACTGAATAATGAAATTACATTTTCCCTAAATGTTCACTGTAGTATGAGTTAAACTTCGTGTGTTTACTACACTAGTAATTTTTATTTAATTTATGAGAAAGAGTATTATTTTATATTCTAAAGACGTTTGCCATTCCACTCTCCAAAAGCTTCTTTTTCCTTTTAGCTACGTTCTAAAAATGAGAATATCTTGCCACTAGGTAATGATGTTTTCCAGTGTACTCAGGATTCAAAATCCAAGATGCATCCCCAATATAAAGCTCTTTTAAGGCCAGTGAAAATAAACTGTATGTTATAGATAGTCTTCAAAGATGGCCGTTGACAAGCCCTTGCTTCCCTTATGTGGGCAAACTGATTTATTCATTAACACGGATACTCCTCTCCTTAAATCTGGGTTGGCCCCTCTGATTTAACTTGATCAACAGAACACAGCAAAAATCACACTATAGTAGTTTTGGCCCTAGCCTTCATGAAACCTGTCTTCTTTCTCTTTTTCTCTAGAGAAGCCTGCAATCATGTAAGAAATGCAACTACCCCCAGACCTCCACCCTGTGAATCAGTTCTTAGGTATGGGGTGAGGCCACAGGGAGGGGCACTGAGAACCCCGTTAACAGTCAGAAGTGAGGATCCAGACCTATAACCCCAGTTGAACTGTCCAGCTCATTCCCAGCCATTTATGTCATCCCAGCTAAGACCTCGGATATCATGGAGCAGAGACACCCTTGCTGTCCAAATTCCTGATCTACAAATTCTCAAACAAATGAAATAGTTGTTACTTTAAGTCACTAAATTTCAGAGCACTTTGTTATATAACATTATAAGAGCATTTTATTTACTGACAAAACTAAAAAGGTAATCTTCAAAAAACATGAATAAACACAAGTGTTCTTTGTTATCTCCATGAGATAGTTTTAACTCGGACTTTTGGAGTGAAATTATCCTCCGAATAGCCTATGATTACCAAAATCTTCAAGTCATTTTGATGTTAGAATCTCTTGTGGCTTTTGACAGTACAGATCAAGGGTCTTCAAAATTTATTGTCTGTTTTTTCAAGTAGGAAGTAGAAACATAGCCTTAATTCTGTTCGGATGTCATTACCAGTATTAACTGCTTTGGTAAATTGGTTACAGCTTTTTGCTTAAGGAAACATTTTTTTTTTTTACTTTTTCTTTTATAGAATTTCTCAAAAGTATACCAGAGTAGGAAATTAAAATAACTCAGCTCCCATGTTTAAACAATTATCAACATTCTGCCATTTTCTCCTGAAGATTCAATCTTATGACCATTTATTCTCACAAGCAGATTTTCTTCTGGGCACTTTCATCTGAACCTCATGGCAGAAATTGAAGGAGAACTAGGAAAAGAAGAAGAGAAGAAACAGGAGAGAAAGAGAAACGTAGAAATTTATTCAAAACTTGAGAATCCCTCATATCCACATCCTATTTCCATTCTCTTTAATTGGAAGATTTATTTTCCACTTAGCACTCTAGCTAGTACATAGAGGAATATTAACTCCAAAATTGAAATAAAGTGATTAGCTTTACTAAATTCCTAGCAATGGCCATGGTCCAGGCATTAATAAGTGCCTCTGATATAAACACTTCCAGAACCATTTTCTAAAAGCGCGTCCTTGTGCAGCAAAGTTTAAACAAAATGTAAACAAGATTTCAAACATAGATTTACAATAGTTTCATGACAAAAGCTATGGCTTAAAATGTTTTAGGAGTTGCTGTGGGTTTTTGACTGAGAACATAGTGTGTGTTATACATTAGCTGTTTAATGTGTTCAGTTGTTGAATCCAAAATTGCTTGGAAGGTTTAAATGTTGGCAGCCATGAAAACAAACACTAGTTCACATTCCCAGGGCCTAAAAGAAATCAAAGCAAACCTAATAGAAGGCAGGCTTAATCATTTTTCTTCATGTGACTACTAAAGATGTGAAAAACCAAGCTTCAGTTTTACATTTAAGCGGTAATCTTCATAATTACATCTGGATTACAAAATATAATGTTATGTTTCTTCTCCATAGTTGAAAAATAAAAAGTGAACTTTTATATATTCCTTGCTCTTATCATGTGACCGTGGTAGGCTTAATGAGAATCAGGCAGTGGGCCAAAAGGAAATTTAATAGAGACCCACTTTCTCTTTCGTTCCTTTTTCAGAATCTGTGTGAGAGCTGTATTTGTCTTGGGGTCAGAGTTTTCTCTGTCGGTTTATGGCTGTGTAGTGGGACAGAATAAAAGAGTAGAAAATTGGGTGAATAAAAGTAAGTAAAATAGGAATTTGCTGATAGAAGTCTGGTCAGCATTTTAGCAGGTTTAATAGTTTGGGAAGCTTTTTGTAATGCTAAGCTAATTTTGTTTGCTACTAAACCTAAGTTAGACTCTGAGTATCAAGATGTAGATTGTAATTGTTTTACAGGCATTTCCCATTGAGGGGAAAGGGTTATATTTATCATATGTTTTCAAAAGTTGCTCTTTAAATCATTTGATTCTCTTGGAAACACAAAGAGGCCCGTGAGATATCAGCACACTTAGGTGTCCCTAATTTCTTAACAATGGTAGGAAAGGGCACCACACTAAAAAGGGGGACTCTATGGTTTTGTTAACTTTGCTCTAACAAGGCCTGTTAAGTAGCTAAACATGCTTAGATTCATCATACAATGTCCAATATTTTACTTGCTTTGTATGTGAAATGGGGATAATAAAACCTGTACTTTCTACCTGATAAGGTTGTTTAAAAAATTAGATGACATTAGCTAGTGGATTGAAAACACGTTGAAAAAGTTCAAGTAGAGTATGAAGTCCTGATTGTTGACATTAGTGTTATTTATAGAGTGCCTACCTCATGCAGAGCAGAGCCTTCGGAAGAGGGGTTTCAAAGAAACAGGCCAGATATCACCACTAATATAAACAAGATTGTAATCCTTAAGTAAATCATTTGTTCCTGAGACTAGGAAGTTAGACAAAAGTGAAATAAACACATTTTATCATCATTTTTTCCTTGCCATCGCATTCACTGGTAGATCAACAGGTATTTGATCAAGCATATACATGCCTCATACACAAGCCCTACACACACACACACACACACACACACACACACACACACACACACACACACTGGATTTCCAGCAACTGGTAGAGTGTGATAACACCAAACACAATCTAAATGGGCATTGTTGATGTAAAGATTTAGAAACAGAGAGACTATGAAAGCCCTAGCTCTACCAGGGCAATTATATCACTATAAGAACGTATTCAAATCTTCTGTTTCTGATTACCGCATAATGAACCATCCCAAAATCGAATAGCCTGAAACAATAACCATTTTATTGCTTGTGTTTCCATGAGGGAGGAACAATGGCAGGGTTCAGTGAGGAGGGATGCCTCGTTTCTGCTTCACAGAGAGTCAACTGAGGCAGCTCAACTGAGCTTGAGGATCCAAGATGGCCTCACTCCCATGTCTGGGATTGCTGCTGGCTGCTGGCTGGAGCTCTTCAGTCTCCACTACAGGGCTTTTCTCTCCACGTGGTTTCTCATCCTCCAGGGCTCTCTCTGTATGTGGCCTCTTCTCCAGCAGGAGTCAGGGCTTCTTTATATGCTGACTAGCTTCCAAGAGGGCAAAATGCAAGTTTCAAGATCTTGTAAGGACTAGACCCAGAACCAATAGCAGCTTTACCTTCTTCCTGTCTTCTTGTAATGTGAGAAGACTAAGCTCCTAAATGTCGAACTACTGTGCTGGAGTATTCTGTGCTGTGGATGAGTAGTTCTTCTCGGCTCCAACACTAAAGACCGGCTTATCTGGGGATTGAGACTTCCCTCCCTGCACCCCCCCCCCCCCCGGACCCCAACCTCTTTGTTGTAAGTTCTAACAAAAGCTTTCCTGAGGCAGCCAGGAATATCAATGTCTGGATTAATGTATTAAATAGGAAGAGGGAGGTTTTCACCATATTCTTTGCTTTACTTTGGGTTAACTCCTTGTTAGTATGAAAATTCAGTTTAACAGTATATATCTGTTGCCCGGAGAATCACAATTCTTCTAGGTGAACTTCGTAAGATGGCACTGCCCTGTGAATTTCAGAAAGGATGCTGCAGAGAAAGAAATGATATAGGATACACAATTAAGTGGTAACAACAAACACTAATATTCATGACAGTTTTCCAAAGAACCTTAAAGGAAAGGGAGGTAGTCAAAGCTAGTGGATTATTTTCATAAACCTTTACTTCAATAAACAGTTGTAGAGAATTAATCTGGCATTAGTAAGATCATAAGATCCTAAATGCACAATCTTCCTCAAATGTTGTAGCTGAGAACAGGAGAAAAATCATACCTTCTTGCTTGCATGCTTGTTAGTTAAATCATATCTTAATCAGACTGCAAGAAATCAGATAGATCAAAAAGTGGCAGATATGCATATTGAAAATCAGACAGAAATTAAATACTTTGCTATAGTAATCTTATCATATTAAAGGCTCTGAGAAGTATCATAAGAAAAAGAAAACTGATTTTTAAAAAAAACTCAGCATTCCCCTATTGTTTTTGCTCCCAAAACTTTTTTTTTCTTTTCAAATCACTTTAAATTAAATAAAGTTTAGGTAATGTCATACTACAAGACTCCTAAGGGTTCTTTCAAACCCTAAGAGTCCATGATTCTTTGTATCAAAATTATAAAAATAATGGCTCAGAAAAAACAAAAGACTAAACTTTCAAGATTACCCTACATTTATTCTCATAATATAATCAGCCAATAAAATATAAAACTTTTCTTTTATACCCTTCTCAATCAAAAAATTCTAACGACCTGGAAGTCAAATCAATTTAAGGTTTATTGAAAAATTCTGATCATGTATGAGTAAAACATGCAGAAAGATAGGAGTAAGTGACAAGTCTGAGGTACTGTAACTATTTTTTTCTAATAAAGGGTGTGATTTCCTCTTGTGGTATTCCAAATGATGCATTTGTTAGGATGTTGCTTTGGGAAGAAGAGAAGAATGATTACCTAAAGCAAATACCAGAGAAAGTTTCATGGGAAAGGAGGGTCTTGCAGTGTGCTTTGTGTTCTTGTTGTGATAGAATTGCTACGAATCCATGTAAACTAACAATGCCTAATAGACTAAGTAATTGTGGTGCCATAGTGTTTACCTTCTTAGATTAGTTTTCTTCAACAAGGAATTAATGAACCAGCCATCTCTATGTTTCTGGTGCTAGGCTATGTGCTAGAAATGTGAATATGAGTAAGACATGGTCCATGCACCCAATGATAAATATTATAAGAGATAAAATGTATAGAATGTTATAAGGCACCCAAACTCTGTATGAATATACAGAGCCTGGGAAGAGCAAACAGAAGAGAAATACAATATAATAAGAAAACCCAAGTAAACTAAGAAAAAAACAAACAAACCCTAAAATAAAAACAGAAAAATTGTTGGCACTGGAAGGCAATGAGCCCAGAAGATATGGGACATTATTGCTGTAGAAAGAAGAGCCAGATAAGCAAATCTCAGTAGTTAATGGATCAAATTTTAAGGACCTACATCAGAGGATCCTAGACTTTAACAGATAAAGGGTCCTTGAAGCTTGCTAACCAGTCATTGTGCAGATAATTACACTAAGGCCCAAGATCCCAAAGTTGATTTGTTGCAGAAACGTGAACAGAATCTAGCTAGGACTTTTGACTTTGAACGAATCTTTTTCAGTACAAAATTATTTGAGGATCCTGTGACTTTTTTTCTTTTCTCTTCAATATCATACATGATTTGAAGTAAGTAGACTGGTATTTGTGGCTATAAATAGGCTTCAGTGATAATTATTTTAATGAGATTTGAGTTATAATCCATTAAACAACAATTTAAAGAATGCTCATATTAGAGGAACAGGAGTTTGACTTGCATTCAGAGAAAATGGCAGTAATTCAAGGCACACAAGGAGGGAAAAATTGACCTGGTCTCAGATGATATATGGCGGTGGTGCGTGGAAAGGAAGAAAGATATCAACACTAATTCAATATTTCATTTTCAAATGACTGGAAGAATGTTGATGTCATTGCCAGCTACAGCTGTGGGGGTAGGGAAGAAATGCTGATGCCTGCGAGGGCTAGGATGTGTCTGCAGAGAAGGAGAACTAGATGAGTGGGTTTCTCTGGAGGGAGAATTGATGCACCTGACTGTAGACTAATTATAACAGGCAAAATGAACTCAAAGATTATGATGATGTTGATGATGAGGGAAGGGCATTTGGCCTGTTACAGGGATGGAGGTAAGGGAGGACCTTTGGACCAAACCTTAACCTACATTATATATACAATCTACTATGAATAATCAGCCAATTTTAAATCTTGAAGGAGTATGAGAAGATGATCAAGTTTTTTTCTTCCTCTAAAAAAATTCCCCTGAGGCTTTAACAATGGATAATACAGAGTTTATGGTTTTGTCATGTTTTTAATGACTTCCCTTGATAAAATGTTTGAATATGTAATGTTCATTTTGCTAGTAAATTATTCCACATGCATGACTCTGACTCCTCTTTTCTATTCATTCCATGTCTTTTAATATAAATTGAAAATAGATCATCATTAAACTAAATTTCTCTCTCTAAAGGCAATTGGGTGAGAACCCCTTCTCAGCTTTTTATTCTCAAATCTAAACTTTACAGTTCCATGAAGTTTTCCTCATGGACATTATATACTAACTTTAGTGGTATTATTTTGCTGGCCCAACTTCAGTTTCTCTCTCTCTCCTATTTTAATTGAAGAGGCAATATCAGATATAGTTCTCTTGTTTTTTTAAAAAAAATCACTATTCAAATAATGAATGGGCATTTTTTATTTCTTGCAAGTTCTAGCTTTATTTATGTAGCCAGAAAGAACCCTTTTGAATTTCTTAAGAGTACTATACATTTATTTTAGGTCAGTTTGATAGTCAACATATGATGCTTCTCATTAATCCCCCAGGATAAATAAAAATGCTTCTTCCTTCCTTTGTCAGACAGACAGAGGCAGTTGTTTTGGAGAATATGTAAATAACTTTTTGAAATACATTTTCAAACTCCTCCTCAGCACTGTTATTTTGTTTTCCATTTACAAATTAACTCCAGCACCATAATTTCTTGGGACAAAAAAACACATTTCCCAGGTAGTACAGAAATGACAAATGGAGAAGGTTCCCTTAGCTTACAAAGCCCGCTACTTAACATTATTTTTTTGAATCTGCAGTCAAGAAATTGATCCATTGATAATTTTAATAGGTGTCTGAGAAAATAAAAACAGTGTATCAAATTCCTGTCACTGGCAATATTCATCTCTTCTGTGTAGCAGCAACTCTTGGGGATCTTTCATCATGGAGACATTACAGATATTTGCAAAGGGAAATGAGAGGGCGTAGGTATTTTATTTCTAGGCAATTCAAATTCTTCCTGCAAAGAATTTATAGCATCACATAAAAAGCTAAAATATGGGCATTCTCACTTACAATCCTGCACATCCTTTCAAGCCACTGTCCCTAAAATTCTCACATCCTACCCCCACAAATGCTTCCTTTACTCCTTCCGATGTATTCTTGTAAGCTCACCTCTTTTCTGTCTGTATAAAAGTAAGGTATTATTTTCCTGGACTCTCAATAACTTGCGCTTTGACCTTATTTAAGGTTGGCAAATATTTAGTTGGTGAATACTATAACTGTTTCTTTTGCTGATTCTATTCTGCTAAAAAGGTATCATGAGATATGCCTATGTACTGTTGCTTATTTCTAAAACAGTAGCAAGATAAGCTATAAATTCTGGTGTAAAACAGTGGGAGGAGGGACAATTAATTGACCTGTGACAATTGAGGGAGTGAGATTCAATTGATTACTCTTCTTGGAGTTGACAAGCTTTATTACATTGCTGGTGTCACATAGGAAAGAGTCCTTTTAGTCTGGGCTATTAACTTGATGTGTTTATAGAGGTTTTTCCTAAAGTATGTTCAGAGGACCAGCTGCAGCAACATCACCGAGGCTTTCTAAACTGGCAGATTCCTGTGTTTCCCCTGAGTCTGAGTGCCTCAGCGTTTCCAAAGGAGGGGCCTTGGAATCTGCATTTTAAATAAATAGTCCTGATTAGTCTGCTCACATTTAAAACACTTGACAATCACTGGTTTATAACATATTAATAAAGCAAGATTTGTATTCTAACCCAGATCTCCTTGTCGAACTTCAGAATCTGTTTATAGAACCAGCTATTAGTTCTTTCCCTTGAATGTTCTACAGGCATCTCATATTCATCCCATGCCCCACCCACTCAACCGCCTTGTCTTACCAATCAAAAGCCTAGGAGTCATTTGAGACTCTACACAATTCTCAACACTCAATTCATCACTAAGTGTTCTCATGTCTAGCTTCTTAAGAGTCTTATGTCTATCACCTCTTCTCCATTTCTATCTTTTCTAACACGCCAAGTTACAGTGACTTTTCATCTGTAAAACGAAGTGAGAGTGTATCACTTCCCTTTTTGAGCCCCCACAGTGGCACAGCATGGGGGAATAGTGTGAATGGTGGGCCACGTGTGCAGACAAGTCTTTTTTATTGTTATTGTACATAGAGAATTGAAAAACAATAACAAAACCGTTGGTCTGCTTTAACTATCACCGTTAAATGTGTTGATAAAAAATACTCCTTGCCTCTGGACTTTTCCCCTCAATCTCCTTGGCACATTATTGGCCCACATATACTTTGTATATATTTTTATTATCTTCATACATGCCACTTTATATAATTATCTCTTTACACGTTTTTCCATCCCCCTAAAATCTGAGCTCTTTATATATTTTCTATCCCCCGCAACTAGCAAAAAATACTCCTTATGCATTACAGCTGCTTAAGAAATGCAAATCTTTCATACTGAAATAAGTGGATTATTACAACATTATAAACAAGGTATGGATCAAATTGGAAGACTAGGCATATGAATCTGCATACTCATTTCCATAAAAATCTCTAGAAGTTGTGAAAGAGGGATATCTAATAATTATAATAATATGTAACTATTGAAACCAAGAAGATGTCATTAGTGGATTAGGTAATTTAAAGAATAATGAAGTTAAACAGGTGTGACAATTTTAATAAACCACTTCCCTAACACTGGCTACAGAACACATTAAACACATTAATACACACTTAGAGACACACACCCCCTGTCAACAGGTGAACATGGAATAACAGATTGAAAATGAGCAAAGACACACACCGAGGCCAGTCACCACCAGCCTGGGGCCCGCAGACTCTGATAGTTGTCCACAAAGAGTGTAATGTGGGCGTGGCTGGCTGCTCATAAGAAAGTGCCTCCAGCATTGGGGGCTTTGGGTGGGGTGGGGTCCCAGTGAGTCAACAAAGCGGAGCTGTGGAGCTCACCAGACCAATCAGATTCAGATTTGGCTATAAGCATAGAGGGAGGGCTCAACATAAGAAAGATGGCACCTGCCTGCTGGCTGCCCTGGAGAAGGAGCCCACACAGGGAAAATGCTGACTGTCTTACAGCCCTCCTCTGAAAGCCACACAGCTCAGTCATTCCCCTGTATGTCCCTGATGCCCCTTGAGTCATTGTCTGTCTGCCGGAGCCCAAGGTGAGTGCCTGCGAGCGAGGGAGTCTGTGTGCAGGCCCTTTAAGAGGATGTCTGGGCTTCCCACAGCCTTGCGTCCCACCCGGATGGTCAGAATCCCACTGTTTTTCATAGCCAGATGTTGTGGTGGGTCCTCTTTCTGACACTAGTATTGGGGCTGGGGAGTTTGGTGTGTGGGGCTGCGTTCCCTCGCTCATTTGGGGAAAATCTCCGCAGCTGAGATATCTCTCCTGGTTCTCAACCACCACATGGAGATTTGGGGCCTGTTCTGCATCTCCACCCCTCCTACCAGTCCTGACATGGCTTTTTCTTTATATCCTCAGTTATAAAACTTCTGTTTAGCCAAACTTCAGATGGTTTTCCAGGTTGGTTGTTTTATAATTTAGTTGTAATTTTACTTTGTTCATGGAAGGAAGCAGGCACAGTGTTTATGTTGTCTACCATTTTGGATCTCCCTCCTAAAAATTTTTATTTAATATTTATTTTAAGTATCAACAAGTAGGATGTCAGGTGAGAAACAAAAGCCTTTTATAATGTGGTGATATTCTACTTTAATAGAAAATATTCCATTCAGTATTTTAAAGCTTGTTTTATTTCACCTGGATATATCTAAGAGCATGTTTTTGTTTGTTTAAATACTCAGTCTAACTGGGAAGAGCTATTGATTGCAAGGTGTAAAATGATTCTGATTAACTTTGCAGTGCTGTAGCCAAAGCTTATTTAGTTAGGAAACATTTACCTTAACAACCCATAGTTTAAGTCTCTATCTGTATCAACCAATTTTCATTTTGTCTCTGTCTAGTCCATAATCTCTTTAATTTCTTTAACTTGCTTTTCTAAGCTGGCGATGTATTTCATTACAGTCATTGACAAGCATAGTCTAAATAATGACACAAGTAAGCAAACTGATTTAAGTGATGGCTTGTTGGCTTTGGCACAATAGAGAGAAGAGCTGGCTGGTAGAGTTGTTAGCAGAGTCATTGTAGGTAACTGTCAGTGAAAATAAGTTGTGTTATGTTCTAGTATTACAGTAATTTTCACAAAATTAATTTTATACTTTTCATATATTTTGTTTCTATGTTTTAGTCCAGATATTTTTTACTGAGTGTCTTGAGCTCACTAAACCTCTCTTTTACTCTGATCAATTTGCCATGTATTGAGTTCCTACTTGCTGTTATAGTATTTTTACATTTTTTTAACATCCGCTCAATTACTTTTCGTATATTAAAGTTCTCTACATTATTGTCTATTTCCTGAGACATATGAATTTGTTATTTTGAAATATATATATAGCTAAGTCTACTTTAAGCTTATTTTAATTGTCCCTTAGTCTTATTTCTTGGCATACCTGGTAATTTTGTTTAAATGTTAGATATTGCGATTAAAATTGTAGAGGCTTTGAATAATGTTATCTTCCTTCAGAGAGGATTCATTCTATCCTCTGGCACATGGCAGAAGGTTGAATCAACTCAATCTAGTTCTGACTGTGCTGATTCAAGCTGGCTTGAAGTCTTGGTAAGGCTTATTTTACTTCTGGTTTGCTGCTACTCATCCACCTGCAGTGGTTTTGACCCACAGCCTGGAGCTTCCTAAGGCCTGTCCAATTTCACAGGTCATGGACTCCAACTTTTGCTTCCTGGCACAAAGGGATGCCTAAAATTCCCATGCCTTTCAACCACTTTCATCTTATGCTTTTTAGCTTTCTGCCTTGCTCAGATTAAACAGCAAATGACTACAGTAAATGAATCCCAAGTGTTAGCTCAATTCCCTATACCTCACTTTCTCAATACCTGGCTGCCTTGACAGCCTTGAACTCCAAGTTTTGTTTTCCTGGCTTATGAAATTGTCTAAATTAATCTCTACCTCTTATCAATTACCCTTTGCCTTCCTATCCAGCCCATCTTCCCATACACAGGCTCAGTGAATGTCCTAGTGTATCAGCAGGCAGAAATTTGAGTTAACTTCAATAATCTTTCCTTCTCTCTACAATCTGGGCCCTTCAATCTTTTCTGTCACAGTAGTTAGTACCCTGATGCCCACAAACAGATGTTTTGTGTTTTATGGGACTTTAAAATGTTTTCTCTGGGAGCATTGGTATGCTATAAGCTACAATATCAAGCAAAGAGTAGAAATCTCCTGGTCAACCTCTTAATATATGATTTATTATCAAAGATTGTTTTGATAATATTTATTTCCATTTTTGTATTTTTTCAAATATGATTGTTTCTAAAATTTATCCATGTAGGTTGTTTGAAAAGAGGAAACCATCTTTAAAAATCTGTACTTCCAAATATGTCACAACTTTCATAATTTTAGAATTTGTTTTTCTTGGATGAAATTCTCCATCTTTGATTTCAGATGAAAAAGGGGGTATTTTAAATTTTTAAAAAATAAACTATGTCAGTTTACCTTGTTTTTTTCTTTCTTTTTTTTTTGGTGTGTGTGTGTGTGTGTGTGTGTGTGTGTGTGTGTGTGTGTGTATGTTCTATGTTTTATAAATATGAGTGTGCATATATGCATACATATATGCATATAAAGCTGAGATATCAATACAGAATGAAATTTTTTTCAAATAAAGATAACACAGAAGCAGCTGCTATTCTCTAAATAGAAGAAACAATAAGTTTGATTTTAATTTTAAATTTATTTCCATGTAATTTTATGCCATTTCAACATTTGCTTATTTTGTCATTAATTTCTCAGTTTTGATAGTTTAACAGTATATTCTCCATAGTGCATACATTATATAGCTCTGGTGTAGTTTCTCACTTACATTCATAATACTTATAATTAGGGAAGTGTTAGAAGGCTTTCTGAACAGGAAGGGGACAAAATTGAAAAATATGTGGGAATAAGAAGGGAGATACTGACAATATGGTGAAATGAGTCACTTATCAAGGAGAGTAAAACTTTTTTTTTAATATAAAGTTATCATAAAGAACCATAATGTTTGAAGGCATGAAATTAATATTGTTAAAGAAATTCTGGGTTCTCCAATTTGAAAAATGTCTGAGGAAGCAGATATTGTGATAAAAGTAAGGGTCATTAAGATTGAGTTAATTGGTTTCTTAGTTACTGACATGATTCTTTCAAAGGATTCTGAAAGTCATACAAGATTATGTAATGTAGAAAAAAGTAATTTATTTTACAATTATTTTTGTTAAATAGTTTTCAATTCTCCACTGAAATTTTAAATCTCTCTTTTGATATACTTCAACATATTAAACACAACTATTTTAAAACTTGTGTTTGATACTTCTGTTTGATTAGCATCCCTATAGACCTGTTTTTATAATTTCTCTATTTCTCTCAATTTTCAATCATAGTGTCTTAGTTTCTCATATAATGATTAGTTTTGATTGAGTGCTAGGTATCATATATGAAAAACTGAAGAGATAAATTAAGGCCTAATTGATGGTATCTTCCTTCTGATAAGAAATTTGCATCTGGAAGATGGCTAGGGGTACTAGTCATTTCAAGTCATATTTATTCAATCAAGAATAGATTTAAGCTCAAGATAGGTTTAGACCTTGCCAAAATTGGTTATTTCTAGTTTAACCTTGCCCATAGAGTGCATGTGGACTTTAGGATCCTATTGAAAGTTGGTACAGTTTTCCAGGGACCTACTTTCCCCATTGCCAAGCCCCCAATTTTAATTTGCATCTTCCTAGGCCTGTGAGGGTTTGGTCACTCAGCTCAACAAACTTAGTTTTTAGTTATCTTTTCTGAAATTGGAAGATACTCCTAGAAGAAAAGCAATCTCAAATGCTGAATTCAAGTTTCAAGATTTTCTTTTTTTCTTGGATCTTAACAAAATAATTCTGAAATATCAGTTCTTCCTTGCATTCAAATAGTTTTTTCTATTTTATCTAGAGTTTCAAGTTGTTCTCAATGGGAGATTTGATATGAATGCCTAAAGTATCATTACTATAAGAGAGCACCCTCAGCTTTGTTTAAATATGAATAAAAGTTATTTTTTATTGCCACCCCAAAATGCACAACTAGATTTTATCCAATTCAATCACTGTAGAGAATTATCTGGATTGTATTCTACTCATTTCATTACATTGAATTTTAAAAAAATTGGACAAGTAATATATGTTTACTCTAGTATCTTAAATAATTCAAAGATATATTAATAAAAAGCTAATAATTTCCCTCCTCATTCCTCACATCCTTGACCAAACTCTGCCCCTTCAAATACCCAATGTTCAGCACGTATATATTTACATTTACCTTTATATATACTTAAACTTATATATATGTACTTTTAAAAATAAATGAAAAATCATAGCATACTGGTTGCGCTAATTTATTTTAATGACTTTCCAAATAAATTATGCAACAGGCATTTAAAAATTATGTAAAGAACATCATCAATTTTTGGTAGACAGTAATTTAATAAAATAAGCAAAATTTGAGGTTTTCCTTTTGAAGGCAAGATGTGTTTTAGTGCTCGTCTTTTTCATTGGTTTCAGAGGAGTAAAGTCCTTATGAGACTCTGACTTGAATGACTTCTAAGTTCTCTATGCATCCCATTTCAAGTTTCTGTGGGTAAGTAGCATGTGGTGATCTTTAAGGACTGCATCGTCTTAAGCAAAATGTATTTGTGGGCTTGAAGGATTTAAGGACTGTAGAAGAAACTTTACACACAGACATTATATGTATATATGAAATATATAAAATAAATTAAATAGCATACATTTATAATAAATTAGAATTCAATATCACCTTTATTATATACATATATACACACAGACAAACACACACTATATGATGACATACATATATATGAGGTTTGATACTCAAATTCTGTTCTTTGATTCTGAGATCTCGCCTGTCCACTCAGTTACACTGTACTTCAATTTCTTCAGTTTCATTACATTTATGTTTTTTTAATTTTTCAATTGTCTCATAATTGTACAAATTTTGTATTTATATTTCTGAAAATGTTATTATAATTTTCTCAGAATTTTGCAAAACCAAATACAAATTGTTTGTACTTTTGTAGGCAGTTCTACTCTACAATGCATTAGGACAAGGCTAGGTAAACCTATACATTCCCATGCAACATTTTCTTTTAAATGAGGAAAAAAATATCTTCAGTCACAAATATGAAGAGTTTCTTGAATTTCTATCGATTTTAGGCTGATAGTTTAAGAGGGTGCATGATTATCCTGTAGAAGTCTTCTTAATATAAATGATTGTCCTCAGTATTTGACCAGTTAAGCAGAAGTTCCAATTAAAGTGGGTATTCATACACTATGGTTCATACATTAATATATATGTGCATATACATATATATCTTATCATAGAGTGCACATATTAGGTCTGACAATTAAGTTGTGAACTCATCCTAGAAAAAAAATGCTACATACCTCATTGCTGAATATCACTATGGTCACCTTCAAAGTACTCCCCTTGGGAAGCTATGCACTGACACCAAAGCCTACTCCACCCTTCAAAGCAATTTTGGAACTCTTTCTGGAGTGGCCATCAGAGCTGTCATCGTATTATCCTTGATGTACTGAATGTCATCAAAATGTCTTCCTTTCAATATTTCCTTTATGTTTGTTAAAGAAAGGAGTCATTGGGGGCCATATGAGGTGAGTAGGGAGGGTGTTTCAATACAGTTATTTGTTTACTGGCTAAAAACTCCCTCACAGACAGTGCCGTGTGAGCTGGTGCATTGTTGTGATGCAAGAGTCATGAATTGTTGGTGAAAAGTTCATGACGTTTTCATCTAACTTTTTCATGCAGCCTTTTCAGCACTTCCAAATGGTAAACTTGGTTAACTGTTTGTCCAGTTGTTACAAATTCATAATGAATAATTCCTCTGATATCAAAAAAGTTTAGTGACATCATTTTGACTCTTGATTTGGACTAATGGAACTTTTTTGGTAGTGGAGAATTGGCTGACTTCCATTGTTTACTTTGACCCTTTGTTTCAGGGTCATATTGATACACCCATGTTTCATGACCAGTGATAACATGGCCCAAAACATCATCTTGCCTCTCCAAAAGGTCTTGGCAAACTTTGACTCTCCTTTGCTTTTGTTCATCAGTGAGCTTCTTCGGGACCACCTTTGCACACACCTTTCTCATGCCAAGATTTTCAGTTAAGATTTTCCTAACTTTCTCTATCGATGTTTAATTTACTTGGTCTGCTATGCTTCTCACCGTCAGATGACGATTTTGACGCACAATTCGACGAATTTTTGCAATGTTTTCATCAGTTCTGCTCGTTACTGGCTTCCCTGATCTCTCTTCATCAGTGACACATCCTTTCTTCTCAGAAAAATGTTTAATCCATTTGTACACTGCCATTTTCTTCATGGCATTATCCATAAACTTGGACTAACATGTCCTGATTTCACTTCCAATCTTGCCAAGTTTAACAAGAAATTTAATGTTTGTTCATTGCTCTAACTCAAGCTCAGGCATTCTCACAATGGAATACAAAAACACTCAACAACAATAATGAATGCCACTCAGCAAGACACCACCACGAGTCAACACAAACACAGCTGTGAGACACTGATATACCAAGATTATGAAACCTTACCGAGCTGTTTGTACAGGGCTGCCAATGTAAGCACATGGTGGCAAGTTTGCTAACCTAATTGTCAGACCTTGTATATTTTACATATTTTGTTTTAATGTAAAATATATATGTATATATATATATATAT
>NW_017731474.1:3073487-3075764 GCF_001890085.2 Hipposideros armiger
GAGAGAGAGAGAGAGAGAGAGTGTTTTGGCCAGTCAATACACTTAATGTGATAACATTTCTTACTAACTCATGTTTATTGAATTTTGCTAAGAATTTAACTTAGTTTTCAGAAAAATTACAATTTTTCTTTTATTGTCCTCACATTTTATCTTTCAAAAATTAGTTGAAATAGGTTTGGGAACAAGCACTACTGGTTCTTATTCAGCATGCAGATCAACATGTCACAGCAGATGTGGGTAGATGTGCTGAAGGGAACCTCTGGCTACTAGGATCAAGAGCACCATGGAACACATTACTGAAGGAATAAAGTCTTCTTGTAAATGAATGGAGAGTCAGTTAAATGAACTTTCCTTCTGCTGCAATGAATATCTTCTTTCCATCCATTAAACCTCCAAAACTAGGACTGGGAGAAATCTTTGTTGTTAGAACAACACATTTTCTTGTTGGCCCTGTGCTCTGGAATGCTATTTAAATCAAAGACTGCTACAAAACAGTTTTTAGATTTTACCTAAATAATTTCTATAAATCTTTTCATTTAGTTTGCTTCTGTAGAAATGGCTGAAATTGTTGGTGCTATTCCTGGAAATTGCTATGCATTTTACATTTTCTGCTTCAAAACTGTCTGCATTGTAGGCAATTCTCTGGCTACCCCAAAATTTAATATTTTATTATACCACTATTTTTCCTATTAGAAATTTCATAATTTAAAGGCTGTGTCTAAAATTAAATTATCTTTTTGACCAAACTGGCCAGCTAAATTTAGCAATGAATAGATAGCTTTTTTTTTTCAATGTCTTGCCTGATAATTGAAAATTTTGAATCAACCAGTTGTTTTGACTTTACCTAGACATTGCTTAAGCAGGTTTATTCCACAGTCTGGTTACCACAGTGCGTGGCTCACATAAACACATCTAGAGCCTATTTGCAAATTTTCACACTAAATACTAAATTAAGGTATGCTTTTGATCAATAAAGTCTTATCAACCCATAAATCTCCTGCATGATTGTAATAACAACTAGAGTCCTTTAAAACTGTTGTCACATAATTGTGAAGTTGACTACTTTCTCCCGGTCCATTTCATGTCTGCAGGCAAAAATATAAATACATTAAAACACAATTCCCCAAACTTCCCTTGCTTCTCTAGGTTCCAGAGGTATCAAAAGACGGGTGTGATTGAAATGAGCCCTGAGTGATTTGTTGTTACTGTCTTTTAAGAAACCCATGAAATTCACAGTGACTTAAAAATGAAACTCATGAATCTGTTTTAAAGTTCACATAAATCTGAAAGTTGAAGTTAAACTTGAAGGTCACATGAAACATAAGAACCAGAAACCCTAGGGTTTCTTAGCGTGTTAGTTATTCTGGTTCTGTCAGTTCTGTGTGACCAGGCCAATTTCCTTTGG
This sequence comes from Hipposideros armiger, assembly GCF_001890085.2. Lineage (NCBI taxonomy): Eukaryota > Metazoa > Chordata > Mammalia > Chiroptera > Hipposideridae > Hipposideros > Hipposideros armiger. The sequence continues at coordinate 3,074,893 of NW_017731474.1, forward strand.
AACGTTGAATTATGAAAGGACATCCCTTTCTGTCAGTCAACTCTCAAGTACATTAGTAAAATCTCAAACTTCTTTAAGAAATGATAGGTGAACATTTTGTAGTTTTTCATCTCTGATATGTGACATTTTCTTTTTTGGTCTCTAAATATTGACTCTATTACATATGAAGGGATTGGGAGAACATTTTTGTTAAACAGAAACTTCTTACAGGATGTTGCTCCCTTTTGCCATGATCAAAGCATTCCTCCTGGCCCTCCACTTCTTTACCGCCCCCTGTAGGCTCCTGCTGGGCACTGCCCTGGTAGTAGTGCGCTCTCCCTTGAGCATCTATCAACTGCGCACCTGCTAGGGAACCTTCCTGCCCCACTGAATGGGCTCTCACGCGTCCTTCCTCTAGGAGTCTCCAAGCTGATTCTCAAAATCCTTGCGATGATAAAGCTACGTGACCATCCACAGCAAAGTGGAATGAAATATTTCTCCTTTGTTCATTGCACAGTGTTGAAAATATCACAAAGCTTTGCTAAACCCAGAATAGGGTTTAAAATAAATTGTTATTTCAGTTTTTAATTTCTCCTACCACCCCTCTTGTTGAGGCACGAGGTGCTCTGAATATCAGACATCATTCAGAAAACTAAGGCTTTGATAGTAGGTCAGTACATAGTCCTTTGCTCCATTGCTACTTAAGGTGACTTTGCTCCCAAGAGGCTCTTAACTACTGCTACACATAGATTTCGGGGGTCTCCATCTTATTTCTCTGTTCCATAAATTGAGATGTTGGATCTTTCTTTCTTTCTTTCTTTCTTTCTTTCTTTCTTTCTTTCTTTCTTTCTTTCTTTCTTTCTTTCTTTCTTTCTTTCTTTCTTTCTTTCTTT
>NW_017731474.1:3076014-3098381 GCF_001890085.2 Hipposideros armiger
ATATAAGTTGTGTGCTTGCTAAAGTCTAGGAGATGGGAGAAATGGAAAGATGCTGATCAAAGGGTGTAAACTTCTAGTTATAAGGTGAATAAGTTCTGGGGATCAAATATACGGCATGATTACTATAATTAACAATACTGGATTATATACTTGAAAGTTGCTAGGCAAGTAGATCTTAAATGTTCTCATCATCCACAAACACAATGATAATTATGTGAGGTGATAGATGTGTTAAAAACTTTATTTATTTTTGTTGTTGTTATTGTTTGCTATTTTGATTCTTGGCTCCATTCTCATTTAGCATGAATCTTTTATTTCCAAGAAATAGTGTTGGTTTCTTAGCAAAGAGATTTTGAGTGTCCAAGTGTCCTGGATGTGTGTCCTTGTATTTCTGAACCTAGTGATGAACTGAGCTTGAGTTCTTTCATGGGAAGTTCCTCAGCCTCTACTCCAGTGTTCTTAAGGAAGGCTTAGTCAATGGTTTGGTGGACAAGGCAAGCTATAAATAAATACCATTAAGACTCAAATATGGACACTTCCCCACCTGACACATTTATAATAGGACTACAGGGTATGCATTATTACCTGATTTTTTTCAGTTGAATAAGCTTGGCCTTAAAGAGTTTAAGGGCCTCACACCCAGTGAGCAACACTGTAGATTCTGAAGCCAGACCCCACCTACTGCCTTTCACTACGCCTTTGAAACTGGGATGTGGCATAAAAATCACAGCATTTCCAGGGAAAAACTATCCTAGAAGAAGATGGGAAAAATTATTTTCATTTTTTTCATTTACTCTCTCATTCATCAGGAAGTGACTGGCATTCAAGTTCTCTGGATTGAAACTGGACTTTCTTCTTCTTTCAGCTTCTCACAGAGAAATTTCTGTTTTTAAGAAAATAGCTGTTTGACGTCACTTTTTAGTTTGCTTGAAACTTCTGTGGCATTTTATTTTAAAGTGACAGCTAGCATTGTTCAGTCATAACGAAAGAGAAATATTTCTTAGAATTATAGAATGTGGGGTCTGAGAAACAGAGTCCAATTCCCCACCTGAGGCTTCAGTCCCACCAGCGAAGGGACTGCCATGCTTCACTGTATCCGCATTTGACTACTGACCATCACCTGTAACACACCACACCATTTTCAGAGCAGTCTTGTCACACTACAGTTGTTTCAATGTTGGGCTCAAAGCTTCTGCTTGTACCTGTGCCTTCTAAGAGGATATGCAATTATCTCATGTCTCTCCCACATGGGGGTCTTTCCGAAACCCTCAGGACCCCCTTTATAACAATGAAAATGACTGCTCATGAGTCTTTTTCATTTTTAGCTTCATGGAGCATTAAAAAAGAAAAAGTACTGCTTGAAATACCCTCTGAGGTAAAGAGAATAAGTGTTTATAGGAGAGTCAAATTAGATTTAGCAAAGATTAATGGATCCCAAACCAGGATTCTTCTGGCTTATTTATTAGAACTCTTTTGTGCAAGGCTCCCTCCTTTTCTAGGTAAACTGTTTCCATTTTTCTTCAATCCAGTGTGAAGTGCTCTTAGAACCCCAGACTCTGCCCTGGCTCATGATTATATTCATGTCCTCAAGACTACAGCAAGTGGCCACAGCTATTTCTGATCAGTGCAGATAGATTATGTTCTCCTAGAAAGGCAGTGCTCATAAACTGATGAGTGCTTAGATAATATCAGTGCAGAGACAATATAAGATGTAAAGAAATAATTGGCAGAAGGCCATGGGGATGGTACACACTAAGGTGATTTCCTGAGATGGAGTGGTTACATGGTAAAAATATATTATTGGGTTGTCAGAAAAGTCATGACTTATTTTTCTATGTTTTCCATTGCAAACATGCATCATGACTTTTCCGACAACCCAATATTTCAAACTTGTCCCCTTGTGTACTTCATGTCCCATCTTACCCAGAGTCATGCTCAATGTATTTCTATTTCCCAAAGTTCCAAAAACCATCAGGAGACACAATTGCAGGAGTTTCTCACATATATCCCATATCCACTGCCACTGCCCTGAGTCCTTCATGATATTTTTCCTGGATGTTTGAAATGTCCTCTTCATTGTTCTCTGTCACTCCAGCCATTTCCTCTTGCAAATTCAAAACCCACATGGCTTCCAGGGTTACCCTCTCCAAACTTAGATCTAACTGAGTCTATATGCCACTCAAAAGCCTTCAATTACTTCCCATTATGTGGAAAATAATATGCAGTTCTTCAGGCTTATGATCTGACTCTTACAATTTCCCCAAAACTCCCAAAAGACCTTCACTAATACATTCTTGGTTTTACAGGACTAAGAACTGTATTTGCTATTATCTAACTACAGCTTGCATTTTTTCCTGCTTCTGTGTTCTTAAACACACTGGTTTTCCCCTCTTTTTAGAACTCTAATTGTTTCTTAGCTACCTACCAGACTTCCTATTTTTTAGAAGCCTGTTAAAATCTAACCTTCCCCCCAAAAGCTTTCTGTGTTCCCCATTTTTAAAAACTTTTTCTCAGTTCTGTTACATATTTATCACCATCAGCCACTATAGATTATTTATATATTTGAGTTTCCTGATACATTGCCATTCCTGGAGAAGAAAGTTAAAACCTTTTAAGTTTAAAAACGTAAAAAAGTTTTATGAATTGAACTGAATCCCAACTGATGTTAGCATATCCTTGTATTTTTGTCATTCATTTCCTCAGCATATGATTGTTGAATGACTACTACATGACCACTAAAAGAAATCCAAGTCTAGTGGGAAGATCTGCACAAATACATCTAAGTCTAATTTTGTGTAGGAAAATGCTGTAATCAAACAGATAAAATGGAGCTGGTGCACCTGTGATAACTTCATTTTATGCTGTGCTTTTTCAGTGCCCTTTTTATTTCTCTTTCTTCCATTTTTCTTAATCATTCAAGCTTTGGTCTCTTGTAGCTTGTACCTGTATTGTTATTGAAAGCCATGTAAGACAAAACATAGCCCAGTACTTTTTCTTTCTTTTCATAGTACTCTGTTCTTAGTTCTCCTTTCCTTCTTGGCCACAATAACAACTACTGATTCCTTCAGCATTTTCTCTTTCTTGCTTGCTTCACTGTTGAAGGCAGTCTCTTATTTTCACACATTTCAGCACATAAGGCAGTGAAGTTCTAGGGTTTTTCTGTTAATAAATATAATCAAAGAGAAAAAAAGTGTTAATCCAAGAAGAAAATTCAGAAAAATTCACTTACAAAGGTCATCAAATCCTAGTTTTTGGAGTTCTTCTGGGACAGTTGTATTTGATGGTACCATTATACTTCTGCTCTCATGAATATCTATTTTTATTATAATAAGGTATACATAACACAAAATTTATCATTTTAATCATATTTGTGTACAATTTTGTGGCATTAAGTATATTTACGTTGTTGTGCAACCATCCATCTCCAGAGCCTTTTAGTCTCCCCTAAATGAAGCTCTGTGCCCATTAAACACCAAATCACCATTTCCCACCCTCACTGCAGCCCCTAGAAGCTAGCATTCTACTGACTGTCTTTATGAATTTGACTACCCTATGAACCCATATAAGTGAAATCATACAGTATTTGTCCTTTTGTGATTGGTTTGTTTCATTTAGCATAATACCTTCAAATTTCATCCGTGTTGTAGCATGTCTCAGAATGTCCGTCCTTTTTAAAGCTGAATAATTTTCCATTGCATATACATACTACATTTTGTTTATTCACTCATCTATGGATGGACACTTGCGTTGCTTCCACTTCTGGGCTATTGTGAATAACGCTGCTATGAACTTGGGTGTACAAATATTTGTTTGAGTCTTTACTTTCACTTCTTTTGGGTGTATATCCAGAAGTGGAACTGCTAGATTGTCTAGTAATTATACATTTAATTTGTTGAGGAATCACCATACCTGTTTCCATAATAGCTATAAGATTTTATATCCCCAACAAAAATGAACAAGAGTTTCTACCAACACTTGCCATGTTCTGGTGTTTAGTGTTGTTGTTTTGTTTTTTAAATAATAGCTGTCCTAATGGGTGTGGGGTGGTATCTCATGTGGTCTCATGGATATTTCTGATGGTGACAGTTATCAAATCTCACCCCCTTTCAATCTTCTATCTCTTATTTCATTTTGCTCCATGAAGGTGTCTTTTCTAAGGATGTCATCTAAAGGGTCATGTAGGACAGAATAGTAGATATTCTTTGTGAGAAGGAATTTTTTTAGATTTGTAAGACCTGAATACTGATGCTGCTCATCACAGCTGGATTGCTCCCCCCTCACCAAGATCTCTGTAGGAAATTTCCTCATACCTCTTTCCATTTATGACCACATTTGACATTAGTTCAGATGTGGTTCTACCCTAAAGCAAGAATCCACTTATTTTCATTCAACCATTCATTAATTCATCCCTCCATGCATTTATTCAACAATTAGTTATAACATACTTGTACTCTATTTAAAGCTTCTAGCAATTCATATTATTATCTTTATTGCTTATGGTTAAGGAAATATACTAATGAAATAGTTGGACACTTTCTGACTGATTAAGTGTCCAGACTTGGTTTTCTGAATATCTTTTCTGTCAGGGCCAAGTTTTGTGAGGTACAATACATTATCCCTTTATCTTAGAAGTGAATGTTTATATATTGCTCAAGTCAGCATTTTAAAGTGGGGCCCAATACTTTAAAAAATCTATTTATACAACATAAAGTAGGTACTTGTATTCTACATAGAAATGGAAAGTATTTGTATCTTTCTTATATTTTAAATAACATATTGTGAGCTAAGGATGCTTAATAAAGTACTAAATAATGTATTAGAAAGGAAACTTATTAAACACAATTACTTGGGTCTTGTCGAATTTTTTTTAATTCAACCTTTATATCATTATTATAACTATATTGTTTATTTTTTCTTTCTATCTTTTCTTTCTTTCTTTCTTTCTCTCTCTCTCTCTCTCTCTCTCTCTCTCTCTCTCTCTCTCTCTCTCTCTCTTCTTTCTTTTGTGCTTTTTTGAGTAAGAGGAAACAAGATTGACAGTGAGAATTGCCATATGCAATGTTTTATTATTGTTAGATTTCAGGGTTAGAATTACATAAGAGATGGTATAATTTTGCATCAAATGCCTCCCCAAATAAATGTATTATTTTTCCACTGAGCTTTGTTCCCAGGAATTAGTCACCATATCTCATTGTAGAAATATTTCCATGTGTAATTAATTGAAATATAACATGAAGGTAACAGATTTAAAATGAAAAAGACCATAATCTACCCAAACCTCTTCAACCACAGACAAAAACCATATTTTGGGTTTGGTCCTTGTTTTGATGATTATAGGCTTTATCTTTATTTGTGTCTTACTTGGGCTGTTTTCATTGCCTGGGAGGACATGGTGTACATTGTAAAATAATGCAGTAAGATAATTGAACATATTTCCCTTGTCTCTGGGCACACTTATACTTGTATACACAGTCACATTACAAGGGCTGAGGATGCAGCAGCCTCAGCTATAAACTATTATCATGACAATGCTGGCATGCCAGGGCTGCTGCCACACTGAGAAGCAGACTGGGTGTTCCAATGGGATGGATTGTCTGAGAGTCAGTTGAGGAATCAATTCCCCTCATAGAAAGTCTGATGAGCTTAAAAGAAAAAGGCCTGTGGCACAAAACCAACTAACATCTAATCCTTTGCCAGCAGAAGTTTTATAGAAAGCACAAAATGAGTGGCAAACTGAGACATTCTTTGGAGTCTAGAACCAGGGAACAAACACAGCCACAATCATTCTCCCTGTTGTCAGTCAAAACAAACCTTGTTGCTTACATTTCTTCTGACCTCTTACATGAGAAAAGGGATTCAAAACCAGGTACTGTCACTCAGGAAACCTGGTTAAGTGAAATGAAATAGCTTTCAAATCCAAATGTTAGTCAGAAGCAAATTCAACATGATTTGAGAATCCGAGTTTGGAATTCAGAGCCTAAATCAGAGCAAATGATTTTGAAGACAGCACTGGAAACTTGAAAATGTATATCAGAATCAGGAGTAGGGCCTTGGTCACTTTTAGGGGAGGCAGGAAACTCTCAATTTCCTAATTTCTCTACTCAAATTACAAATAGAACCTGAAATAAAGTAGGGGTGCTCTCTACTGTCTCTGCCTAATGGCAAACAAAGTTGACCAGACTTTGCCCTCCATAAGTGGCTGTAAGAGCCCTCATCAAGAATGAGAAGAACACCATTGGTTTGGAGGAAAGTACATTAGATCTGGGGTCAAATCACCAAGGTCTGAATGTCAGCCTCTTCCCTCATCATTTTTGATGTCATTGTGGTTTTTTGGAAATGTCACTTCACCTTCTTTGGCTTTAGTTTTCTTTTACCTGGAAAGTGGGAACATTGTCATCCCTACCAGAGGACAATGTGAAGATGTTCTATACACTTTTGCCAGGGATTATCTTTATTTGAAAGCTGAACTCCTTTCTCAGCAATAATTCTTTAAAACCCTCTGTTTTTGTAGTTGAGTTGGAAATGTGTCTTGGGAACTCAGTGTCTGGTGAATGTAACTGGTTTTTTTCTAGCCTGTGATCTACTCCTAGAATAGACTTCTATGTTAGGGTAGAACTAGCCACTATATCAGATAAATCTAAAATTGTAGCACCTTAACATAAATTTATTTCTCGCACATATAAAAGATGTCATCCTTGTTCATGGGCTCTTTTCCTCCAGGTGAAAATTCGAGAACCTGGTTTCTTCTTTTTTGGCTTCATCATTTTCAAGACATGGCTTCCAACATTGCTATGTATGAAGCCATTGGGAAAGGAAAGAACACAGAGGTATGGCAGGGGAGGTTTTGATGAGCCAGCCCTGACAGTGACACATATCCCTTCTGCTTAGTTTCCATTGACTAGAATTCAAGCTCACGGCCACAGCACTCTGTAAGGATGGCTGGGGGACGTAAGGATTTGGGGGCCTGGGAGAAGATGAAATTGAACTGGTGAACAGATAGCCAATGTCCACTACAATTTAGGATCAGAAGAACAACTCACACAGTCTCTGGTCTATAATAGTTATGTTGATCATTTTGAGTGAAGTATCGATTAATGAAGGTAGAAAGATTAAACTTTTCACAGACCCCCAGAGGACATTAAAAAAAGCTTGTGTTCTGCAGCAGTAGGCATATGTGAGCTTGTGAGAGGCACAGGCAGGAGATGACACTGATTCAGACATCATGTCTTTCCCCTGTATCTTCTCACAGAGGCTGGCTGAGTTGGCTTGGCTCTATGGGGGGCGAGGGGTGGGGGAGGCTGATTCCCAGTGGTCAACACAAGAATGCTTCAGTGACCAGTTGAGCTTGTTTTGGCCTGCAATACTTTCTGGAAAATTGTCATTCCAGGAATGTGGTAGAAAAGCTTGTAAAAAAGCATGGTCCTTGCTGGTTACTGCCCTGTCTCTGTGAACTTTCCTAGTTCTTATGGGAGACATGTAAACCATAAAACCATCCATATGTGGACAGCAATCTCATGGGCTAACTTGTAGGCAAGAGATATTTTACAGTCAAGAACTAGCCTCAGAAAATAAGTCTTGTTAATGAATAGATGATTCTGTGCTTCCTGAGGGTATGTGGATATAAGGACTCATGATGTGAGAGGACCATGAACTAAAGGAAATTGGTCTATTGGGTTGGTGGGGGCCTCAAGAATGAAAGACATCCTATCCCTGAATTATAAGCATTTCCAAGTATCACATAATTGCATTTCAACCAAGATTTTTTATAAAAAATACAATGTTGTCTTTGGGCTTGTTAGCTATAGGCTCTCTCACATGTTTTTATTCCTCATAATGCTTTTTTAAGCAAAACAAAGCAAAAGCGTATATGAGAATGATTTTGTGCACTGAGAACTTTTCAAATTAAATTCGTTACCCACTCTTACTGAGTGCCCTTCACTTAGCAGCAGTTCATAAACTTCAGTGAAAATTAAAGTCTGTAGAAAATTGTATTCAAATTCCAAATTCCTGTCTCTCCATCCCCTGCAAGAAATTCTGAATCAATAAGTCTCAGTCAAGGCCTGGAAACCTGAATTTTCATATGACCCTCACACCCAATAATTCTGATGTAGCTAGTCCTCACACTTTAGGAAATAAAGGCTTAGTGATTTAGGATGACTTGCTGATGTTTGTGCAAAAATGTGCACAGAGTTTTCTCTGACTCTTAACATTAACTATCACATGATTATCATTGTTAAGAAGATGAACATTTGCTCTTTTATTTATTTCAGTTAGTCAGCAAGGGTACAATGGATTTAGATGAAATGGGTAAAATAATTTGTGGGCATTGTAAGAGATAGTCTGATATAACCCCAACTATTTGGTGCCTACTATGTTCTAGGTACTGCACTGGGCACTTTATATTCATCATGTCTAAATGTCACAAGCCTGAGAGGTTGGTGTTATTGATTTGATTGTATAGTTGAGGAAACTGCACCTCAAAGAAGTTAAGTGACTTGCTAAACTTAGAAAGCTAGTAAGTAGCAGAGCCCAGATTTTGATCTTACTGTGTTTGACCCCAGGACCATTCCCTTTTATCTGATCTAGATCAAACCAGAGAGCTTCAGGCCAGGATACTGGTGGCCAGAGAGGAAGCAAGAGCAGGCGATGAGGGAGGGATCTGAGGATATGGCAGAGGGAGCAGAGAAGGTTGGGGACAGCAGGAAGGGGAGAGCAACCTTCATTTGGGAAGACAAATAATTGACCTTGAAGTTCTGGAGACTATAATTGGTCAAGGTAAGCTCCCTCTAAGATAGCTTTCTCAGGTTCTGATTCTACTTTCTGTTGTGATGAATGACAGAAAGAACAGCAAACCTATAAGTGCTGTGCCCATTTTATATATTAGGCATCTGAAAATCAGTGCATTTAAACTGTTGACTGAGTCAGGTAATTTGTTAACAAAAGAGTTGGGATTACAAGCCAAGTCTGTTTGACCTCAGAGCCCACTCTTTCCTATTCATAATACTCTTCTCCTAATAGAATACAAAGAAGTGTTTTCCAAGTAAATTTATTCTATGAGACTAACAGAAAATAAGATTAGGGAATATCTGTAATAAATTTTTGTAGTGGCAGTAAATTAGAGACTAAAGTCGGAAAAGACCATACAATTGAGTATGTGATGGAGCAGGGATTTTTGCTAATGGGTTTTGTACTAGCGAAGGAAAGGGAAAGAGAAAAAAATGAGGGCAAAGAAATGGACAAGGCAAGGACAAGTTAACAGGGAAAGCCAAAGCAACGTGAAGAGCGAAATAATTTGTTATTTTTTTGCTTTATTAACACTACCATTCCTATACATCAGAAGATTTAAAAAATCAGGGCAGTAAAAATTAGCAAGAGACAGTGGTAAAACCTACTTCCAAATATATGTGTATATATTTGTAATAAAAACACAATCCCAATTCAGTGATCCTTTCTTATGTCATAAGTAGTGCAAAGGTGACAAAGTTAAAAGTAAGGCACCCTGTGTGAGTGTGTGTCTGTTGAGGTGGAAGTGGTGAGGATCTTGGCAGAGTTATATCTATTTATCAGTATGGATGTAGGAAGTAAGCTCTGAATTAAGAAAACTCCTATTGAAAGTGTATTTATTGAGGTGACTTCATAGTGGTGACATAAAGCTGTATTTATTCTAGTACATAAGGAGCTGGAAAAAAAGTCCTTCATTATGAAATAATTATTTTCTCAAGGCAGGAAGATAATAGTAATTTGATATATGATTGATTTCCTGAATATTCAAAAATTAAATCTGAGGGAGTTTCCAAAACCAAATATAGATTACTTTTGGCTCTCATACCACTTTGAATGGTCTGTATTTACATTTTCTAATTAGAATATACAAAATCAAAAGCTGATTATGAGAGGATCTCCAAAAGCAGGAGTAAATGTGATTTTTTTTCCTGTGCCATCTTTGTTTTTTGATTGTCTTACGATTAACACAGGTTAGTAAAAAAATTAAAGGGCATAATTGTTGCTGGACGGTTATAGCCAGTTCTCAAACTCTGAGCAAGACTTATTTATTTATTTTTTTTTTGGTGAATATGTTGATTGTGGATTAGACCAAGTTTTTAGGTGAAGATGCCAATTTAAATTCTATTTTGGTTTGAGGCCAGCTCACAAAGACCTCTGTAACTTTTATTAAGGCCCCTTGCTCTTCATTCATATCCTTTCTGCTAAGTGAGATTTAAGTCATCTACCTAGAGATAGCTCTTTAAAATAAAAAGCTGTCTCCCTCAACTCAGAAAGCAGAATCCTGAGTTTTAAATGAGTATTATCTCCACATTTCATGTCCACTAGTCCTTTTTGCTCTCCTGTTCCCACTTTTACTTTGAGGCATGAAGCATTTGATATGTTTATTGCTGCAGATTGGTAAATTTAATTATTTTCTTGTTTAAGTGAGAAAAACTGAGAAGGCTGTTGTTCTTTTAGTGTCAGACTCTATTGCATTTCCTTCCTTAGCTCAACAAGGTAGAGATGAATGAAAGAGCACATGAAGAAAGGATTGAAATTAGAATTCAAGCCCTGGTATGCTATACGGACATAATATGTCCATTTAACTTACTTGATTTCAACCATACACATCAGCAAAGGAAAAAATGAGAAAGAGAGGTGAATGTAACAATTTAAATGATGCTGGAGGGTGAGAGTATGCCCCAGAGAGAGGACATGTTATGAAATGTGAATCTCTCACTGCTTTAACTGGACTCAGTTTCTATTACCTCTCATGATGTCAGTGTCTTAGCATTCGCAGAGTAATTCTGGGCTTTGCAGATATATTTTTGTCCAGCACAATACAGAAATGCAAACCAAGTACTTCACCTGGTTTTCCATCAAGAAGAAAGCAGTTGATTTCAGTGCTGGGGAAAAATAGCAGCAGCAGCAGCAACATCTAGGACAACGCCAGCAACAGACTACCTACGTTGGACTAACTGGGGCATAGCACGAGCTCTGACAATTAAGTTCATGAACTACTCCGAGGACAAAGTGCTACTTACCTCATTGCTGAATATCACTATGGTCACCTTCAAAGTACTCTCCTTGGGAAACTATGCACTGATGCCAGCGCCTAGTCCACCCTTTAAGCCAATTTTGGAACTCTTTATCTGGAATGGCCTCAGAGCTGTCATCGTATTACCCTTTGATGTCCTGAATGTCATTAAATGTCTTTTAGTATTTCCTTTATCTTTGGGTAAAGAGAGAAGTCACTGGGGGTCATATCAGATGAGTAGGGAGGGTGTTCCAATACAGTTATTTGTTTGCTGGCTAAAAACTCCCTCACAGACATTGCCATGTGAGCTGGTGCATTGTTGTGATGCAAGAGCCATGAATTGTTGACGAAAAGTTCAGGTCGTTTTGTCTAACTTTTTCACACAGCCTTTTCAGCACTTCCAAATAGTAAACTTGGTTAACTGTTTGTCCAGTTGGTACAAATTCATAATGAATAATCTCTCTGATATAAAAAAATGTTAGCCACACTATTGCAACAAGTTCGCAAACTTGTCAGACCTCATATATCTGTATGTTATATTTTATGGATGTTTTGGCTAGCTTAAGCTACTATATATAACAATATACCATAGACCTGGTTGCTTAAACAACAGACATTTATTTCTCACAGTTCTGGAGGTAAGAAATTCAAAACCAAGATGCTGGCAGATTTGGCTCCTGGTGGGGTCCCACCTGCTGGCTTATAGACAGCTGCCTTCTCACTGTGTGCTCAGGTGGTCTTTCCTCACTACCCTGTGTGCAGAGAGAGAAAACTCTGGTGTCTTTTCCTCTTCTTATAAAAGCTCTAATCCCATCATTACAGATCTACCCTCCTCACCTCATCTAAACCTAATTACCTCCAAAGATTCCATCTCCAAATACCATCACATTGAGGATTAAGACTTTAACACACAAATTTGGGGGAAACATAATCATTCAGTCCATAACAATGGGTGACATAAAGAGGTTGTAATGGTAAGTTTAATTATTTATGATTTTTGCCTTACATGTTAACTTTAGACCCTAAACTCTTTTTAAGATGAAACATAGTCTTATTTCTCCATTTACTAGAGGAACTTAGGCAAATCATTTCAATTCTTTGAGCTACGATTTCTTTATCTAAAATTGTCAGTTAGAAGTAATGTCCACTTCTCTGAGTCTCTTAGGGTTATTTAAATACCCAATAAGACAAAATATGTACAAGTAGTTTGTATGTACTTATCCATTTAAGTTATCTAAAAATAATTTCTAAAATAAGGTAAAGCATGGCTATCTCTTTGAAATTGCCAAACCTAATGGTGACTTAAAAATTTAGTAAGGTTTTGAATAAATTTTTAAAAACTTTTTTCACATACTGTTTATAAGATTTGTCATATTTACATATATATATATATATATATATATGTGTATATATATATGTATATATATGTGTACTGTAAGGGAGAAAAAAGTTAAAAATGTCTTTAGTGATTGATTAAAGTTTGGGTTATTTCATTTGTCTCATAAGTTTATACTTACCTCTATTGCAAGTTGGCATCATAGTTGTCATCCTGCAACTGTTGGATGGCACACTTTGAAACACTCTTCATTTCCTGGGTCGTATGAGTGCACAGACATTCAAGAGCACTCACAACTGTAACTGCAAGTTGCCTCTGAGTGCATAGTCCTGAAATCTTAATATGCTACTTTTTTTTTCCATAAACAATACAAAGAAGTTGACAGGTCTGAAAGGGGCTTATGTGAAAAGATAATTAAGAGCTTTAGAGAGTGTCAAGAGTCAATAGCTCAGCACTGTCAGCACTCCGGAGTGTTACAGGCTATAATTAGATGGCACGGAGGTGTAAGGCATGTTTGGCAGTTGATTCCTGCATGATCTCCAATGGAAAAACAAAGAGCACCTCCAGGAGATATCAGGCAAAGTGGGTACAGAGGTTCTCTGTTTCAAGGGGCTCTCTGTTGTCCTAGGTTGCATCATTTGGTAAAGCGCTTTTGTGCCTTTGATTGGCATCTATATGGGACACTTGGCCTACATTTGTCATACCACAGTCCTCTTGGCTTTGGGCTGCAGACCTCTATTTAGCTCTATGAATTAAAAGTCATTTCTGCAGTGCTGTGGACACAGGCTGCTCCACAATCCTGTGCTGACTTTGAACTCCAGAACATTCAAATGAATATAAGGCAGAGATAGTTGACCCCTAATAAGAGGACGTTTTCCAAAGAATTCTGGGAAAGTCCAGGAGAGTCTCTCCATAACTGGAGTCAGAAAGACAAGAGTCATTACAAGACAGGAATTAAGCTGCCCTGAAAAGATTTGGGGAGCAGCCAACTTTATGAGGTTCAGAATTAAATAATAAACAAACTGCTATTTGTAAAGTATGTATTTGGAAGTACAAAAATATTCTGATTTTTCCTCATTATGATAATTTCGATGATTTTAAAAATATGTATAAAATTCTTTGCAGATGCTACTGCTTTAATGCTTTTAGTTGGCTCATGCTTTAGGTACACTCAGCCCATTTTGCTCTCTTGGTGTGCATTTCAGTCAAGAGCAAAATGTACCTTGATTTTACTGGCAAAACTTCATCTCCATAGGTTGCAAAACACTTTCCATATGATGGAGCCAAACTGCAAATTTCTAGGTAAATACTCCTGGTCATAAATTGACCTTAAAACTTTCTTATTACATAGAAGGTTTAATTTAATGACACTATTTAATTGAAAAATTACATTTTAAATCAATAGTATTTAAGTAAAATATCTGAATACAATGACATAAATTGAATACATATGAAGTTAGAGAACACAAATTGGCTTGAAATCATCCTGTATGCCCTTAAAACATAGCTATGTTTTAAATGGTTGAGTATATATTTCTTGCTTTAGAACTCTGACTATGATCAAATAATAATCTCACCTAGACCTGCTAATTTTTAAAACTTTCCTTCACGTCTTGTTAGAATAAAGCTACAAAATACTGCAGATTGAAGTTTAAGTTTAACTCGATCTTGTTCCCTTCTTTTGTTCTAAAGACAATTACTTTCATAAATTTTAAATAATTCACATACATTTTTATCTGTATATATGGACAAAAATAGAATGGTGTTATTGTGTTTTGAAACTTACATAGTGTCAAACAAAAGATGCCATTGTGTAATTTGTCTTTTTTAAATTGAATACTATGCTTTTTTGAGTCCTACCCATGTTGATATATACCTGGTTCATTTCTTTTTAACTACTGTATATTATTCCATTTTATCATTAATGACAATAAGCCTGGAAAGGTAGTTTGGATTGTACTGTGGAGGTCCACAAGTGTCATATTAAAGACTTTGGACTTCATCTATGATGACTGGTATGGGGGAAAGTGGAGGATCATAGAATGTTTCTAAGCATTAATTAAATGGCATGAAAAAACTCTTGAGTATCAGAAGACAAGTGTGGGGACAGGAAGGAAAGTAAATTAGAGGGGAGGGCTTTGTGGGACTATCGGTTAAGAATGCAATTCAGGGCATAACATAATCACCCTACAAGATATAATGGCAGCCCCTGTCTATTACGATTTAAGTAATTTCCAGTTTTTCTCTTTAAAAAACAAAGCTTGTATGAATATTCATATATGTGCATCTACATGAGACGGGGTAGCCCCATTTATATGTACAATATGAATTATACCCATTTTCCATTTTGGCAATTTTCTATGCTGATATAACACTTAGGGCTTCAAAGAGAAGAAATAAAAACAATCTGATGGTGTGAATACATAAAATCAATAAACAATACCTGATTTCAAATCTGTTGAAATCAAATATTGTACCACTTTTTTAACTAGTTTCCCATACTTTATCATTACAGTTGGGTTACTTTTATGAAGTGACAAATTTTGTCAATGATTTCTTATCATACTTTCAGAGCTCAATAGCCACAATTAGTCTGAAGACATTTAAAGATCAGAGAGTCTACAAATCCAGCTGCCAGAGACCTTTCTGAAGCTAACCTTAGGATCCTATGATCCCAGATCATGCAACTTTCTCCCCAACTGGCAAGAGTGTCCAATAGGTTTTTCACTAGCTTTTTTGTGGAAAGGGAAAAGGGTGAGGAGGCACTCAATCACATTTAGGAAGAAAGCAAACGTATTAAAAATGGATAGCATATACTAGCTTTTGTAACCCTTTCACCTGTTCATAATCAGACTTGAAAAAAGGTATGTTAAGTTTTTGCACCTGTCTTTAAAGGCTATTTGTCATCACCTCCTCTTTCCTCATTTTCTCTCATTGAAATCTAACAGTAAGTGTGATATGACAGTTGAACTCAAGTATAAATGTTAGGTAGACTATGATCAGGTCATAATAACTTGCTTTAGGCCACGGTCTTCTAACCCTCTTCTAAAAGGAACCCTAAAAGCCATCTATCTCTTTCATCATAGCCCTGGATAGGCCCTCATTATAAGGTTATTATATTGTGGTCTGAATGTAGTCTTAACCTGGAGTCCCAAAAAGCCCTCAGCCTCCAATCCACTTTCTATAATGTCCCCACACTCATTCATCAGATACTCAGGTCTTTTCATACCATTTAAAGTTTTAAAACATTTATGAACCTCTACTTCCTCCCACATCAGTCACCATAGATAAAGCCCAAAGTGTTTGGTATGGCACTTGAGAACATCCACAATCTAGTCCAAACCAACTTTTTGGGTCTCATTTTCATTAATTCTTACTTCTATAATTTGTGTTCTCAAACATTCATTGGATCTCAACTGTGCTTTCATCTTTCACAGTTTTTTTGTCTTTGATATAACTACAGCTAAAAATCTTCAGATTACACTACCTTTATGAAATCTTGCTCAAAAGTTTATATTTTTCCTTACTTGAATGTCCTTAACACTGTTTAGACACTTTTATAATCCATATGCTATTATCCACGATAATTAGCATTGATACATGACTCTAACTCCTTCACAAAACTCAAAATTTCTGGAATGAAAAAAAAATAACTCATTCACTTTCAGATCCCCCTAGCATACTGCCATGCATGTAGTAGGTATTCATTTAACAGAGTAGAAGCTGCATGAGAAAAAGAGTCTTATCTTTCTTTTTCATCCCTCAATCTCTTGTACTTAGAACAGCACTTGGCATATAAGTGCCCATAAATATTTTGTAATATATAAAAGGTTGGTAAATTATAGTCTGTGGGATATATCCAGCTCAATACCTGTTTTTATAAAGATTTTTTTTGCACACAGCCACACCCACATTTTTACATATTGTTAATGGATGCTCTCTCTAAACAACAGAGTTGAGTACAGTAATACCTTGGTTTGTAAGCAAAATTTGTTCCAGAAGCAAACTACTTGTATTGCAAGACATCGCTCGTTTACCAAGCTAAAATGTATTAGAAATGTTTGCTTATATTGTGGAACACTCACAAACCAAGTTACTCACAATCCAAGGTTTGCTGTACTTGCAATAGAGACTGTGTGGCCCACAAAGCCTAAAATATTTATGATCTGGCCCTTTACAGAAAAATTTTGCTGACCAAACAAATGAAAATGGGCTGTGTAGCAGGGAGATGCAAGATTAGAGAGCAGCACAAAATGTTTCTAAAAATATTGAATTTAGTTATTACTCTGATTTGTCATTTCAAGAGATTGTCCTGCCCTCTATTTCCATCCACATGAAGATAGGCATAAATTCATTTATCGTCAGCTTTCTTGCCATTATTTGATGGTGAGTGATTAAAGATAGCTCAGACTGATATTTGGGATACACGTGCACACACAGACACACACATGTATACACATATATGCATATATATGTATATAGTGTATATATTTGTTAATTGTAGACATCATTTTGGAAAATGCTCAGAATTATAAATGAAAAAATTATCACACTCTAATAATACAACCCAATGCTTTAAAAATCACAAGGATAATTTTATCAGATTGATTTTCAGAGTTCAGTCAAGAAATTTCAGGTGTGTGTGTATGTGTGCATGTGTGTACACTACCTGAACATCCAAGAATGACCTGCATATAATTGCAAGATAACAATATTATAATTCTATTAGAACCAGTAGTACTTATTACATGCTAACTTGTGTTTATCCTGAAACTCCATCACCTGATGAATATGCAATTAACCTACTTATTACTACAGAAAACATCTCCTTAGAAATACAACATATCCACATAATTTTTAATCTGATTTTCAAAGGCTTTCTGTGGGAGAGTATAATTTTTCCCAATAAGATATATTATTGGAAACACAACTGTATGTAGCAAATTCACTAAATCATCTGATTTATTTTAATTAGAGGTTAGCTGCTGAATGTGATTACAGTTATAATTATTACAATACCAGTCATCCACATTTCCATTAGCATTCCACTTGATAGTTAGCAATAAGCAGAAATGAAATATTAGGACTTTTAAGAGAAGAGATTACCAATTAGTACAATTCTCTACCGGCACAAGATAATTATTAATTATGATCATCATGGTAATTATTCACCAAGCTAAATTTCACGGGGCTACCTGTGTGCAGATTCTCTCTGCACTGCATTCTAACATCAGCAGACTTCTTATCTGCTCTGGAAATCCTGAAGCAATATTTGTATTAAATCCACAGTTGACTGCACACCAAATGGAAAGGCAGCTGTAAAGGTGCAGTATAGATCTCCATTTCATTAAAGGATCCCTTCTCTTTGTAGGACATTGCAAGGAGAATACGTAAAAACATACCTTAAGAAAAGTACCTCTATTCACATACATGCTTTAGATTACACAGGATAAAATTGAACCAAACTAGGCCTCTCAGCACCAAGTCTTTCATTCTCCTCCTGAAACTGCCATTTATATTCATACCAACACTATTTATTATAAAGAGAAGAAAACAAACAAACACAATTTGAGAATTGGTGATCACTCAAGGACCAATGCTATGTAGATAAGTTAGAAAAATATCTGTGGGCATTGTGGTTTTCAACCTGCATGCACTTCACTATTGCAGTGCTACGGCCATTGTTTAGCAGTATGCACATTCTTCTACATAAATACCTTTACGTAAAAACCACCATATTCTTCTCCAGGTTTTCTAATTGAAGTGAAAGATGTTTGAAAAGGTTCAAAGGAAATAAACACCAAATGAGACAGGGAGAAAGACAAGTTCCTGGAGTAGACAGCACTGGACTAGCATTTAGATAAGAGTCAATCCTACTCTTGACTCTGAATTTACATGGTTACTTTCTTGAGGAAAGTCATTGAACATTTTAGAGCCTCATGTTCTTAATTTGTACCTGGACACAATATATCTTCTGTCTTACTTGGAAGCCTGTTAGTAGAGTCAAATGAGATTGTATATGAAATAAGATTTATAAGCTATAAAGTGTTACACAAATATAAGGCGACTTGAAATAATTCAAAGGAACCACATTTAACTAGACTCTTGAATGTTTCTTAAAGAATAATTTAAGAGTATCATATATCACCAAGTTTATATTTTCACTCAATAGATAGAGGGAAACAGCTAGAATTGACCAAAAAAAAATGGAATTTAGGTAAGAAGTTAGAATTTTTTCAATCTCTGGGATTGAGATATGTTGAAATAAATTATAAAGCAAGGTTTTATATTCTCATTCTTTGTATATCTAAAAGGAAAAGGCAGACAGCTCATGTTTTGGAAATGAAGAGCAGGAGGGCCACCCTAGCCTGAGTCATGGAGAGTAGAACAGAACAAGCTGTGATCATGTGCCTGTGCCACCAGGAAGTGCTTCCTGTAGTGATTCCACCAACCAATATCTCACTGATTCTAAATGGGGGACAAATAAAGTCAATTCCAAATGACTTTTTTTTTTTCATCGCTGTTCATGTTTGCTGCCAATGTTTGCCTTCATGCTTGAAAACATGAGCAAAGATTTGTCTTTTGGAAGAGCTCTATTTCTCATGTTTGAATAGCTGCTGCCCTAAGGAGAATGGAGAAGAGTAGGGGGATGGCCATTATCCAATCCAGGGAGGGACACATTTGCTCAACAAAGCAAAAATATGTTCAGGGGTGAAAAAAAAAAGCAACTTGTAACTTGGCGTTTGTTATTATTTACCGATGTTTCTTGAGTTGGATCAGAAACAAAGACAGGCAGGTATGGCTCAAATTGTCTTTGGACATTAATCATTTAAGTATTTGGAAAACCTAGTTTATGTAAATATAATCACTATTAAAGATTTATAGATATAATAATCATTTTCTTGGTAATTTAATTGTTACCATTTTTTTTTTGAATGCCCATCTTGTATTCTAGGCCAAAGTTCTGAAATTGCTGTCAGGAAGAAAATGCTATAGTATATGCATTTTTTGCCCTATGAACTGATTATTTTTAGCAGCTTTTATGAGCATAATAACAGTAATTTTAGCAGCTAATTTATCTAAAATCATTTTATTCCAAAACCTGAAAGCCCCCAAATCAAAGGGTTCTCTTTGTCTAAAAAAGTTAAATCAAAATACATGTTTTTAGCTAGTTTTAAGAGGAAAAATTAGGGTTTCTTAATGCTCAAATATTTAGTAAGCTCTCAAGAAAGTGTAGGGGGGAGCAATCTGCCTGTCATAGGAGAGGAAAAAAATTAAAGAGCAGGATTTTTTAAATTGTACCTCTTGACACTAATAAATAACAAAAGAGAGAGCTAGTATCACTCTTTAGCATGCGTGCATACGATACAATAAGCAAATCTGATTCATCTGCCAACCTGATTGCTTTGTTTAGAATTCCACTGTCAGAGGTAAAGTGGGGGTGAGAGAATTATGTAAATTAAGCCCTTCCAAGTGAGAAGAAAGTTGGATTATTTAAAAAAAAAATTAAAAAGAAAAACTTTTCCAAGTTTAAAAAGTTAAGTGTTTTTGTTCCCACAACAATTCTGAATAAAAGTGACTTAAATTCTCAGAATCAGATTAAAAACATGATCTGGAAACCATGACTATGAATTTCCACAGATTTTTCAGAGCTTGGAAGGCAACTATGATCCGCATCTTCCTGCCTTTTATTGTAGTCTTACCATGTGTGAGTGTTGGGATGAGGAGTGGAGGAGGGAATGGATTTTTGGATGAGGTATTTAACTCCTGGCTTCTATATGGAATGAGTGTAATAAATCAGATTAATCTAAGAAATAAACGGCCATTTGTCTGAAGGTTATGCAAGGTGACTGAGGCACCAATGTATTTGTATTCAATCAGAATTCATAGGAAGGTACACCATAGACCTTCTAATCCCTGGGAATCTCTGCCTACCACCCTCACATTGTGGGCATTTTGCTTGTTTGTTTGTTCAAAAGTGTAGCAGGGAGCTGGAGTCTAATTCTTTGACCCTCTGATTCCCTATCCTGACTGTTTCACACTCCAGTGAGCTGCACTAAAATGCTGAATTCAAGTCACTTAAAGCATTCTAAGTGAGTGTGATATAACACTTTGCAGAGAGAAGAATGTTGAAAAATTGACCAAAATATAGGAAGTTATAAGTTAGAATCCACACCAATTGTTGGGGAATTGGACAGTATGCTCACTGGAGGAAGTTTGGTTTCAGGGGCAATGGCTGGAGGGTGATTGTGGGAGATGATGATTCATTTATGTATCACTGGAGTCTTCCCTTCCCAGCTCCAATCCAATCTGCAAGTAGTCGAGCTGAGCAGCTGGGGGGACCTGGAAGCTTGGTGAGAATGCTTCAGCACTCATGTGAGGGAGGAAGAGGGCAAGGAAGAAAGAGAATAGGCCTGTAGAATTCCATTCCGCTCTGGTAAAGTGGTCAGCCTAAAGGCTAGCAATAGAGCTCTGGGCCTGTGGTTTTCAGGATTCCTGGAGAGCAAGGGTGGCTTCTGTCTACTTGTTCCAGACATACCTGGTGAGCTCCCTCATCCTGGAGAAGCTAAGGGACGGGGGTGCTCATGATCTTTTCCCATTTGAGAAGGAATGCATCAATCTTTGCTGCTAAAGAGACCAGGAAGCAGATAGGCTGCCTCCTGCATTCTCCATGATTTACCGGCTGGTATTTTATTGGGTCTACAGGGCTATAAATGACCTCTCCTCTTGAAGAAAGTATGGTTGCCCACGTCTCCTAGCACTCATACTACTTAAAATACTAACAGCCTGAGTGATTTTACACTACACACTAATAAAAAATCACGTAATTAAATATTTTCTTTATTATTTTTAATATTACTTATTATCATTTGATTATTTTTTTTAAATGAGGGAGTGGAATCCAGTCTGGCTATGAACTGAATTTCTTGTCTAGATGGTTACTCTAACATTCCTTAACATTTTTCATTTGGAGCTGTACATGAGCTAGCTTTCAGCAGAGAATTGGAGAGGAGGTAAGACAAATACAAGTTCCCAAGACTGTTAAAGTGGGGACAATAGTGTCTTAACTGGCTATAAAGGATTGCTGTCATTGGTGCCATGACCCAAATGAAATTCATTTTGAAATGCAAAATGTATCTGTAGCTATGTGAACTAAAAAACACCATTACCTCACTTCAACCGTGTCCCTGCAATTATTCTGTATACATTGTTTAAATTGTTTTATGTTTCACTAATTTTTGAACAGTAGTGGAATTAAGTACAGGGTCTACAATTTATAGATTTGTATTGGCTAGTTAGATTTAATAAATATAATAATTCTTAGAGCAAAATAAAAATAAAGGCTTTAGGCCAATTATGGAAATTATAAAACAAGTTTCTTCCCAATCATTTTTACTTATTTCTTACGTAAGAAACATTATTTTATAAGTATTAAACAACATTATTCAACAGCTTTGAAAAGATTTCAAGAAGCAGTATTCCTGAATGAAATGTTTCAAAAATCTTTGCTCTAAAAATGGCCAAGTTAGCCTTATTTGAAATAATGTGACTCAAAAGACACCTCATTCTTGTTGTCCTTCAATTTATCCAGTGAAACTGTCGTGTTAGTTACTAAATCTCAAAATATATTCTTTACAGAGAATCCTTCCAGAAGCAGATGTGGCCCTGAAGCATATTGAACCCTTGGGTGTAGTCTGCTTTAATGATGATATAGAATCGCCACAAAAACGAATGATCCATCATGTGGACCATCTTAGTACCAGTCTATGGAAAAAGGTTCTTCATGGCCTTTCTATTCATTATAAGACACATTACTAGAGACAATGTACAATACTAATAAATGGAAAGTTTTTAGAGGGATAATAACAGGTATAGTAAAATTAAAAAACAAAAACAAAAACACTATTTGGTCTATTGTGTTTTCCATTATGTTTCAGTTGCCAGAATGCCCTAAATAAAATTTAATTCTCCCTTTTAAATAATACATGAGTTTATATTTTTAACATACCT
>NW_017731474.1:3099981-3109981 GCF_001890085.2 Hipposideros armiger
TGGAAGTGAATTGCCTAGGGGTCTTGTTCCTGTGGAGATTATCGTTCAGGATACCTGGGTGGGGCCTGAGATTCTGCATTTTTAGGAAGCTCCTAGGTGATGCCAGTGCTGCTGCTCTGTGGACCACACTTCAAGCAGCAGTTGTCTAGCTTATAGTTCATTATAAATATTATCTGTGGTTGCTTTGAGGTTTTCAATATAAATTATTTTGCAGCAGATTTAAGGCTTACAGTAAATTTAATTTCATGTGATAATGTAATGGTATTAAAATATAAAACATGACTAGCAGTGGAAATATTTTCGTTTTAATAGAACTCACCTGTAATGTACAGATGTATAAGAATGAATTCTGAGGCCCCTAAACTTCAAAATATTGGGTTGTTGGAAAAGTCATGACGTATTTTTTCTATGTCTTTCGTTGCAAAAATGCGTCATGACTTTTCTGACAACCCAACAATTTATCTATCACTCTAGTCCATGTGAAGATAAATATACTTTTTTCCTTTCCAAAACTATTTAGCTCCTGACTCACTATCAGTCTCCCTACACCATCTTTGTCATAAATCCTGCTGACTTCCTTAATCCACCGAAATGATTCCGCACAGCTCCTTGACTTCTCCCATGACCCTTTCCTCCATTCAGCTTCAGCCTCATCCCTCCATAATAGTCAGCTTCAATCACCTCAATCTCTAACCACCACCTCCTGTTTCCACTCAGCCACTCTAGTCCAATGATGCTCCAAATCCTGGAATACAGGGACCTACCCTACATTTTCCCATCCCTCACCTTTACTTGCTCTCACTTTCCTCCTTAATCAGGTTTAATTCATTGGTTTATCATAGAATCACTCCCTTACTCATTCTTGTTCATTACACAGGATTGACAAAACCCTAATGCTGCTTGAAGCAGACTGAATAAGGGCGCTGAAAGATATCCAAACCCTAATTCCAGGAATCTGTGAATGTCATATGGTAAAAGAGACTTTGCAGTTAGGATTAAGTTAAGGATCTTGAAATGAGGAGATTGTCCTGCATTCTATGAATGAGCGCTGAATGCAATGCCAAGGGTCCTTATAGGACAGAGGCAGAGGGAGGTTTGACACAGAAGGCTGAATACTATATGGAAGCAGAAAGGGAGTTGAAGGTGCTATCTGCTGGCTTACAAGATGGAGGAAGGGACCATGAGCCAAAAAATGCCTTTTGGAATCTGAAAAGCTCCAGAGGAATTAGTCCAGAGAAACTGACTTCAGACTTCTGGTCTTCAAAACTGTAAGAGAATAAATTTGTGTGATGTAAGCCACTAAGTTAGTGATAATTTTTTATAGCAGCTGTAGGAAAGGATACACTGTTTAATAAACTCTCTGCCTACACTGTGCTTATACCCACACAGCTAAACCTGGTAGGGGAAAATCACACCACCATGCTGGTTAGCCTCACTTTAAATGAAAGTCCTCGAGTGAACCTATAGCTCCACCCTGAAATCTTGTTACATTAACCTTGCCCGCTCACACTCCTCCATTATCTTAGAGGCTGTTTCATACCTTCTCTCTGCTCAACCTTCCAATGCTTCTAATCTATTCAAACTCAGCTGGTGATGCTGTTTCATTGAGAAAACAAAAACAAAAACAGAATCCACTGGAAACAAACTTGAAGACCTTCAGCAAGCTCCCATCACCTTCTTGCATCTCCGGCCGTTCACCAACTCCCCCAGTTACTGTAGATGAATTGTTCTCACAAGCTAAGGCCAACATCAGCACTTTAATTGTCAAATGTCGTCTCTTCTGCTTACTCAAGCACATATTATCTTCCATGTTCTGTACCAAACATTTGTTTCCCTCTTTCAACTTGCTCATTGCCAACAGCCTTAAAATCCTATTAGTCTTCCCATTTCAACTGTTAGCCCTATTCATCACATCCATTTTACCATTAAACATATCAAAAATTATCCATTCTTGCTGTCTTCTCCTTCCACTGTCCCTTAATCCTACTAAAATGGACTTTTGCCCCATCATCCAATAAAACTGCTTTGTAAAGGTCATCAATGATTTGGATATCTCTGCATCTCAGTCCTTCCTTACTTGTCCTATGTGCTGCATTTGACACAGCTGATCACTTCCTGTTCTCTGAAGCTCTTTCTTTACTAGGCTTTCATGACAAACACCACTGGTTTTTCTTTTATTTCATCAAACTTTCTCCCTGACCTTTTATTTAACATTGTGTTACCCCAGGCCCAAGTCCCTGCACCTCACTTCTCTATCAACATTCACCCTATTTATCTCCTCCAATCTCATGTTTATACTGATGACTCCCACAATTATCTACCCATCTTAGCACTTCTCTCCTAAACCCTGGACTTGTGTGTTTAACTGCTTGCTCAGAATCTCTGCTTGGGTGTACAATAAACAAATTTAGCATGTTTATTGAAACACTTGGTCTTCTTTACAAAAAAAAAAAATGGCTCCTTCTACAGTTTGTCCAATCCCAATAGTCGGTTAACTCTGCCCACCTTAGACCAAAAACCAGGAGTCATCTTTAACTCTTCTTTTTCTCACATTCCACACAGTTCATTGCATCAGCAAATCTGTCAGCTCAGCCTTCAGATTTTTTCCAGAATCTGACCACTTGTCACTATGTTCACTTCACCTACTAGTCCTCACCTGGATTATTGCTGCATCCCCAGTTTCTTTTCATTTCCCAAATTTATTCTGAACATATCAGCCAGAATGATGTTTTTAAGAACCTGGTATAGATTGTATCACTCCTCTGCTGGAAACACTTGATTCTGACTTTATTTGTACCATTTTAGCCAAACCAGCCTCCTTGTTATCGCTTGAACACTCCAGGCACTCGCACACTGCAGGGTCTATGCACGTGCACTTTTCCTCTACACTCTTTCTCAGATAGCGATGTAATAGACTTCCTTATGTTTTTCAGAAATGGCACTTTCTTAGTCACCCCTTCTCTGATAAGTCAATTTAAACTTATACCTTCCCCCATCTCCGTTTTCTTTATTTTTACAATAGTACTCATCACTTAATGGATAGCCTCTAATTGTTTTACTTGTTTACTGGTTTATTGTCTCTCACCTCCTTACTAAAACAAAAAGTTCTTGAGATGGGGTAATTTTACCTATTTTGTTTGCTGCAATATCTCCATTGCATAGAACAGTGTCTTATATGTAATAGGCACTCAGTGAATAATTTTTGAGTGAATGGATAAATGAATGAATTAATGAATGAATGAAATATGTTAAAGCCACTGCCCTCAAAGAGGCAGGTAACTAAACAGATGAGTTCCATAAAAGTGGAAAGAGACAAGCCAGAGGTGCTCACTGATTGTGCTCTGAGGTGACACTGGAGAGGTCCCATGATATTTTAGGGATAGTACAAACACTTAGATTACATTGAAGAGTTTTAGTTACTTCATGAGAGTGTGCAATTGGCTTTTTTGCCTTGATGTCTTTGAACATGGAAACTTCCTTTTCTCTTGAGAAATCAAACCCAGAAGTGAACAGAAAATGTATATTAATATTTCATTTTCAAAAATGAAAAATATTGCCATGTAATGACCTTCAATTTTTTTCTTTGTGTGTGTGTATTGGGACTTAGAAATGGTGAACAGTAATTAGCAGGGAAAGTATATAACATAGCATCTTGGTATTCACTCTCTTTTTCCCCCCACTCTTTTATATTTAAATGTTTTGAAATTACAGAACAGTTAAAAAAATAGTTCAATCAACAGTATATTCCCTTTATCAGGATTCACCAACTGTTAATATTTTGCCATATTTGTTTACATATACATTCATCTCTATATACTGTAATCTTCTAAGACCATTGTCATAAATGTGGTCCATCACTGACTGAAAGGTTTTATACAGAGCATGACTGTACATCTGACTCTCTGGATGTGTTTTTTCCCAGAACCATATGAAAGTAAATCATAAATATATCACCCCTACATATTTCAATATATGTCTGTTAAGAATAAAGACATTTATTAACCACAATACTATTTTCATTGATAAAAATTTAATTCTATATCATCCAATATACAGTATTGCATAATTTCCATTTGCCTGAATAAAAATGTCATTTATAGCTACTTACTTCCAATCCAGGAATGAATCAACTTTTACCCATTGCATTGCTTATTATTTTCCTTTAGTCTATTTTAATTTGGAACACTATTCATTCCACCATTTTTGTTTATTTGTTTATTATGCATTAACCTTTTTAAAGAATCCAGGTAATTTGAAGTGGAGTGTCCCACATGCTATATTTGTTTGTGTCCTCATGCTTAGATTCATGTAAATGTTTTTGGCAGGAACACTCTTTGGGTCCCATATATACTTCTTACTGCTTCACAACAGAGACTTATGATATTAGGTTGTCCCACTATACTCGTGTTGCTAAGTTTTATCACTTGATTAAGGTGGTGACTGCCATATCTCTTTATTGTAATGGTGTATGTTTACCTTTGTAATTAATAAGTAGTCTATGGGATGAGAGTAGCCTTCTTGAAAAATATCTTTCTGGAAAATCTATATGTTGATAAAAGCAACTATAAAGTCCTCCAACTCTAAGTAGTATGATGGTTATGTGAGTTGAGGAAGGGGACACTTCCCGATGTTGTATATTCTATTTGCATCCTGTGTTGTTTGACCACTTTATTATTTTAATAATCTTTATGTCCTAGCCAATCTTGTGGGCATCCAGGCTCTAGGAAAACAATTTGGGCAATCTGAGAGGCAAGACATAATGGTATTCCCCTGACTCTCAGAGACATCTGTGCTAGACCTCTTGAGTTTAGAAGAACCATGACTCATACAGGCTCCAGTCATCCTGGGCCAATGAGTAGCTTGTGATGGGGTATTATTTGCATGACAAGTGGCAGTTTAACCAAAGTCAACATAGCCAGAGAGTTTAGTGTAGAGGAGAAAATGACTTGATTTACCTTATTCCATAGATATTAGAAAGCTGGAGTTTAGAAATCACTCTTTTTAGAAACTAATACAACAACATTATAGGAAGCAAAATAAATAATCGATAATTATATTATCTAGCTTCAGAAGCACTAAATGTTCTTATGTGCTCAGTGTCATCACCATTAAGATGACACAATTGGAGTCAGAAGAGCAGACTGTGTGGCAGGGAACAAGCTCTGGGTTTTTATTTATTTTTTTGGTTCAGAAAACAGAAATAATGATGGTTCTATCTATCACAGGGTTGTTATTATATAAAAATTAAATGAGACAATATGTTTGACTGGATATGTTTCACTAATATTTAATTTTTAGTATGTAAAAGTATACCCATTTTTACAAAGCTGGAAAAATAATGAACATAATTTTGAGGAAATCTAAATTTTATTCCTGTTTCAAATATAGGTTTATGCTTTGTTGTCAGAGCAGTTGATTTAACATTTTCCTTCCTTAAGTTGGCCTATGGAATGGATAATGATAATTTTAAGCTGAATTTCAGAATAAACCTGCATTATAGTTTATCTTATTTATACACCTCACACATCATTTTATGTTCTCATCTTTACAATGAGATTAACAATGGCTATTTTATAAACATCTGTGGAAATTTCAAGAGGGCTAATTTTGTTGTAGAAAAAATAAGCTATTAAGAGTTCCTAATTTTCTAAACAAATGGAAAATTGACATTTATTTGTTAGAATATACAAGGAATCAAATCAACTTGGACTGTGCATTTAATATCTCTGTTCAAAGGAGATTAATATTTTAGATTCTCTAAATAGTGGCTAGTCTTTAACACAAAACAGTATTTAAGGACTCTTGACAACTTCAGAAATTAGTATTCTAAACAGCTTATAGTAAAAAATATGAATGCAAGGTGTATTTTATCTGAATTAGTCTTTTGGAAGTGATTACATGATATGCCGCTGAGGGAAAAGATACAGGCAGAGGTGCCCCAGGGCCTGTCGGGCAGGTTGCCACCGCCACCAAGACCAGGCTTTGGATTCAGAAATAAGCGAAGCAGGTCTTTGTTCTGCTGAACTCATAGCACTGGATGGAACAAAAAAAAAATTTTTTTTTTTACCTCCACCTCCTGCTTCATGCTCTCCTTTTCTGACCCAGGCCTAAGGATATCAGTGCTTAAGCAAATTAGGATACAGACATCAAGACTGACATCTCAACATTTATCTTCACCAGCAAGCAAAGCCAGATGCTCTCAGTGGTGTAGCTGTACCCAGAGTATGTTTTGCCTTATCTCCTGACGTCATCAGAAAGTGTCAGAACTCTGAGGTAGTTATTCATTAAGTAGGTATATTAGAGAAGAAACATATGAGTTATTCCTACAGTTAACTTGCAAATAGATTGCTTATGTGATTGGCATGTGTACCCAAATAATGCCGAGAGGCTGTTGTTTTGAGACCTCCCAAAACATCCTCTGACTGCTACAGAGATATCCAAATGAATATTTGTGGACTATTAAAATGATTGATAAGGATAGTGATTTTTTTTTAATCAAAAATATTTTCCTAACACACATGCCTGTGATTAATGGAAGGAATGTTATGTGGGGGAAATATTAGATTTAAGGTTTTATAGCAATCAGGATCATTATTGTGAATACCTTGGGGTATATAGAAATGTACACAGTGATCACATTCAGAGGTAGTTGAGAAATTGTTGAAGACAGTGGTATAGTGAGCCCTGCCTACGTGGGGAGTAACTTGAAAATTTAGGGTCTAGCTTTGAAAACCTGTTTGGTTTTGTTAGTGCTGGGTTGTTTGGGGCCTTGAAAACTAGTAAAATCTGTAACATTGTATCAACTAGCTTTTGCTGGATAACACGGCACCCCAAAACTTAAACACTTAGAACAACAACATCAAATTATTTGGCTCATGATTTCTGTGTTAGCAATTTCGGCGGGGCCCCACTGGGTGATTCTTCTGCTCTGGGGCTGGGCTCTCTCATTATATCTGTGGTTAGCTACTGGGCTAGCTGAGGTTGGCTGCCTGGGATGACCTTTAGCTGCTGCAGGTAAGTTCTCCACACAGTTTCTCAACCTCTAGCAGAGCAGGTAATGCTTGTTCACAAGGCGGCTGGGCAAGTTTCTGAAAGAGCAATCAGAAATGTCCAAAGCATCTTAAGGCCTGGGCTCAGAACTGGCACAACTGCACTTCTGCCACATATTATGCACCAAAGAAAATCACAAAGCCAGCCCAGGTTCAAGGGGTGTGAAACTGGACTCCACCTCATGATGGGAGACACTTCAAAGTCACATTGTAAAGACTGTGACATTACGACGGGAATATTGCTCCTATTTTTATAAACAGTCTACCAAAGGCTCCTTCAGGTGACTTATGTTCGGTCTAGTTGATGATTCCTGGGCTCATTCCAGGTCTAGTAAAAGGACAACCACCCTTTTGAGCTTTCTTTTAATCATCTTCCAGGAATCAGGAAATAACGATGGCCCAATACTGGCCATTAATGGGTGTGGAAGCCTCATCCTTTGAGGTATTATGAACCAATTCTGTTTGGATATGTGGAAAAATCGAGGGTTTTAAGATGGTGGAGGAAAAATTGGAAGGGTCAAAAGCAAACAGTTAAATTGTAGTTGAAACTAGCTGGTGTTCTTGACCAGTGGGGTGAGTTGGGACAGTTGTAATATACTCAGAAATGAGTTAGACTGGATATTGCCATGCACAATTCTCTTTTGAATCTGTACAAAATGCTTCATGCTAATTTTTTTATATTTAATTTTGCCTGTAAGCTAACTAAAAAAAATAGCAGTGAAGTGTAATGTTTTGAAATAATCCCATAGTTTTCAAGTGCTCTTGAAGTAGAAAGCAATAGGGCTTTATGTGCTTTTCTCCACCAACTTAACACTATTGTTTATGCTGCCGAGAACAGTTCTCTTTAATTGATACTTGGCTTGATATCCTTTTAAATTATTAAAGATTGGACGTGCTCATTAAATGAGAGTTTAAAAGACGTGGTAGACACAGCTAATTATCAAAGGCCCAAGAAAGAACACGAAACACATTTTACCTAAGGCTTTAGTGGATTGTCAAAGTAAATGAATGGTTTAGTGATAAACCAGTTGGAGTTAATCAATTGAGAAAAACTACAGGGAAGCTATTTGAGTCTAGATTTGAGGGGTTTATAAGTAATCATGGTTAGAGACTTACAGCTCCTCCTTCTTGCCTTAATTTTAGATCCTTGAGCTGCTAGTTGTTAGGAAATTGGGTCCAAGCGCTAGAGGTAATGGTGACTAGGGGAAGGCAGATTACGTCTTTGTGGGGAAGATCTGCCATGCTAAAACGTTAACAGATCAGGGGTTGGAGTGAATTCTTCTGTGGCACGTTGTGATTTAAGGGCTGTCGTGAATCATTCTGGAGGCAAAGCTCTGGGGAGGTGTATTTTCAACTTCCTCACTTCCTGAACTTTTCAACCTCTCAGCTGCTCCTTTAACTTCCAAATCATGGGCAGTGGATTATTTTTGCCTGCTTACTAAGAGGGAATGTTGGTTGTTGACACAGTCACTGCTGGCCAGTGAGATTAGTAACATGATACAGAGATTTTCACCACTTAAAAGTCACTGGTTCAACATGGCTCAGATAGGTAATGACTGAAAGTTATTCTGACCTGACAGCTGTTTAGAGGCCCATTTGAAGTGAACTATTTCTCAGTTCGCCTCCAGACAGGGGACATGTTGCTACCGTGGATTGCAAAATGTCATCTCTGCTGGAATCCTACATAGCAGCAAGGCTCAGTGTTGAGTCATCATCACAAAGGCTAAAATAACATGTTCCCTAGAATTAGGAACATTTGGCTGGCTTTTGTGTAATGCTTTTGAGCCCTGTGGAAAAATAATATCGAGTTAGTTTTTCCCCATAGTCAAAGTCATTCTACTTAGAAGTTTAATACCATGAACTTGTTTAAGACACCAGGGCAACATTTAACACATTACAAACATTCAATGAAAGCTTCCAATAAGATGTGTTTAATGTCCCTTTTTTGGCCCCAACAATTAGCCACATCTACAAGGCTTTTTAATCACTTATTTAGTGAACATCTCCGGTTGGAAATAAGTGTCTGCCAGCCACTTAAGGAGTGATTTAGGCAATAGAGAAGATAAGGTTCAAAGGGTTTAAATCACTGCGAACTCAGTTGTTTCTAGCTTCACAGAATTCATGTGGGAAAGGCACATAGTTCAAAGAAAACAACCAAAGAAGATTGCAAAGGAAAGTGTGAGAGTCGAATGGGATGGTGATTAGGAAAATGGAATATGACACATTGGTTAATAATAAAACTTTGTTTAAAAACCACATGCATTTCAAATGGTTGTGACAGGGGGACATACTCTAACTGCAGGGCTTCGAGTCACTGAGTGTAGCTTTTCTTCTAATTGTGGTTCTGACATACATCAGGATTCTAATAATGCTTTCTGTGACATAACCTTTTTTTGTTTTTCACTGTTCAGTGATTGTCATTATATCCAATGCATGCCTATTGTAAGAAATGTAATAACTTATTTCTGATTTTATATTAAACTTTGTGAGATGTTAGTGCAAAGTATGTAAAGACTTTCATATGTGGCGTTAATTTCTTATGTCTAGTCTTTCCAAATTATAATAGTCAAATCTCTTATCACATATCCTCTCGCATATATTTGTGTCTTACCTTCACAGCTAATCTCTGTGTGTCTCCTGGACCATCAATATTTGTATTAGCTGGGAGCTTGTTAGAAAAGCAGACTCTAGCGGCCCACCCCAGACCTTAGCATCACGAACTCCATTTTAGCAACAATTCCAGGCGTTCACAGGCCCATTAAAACTGAGTAGCACTTGTCTTAATGTATGTCATTGAAATATGCATGATGGTTATGGAGGATTACATCTATTTGAATAAATAACCAATTGCCATTTTGTTTCAAGAAACGAAAGGACATACATATTTAACACATTTTTCTTGATGCTTTTCACTGGGATAACATTTTATATCTGAAAACCAGTTTATAACT
>NW_017731474.1:3114981-3154531 GCF_001890085.2 Hipposideros armiger
GTCCCGAAACTTGCTCATTGTAATGGTAGAATGTTTCAAAAACCATCTTGAAGCTATCAAATTGGCTTGCTTGCTTTTTGTTGGCCTGATTACTTCTATGAAGAGAAACTTGGATGGTGGAAAGAAGCACTGCCAAATGGAGATACTATGAAAAAGATCTTTTATTTTTTTCCTACGAGCACCTCATTAAGCAGAGAGCTTCCTGAGAATTCAGCCTCCCGCATTCTGGAGAAACTAATGTAATGCTCTTTTTGAAATTGTCTAGTTTATTCTTTGTTATGGATTTTCTTCAACTGTGTAAAACCTGGTTCATTAAAAAAAAATCTTCTAATTCCAGTTCTTTAGTGGAATTGTAAGGACACCCAAGAGACTACCACATCTAGGCATGACTGTGCCTAAGTCATGCAGTGCAAGCCTATTCTATTTTTTAAATTTGAGGAAATAATTTGTGAGGAATGAATGAAGAGATAAATGAACAAATAGATGTGAAAGGCACCAGGGCCACTTCATAGTCACCTTTCCCAATAGGATAAGTGTTGCATTACTCATCTTATTTGTAGAAATAAATAATAGCTTACTAACAGCTCTTCTATGACTTCTACCTTAAGGATAAGTAATTGAGGAGGAACTTGCCCTCCCCTTCCAAAAAAGGCAGAACACCCTACTTCTGGAGTGTCCTAGGGAGTTAATCTAGGTCAAAATACAGGGAAGAATCATATACATGGCATTTTAGAGGTTTGTGGCCAAGAGAGTTTTGCCCACCAAATTCTGCCTAGTTTTACCTACATTTCCTAGTCTGCTTGCAGTGAGGAAAGGGTGCTGTGACTGGTCTGGGGCCAGGAAAATGTGAATAGATGCGTGTCAATTACAGAGAGAAGGTGAGAAAAGCGCATGACCAATTTCCAATCTCTCTCTTCCGCTAACATGGCAACTAAGAAGGCTACACATTCCAGATGGCCCATCATAAGAAGGTGGCACTCTGTGCGACAGGGTGACTGGAGCAGAACCTCTCCCTCTTCACCCTCATGAAACAACATGAGTCATATAGTATGGCCTGAGAAATATGAAAGCATTGAGAATTTTATGTTGTTGCTATTGTGGCATAGCCTTGACTAATATAATCAACAATACTATAGTATTAATCTTGACTTATGTTGGCTCTTCATTAAATGATTCTAACTATGCATCTCCTTTTTAGTTTTTGGGAATCATATAAAGAACAACCACCATCATCATTAGTAGCAATTGCATCATTTTTTTTTGAGGCAAATCTCAGGTTGTTGGGGGAGAGACTGCAAGGAGGCTGAGAGGGACTCTGTGTCCAAGGGAAGCTTGTTGCTAAATGCCCTTTCTGGGCTTGAAGGAAATAATTGGACTCATTACGTTGCTTTAGGTCCCCTTTTCTTTAGTCTAAATAACCCCTAGGTTAATTAGACATGGTTTCTAGCCTCAGGAAATTTTTCTGTGTGTGGTTAGTAATGGAGAGAATGGTCATAAACTCAGTAATTAAATTTTCAGTCTTACAAATGCGAAAGAATGGCAAACTGCCTGTAAGGTGTCTTGAAAAATCAATAGCCCTTTTGAAACTAATATCTTATATCAATAATTCTGCAAATATTAAGTCATAATCAACATGCTTCTGTTAGTGACAAAATGGCAGGTCCCAGTTTATGCCTGGCCAAGTGTGCTGATCATTAACAGGCAGAAGTGTGGCCCCTTTTCAGTCCTGGATGCTGGGTTTGTTTTAAAAATACTGTGGACTGGGCCTGATCCCAGGCCAATTAAAGAAGAATCTCTGGATCATTCGAGAGTTCGGCCAGGGGTGGGAACCACGGGTGAAGCAAATAAAAACAGTAAACTAGAGTGAGAATCTAAATTTGGATCCTCTCTCTTTTTATTAGCCATGTAAATTCAGACAAATCATATAGTGTCTCTCTCTCTGGATTTTGGTTTTCTTACCCATGTGATAGGAATAGCAGTGCTTTCCCTGCCTAGATCCATGTGTAGTTTGAGTCTAAAAATGAAAATATATGTGGAAGTACTTTGTAAATTATGAAGAGTAAAAATATAATATTTTCATTATTATTACTGTAGAATGACAGACATGACTCAACTCCACTTCTAATCATTTTATTGTAGTAAGAAGTAAGTCAATTAAGTGAATATGTTAGTAAATTATCCATCTGACTATCAGTGTTCAAGAGGAACCAAAATTCCACATGGAGTGACTGCTGGCAGACAATGTCTTCCTTCCACTCAGATGTCCATGTTTGTAGAAAGAAGAAGGATTATAACATGTCCATGAATTACACTTCTTTGGCTTCATTCTGGGCACAGTGGGAGTGTCAATAACATCACAATTGTTGTTATCTTTGTGAGCTGTCTCCTTTCCACTTTTCTCGAGGTCTTTACTTCTTCATGGACTGTTCAGAATGGTCTGCTCAACCCCACAGAGGGCAGAGGCAGGATAGGGGTGTAGCCCAGGGGGCTACTTCCCACTTTGCATGCTGACCTATATTTAAATCTTGACTCTGATATTTGCTAGTTGTGTGAACTTGGGTATCTTATGTGACCCTCTTGAGTTTATTCAATCTTTATTAAGTTCCTGCTACCACCAGACACTCTGATTATTGAAGAACAGTATCGAAAAAAAAAAATGCCCCCTCCTCAAAGAGTTTACAGTCCAGGCAGGAAAGACAAATAAGCCAAGGTACAATAATGTTTACCTTCATTTGATTTATAATTAAGGTAGCCCGGTGCCCGGCTGAGAAGCTGTTCAGTAAATGATAATAAATATTGTCATTATTCCTTGTTGTGGTGTGCCATAGGCACAAGCCAAGGGACATGAACCCAAGCCCTCTGCCTAAGCAGGTCAGGCAGTGGTGGAATGTTGCTTATCTACACCTGGCCCTGGCTGACCTCTGTCTGGGCTGAAGGAGAGCAGAGAGTTCCTCTGAGTACAAAAGGACCTTGAAAAGCTTGCCCTTGACCTCAGCTGTCCCACTGGCAGAAGATCAGACTCATTCTAAAGCAGATCTATGGCTTTCGGTTTTCTCCAGGACTGACAGGGCGCGATTCCAGATCACGATTTTCGAACTCCTCCTGGCCAGCGGTGAGCCGCCTGGGTTATCCTCAGGAACACGCTGGCCTCTTGAGAATCGCCCAACCAAAAGGCCTGGGAGCTGGGCCAGACGTCCTCAGGCCTTTTCTGGTCTTGCTGGAGAGTCCGTTTTGCGCCAGAACCTGTTCCAAGATGAGAGGTAAATAGAGAATCACCCAAACAGTAACTGTTTCTCTCAACTGTGGCTTTCTTTTATGGGTCCATTATATCAAATTTAATAGAATAAATTTTAAAATCATAGAGATCTGTCCATGTAATAAGAAAATTGTAATAGTTGACCATTTTAAAAGGAGGACATAAACTTTCCTAGATTAGTGAAATGAATTAATGGCATGTTATCTGAGGACGGAAGGTTCTGCCAAACTAGAGCTTGAATCTGCTTGTCTTCTAAAATCCACAGGCACGCATAGTTTAAACAAAAACAAAAGGAAAAGGAAAAAAAAAACCTCTCTAATAAAAGGATAATTGAGACACACCTTGAAGTGGAAGAAGCGTGTTTTTATGTTTTTGATTTCTTTTTTCTGTTTTCAAGCCTGACCTCAAACATGCCAATTTATTTGTTATCAAGACAATTAACTACATCACTATCAGCTCGACATTGATAATCTGGAGATATATTGATTTGTAGGATTTTCTTTCGCTGTAGCTAATTAATAACGCATCAAGGGTCAAAATCCTGTTGTATGTTCTAAGCGGTTTAAAGGGAAAGGTTGCTTGTATGGAATCACCTGCCACACAGAGTGCCTGTTTACTTGCTTCTCACACAGATACTATCTGAAAAATACACCGACTTGAGCTATTTAGGGCTGTAACATACATGTGGTGAGATCATCTCAATAGTCGGCTTCTATGTCAGAAAAGCTGCAAAAGTGTTCAAATCAAAACAATGGCATTTGGTTGAGATATTTCCCCTTCTCTCTCTGCTCATTTTTCATCTTCCCAGGGGCACCCCCACCCCCACCCCAGTTTCCCCTCCTCTGCTATTCTTCACTTCTCTCACTTGTCTCCCTTCATGACAAGAAGGAGTGCCTCCATTGGGCCAATGCATCAAGCAGTGACACAGGCAGAGTCTCATTCCCTCTGACAGACGTCAATTTAAAAAAAGGCAGGAGAAGATTTCCAGGCAGAGGTGAGGGCTGTGAACGGAATTAGTCATCATTACCCTGAAGGGAGATGGGCTCGCTGTAGCTGTTCCCTCATCAGACTTCTCATGACTATGCCCTGAGGATCACCCCCATCATTCTAAATAGTCATGACACAGCCAATGTATGGGTTAAAATGATGAGCAGGAGAGACAGGCCTATCCCAAAGTAAATAGACTGAATTAGAGGCATTACAACAGTTAATATGTCAGGTCCCGGTTGGGAAGCCATAGATCCTGTGTGGTCTATTTCCCCTGCATATTGAAATTGATTGTGCCTTGGGCTATGGCAGGGTTGGTGGGGGAGGGGAGCTGACATTCATCCTTCCAGTCACATGGATCAAAGAGAGCAGACAGTGTTATGTGGAATTATTTGCTCTGAAGGTGCAGGGAATAGAATTTAATAGAGCAATGGGGTATAATGAAAGAAGCCATGAGTCTTAGCCAATGTCTCCCCAGGCCACGCCATCCGAGGAGTATAAATAAGATCATGCTCTTACCCAAATCATATTTCTCTGGCTCAGCCCAATCTAAAACTGCGGGAATTATATTCTCTTTTTCTCCCTCTTCACCTGGCCAACTGTTCCTAGGAGACCTCAGGGGACACTTCCTGTATTTTTGAACGCGGTCCTGTTGGCCACCATACGTGGGGTTCTCCTTCTCCCCTTCTGCGTACTGTTATGGTGCCTATCAGGGGAGGCTGTCAGCTCCTGAGCCAGTCCCTGAGGTCAAAAATGAAGGGCATCATTGCCACTGTAATGCCGCTGGCACAGGCTCCATTGCCTATAATGCCACACAGTCTCGAGTTACTGCTCAAGTGCCTGGCACCAATGCTCTTAATCCAATTGGTTCCTTCTTAAACTCATAGCAAATTCAATGCCACGGTGACATTGATGGAGTTGATCTTTTTGTCTCTACTTCTTCATTACTGCTACTCCCCACTTCCAAGCTGTTCTCATGAATCCACTGTGACTGAGTCAAAGGAGAGTCTGAGTAACTCTTACTGCCCTGGCTCCGGTTCTCCAGAAACAGACTCAAGGTTTGTGCACAAGATATGCATGGGGAGTGCACGCCAGACTGACACTTGTTTGAGGAGAGTCAGGAAGCTGGGTTTGGTTGAGAGAGAAGTAGAGTAACATTTATGGGGGAGTGAGGCAGCAGGATTGGGCAGAGGGAGAAAGTCAAGTGTTGTGTAGCTACAGCAGAGGCCTCTTCCAATTACGTGGGTACATCTGGAACTGGGCCAGCCCTTCAGTGTTACCCTGAATTGAGGCAAGGGGCCAGGATTTATACCCCCATGTCATTCAGTTATAGGATGTGGGTCACATATCCAATAACTGAAATGCCATCTTCAGTGGGGGGACGTAACCTTGAAAAAGGTGTTCCTATTTAGCTTGAGGGAATGAACCAAAGAAAGATCAGCTGGGAGTGGCCTGTAGTTAACACTTTGTGCAACAGCGAGAATGAGTACCTTGGTCTTAAAGCGGGGGCTGGCTGATGCACATACAATCTGTCTACCTCTCCTTTCCCCTGTAGACTGCTGATCTTGGCCCTACACCTTCCCTTAGGCCAAGTTGTTTTCTAAGAAGAGCCTCAAACTCCTGCCAAGCATTCTCCTCAGTTCCTTTCAAGTCCTCGGATAAATGATTGCTAATGGGAACACTGGTACAAGCAAAATGAGAAGATGTTTCATTTTAGTCCTGGAAAGTAAGGCAAGAAGCTCACATGACGCAAAGAATGTGAGACCTGAGTCTGAAGACCTGGGTTCCCCTCTGCCTGTCTCAACTCTTAGTTAAGTGACAATGAAAATCACTTTACTCTCTAGACCTCATCTGTGAAGTTTGGAGTTAGGCTAGCTGGTCTCTAAGTTCATTTTCAGTTTAAAATTTTTTCAACAACGTGCCTACAATGGACATCAAAGAAGCAAATGGTATGATTTATGTTTTAGAGGACATTAAAACTTTGTTAAAGATTCAAAATAAAGCAATTAAGAAAATACTAAGGAAAAGTGAATAACAAACTATGGTTAATAAGTCAAGTTCCAGAAGCAACTCCATTGATACAGAGCAGCAAATTTTTCCTGTAAAATGGCAAATAGCACATTTTTTATTTTGCAGGCATGCATAGCCTCTGTTGCAACTACTCTACACTGCTGCTGTGGTATGAAAACAGCCGTAGACATAATGTAAATGAATAAGCATGGCTGTGTTTCAATAAAATTTTGTTTACAAAAACAGGTGACCGATTGTGGTTTGACTCCCCCATGAAATAGAGTTAAAGAGAAGAAAGGAATCTTAATTAACTATCTAATGCCTTGTTACTCAGTGTGGTTCACAAATGCTCAGTGTTGACATCATCTGGGAGAGTTTCAGAAATGCAGAATCTCAGACAGCAGCACATCAGGCCAGCTGAATTATAATAGCTTTGGTCAAAAATATTCTTAGGTGATTAATATGCATGATAAAAATTGAACAGTACTTATCCAATCCAATCTTCTCATTTTTCCAGATGAAAATGAGGCCCTGAGTGAACAAATGACTTGTCTACAGTCACCCAGCTAGTTTTGCATCAAATTGAGATTAGGGGTCTTCTGATTCTTTCTTGAGTCTGCAAATATTTATTGAGCATTTACTATATGTCAGGCAATACCTGCCTTCATAGAACCTGCATTCTTTTTTGAAGGGAAACAAACCATGAAGAATTTAAAAATAAATTATATGGCAAGTTTGAAATCAATAAATGTTTTGGCAAAAAATAAGTTAAGGATACAGAGTATAGGGAGGTGGGCATTACAGTTTTACATAAATTGATCAAAGAAGACTTCGTGGAGAAGGCAACATCTGAGCAATGACTTGAAGTAGTTTAAGGGGCCAGCACATAGATATCTAGGAAGAACCTTCCAAACACTGGAAACAGAAGGTGCAGAGGCCCTGTATTGGGGTTATGACTAGTATGAACACTAAGGCAGCCCTGTGGCTTGAAACAGAATAAAAACTGGGAGCGTTAGTTGGACATAACGTCCTGAGGTCAGAGAGAGGTAATGGCTAGCAGGAGGCTAGAGAACACCATTGTGTAGGGTCTCATGGACTGCTGTAAAATTTTACCTTTATATAGAGTAAACAGTTTTGAGCTGCGTTGTGTTGAGAATAGAGAGCAGATGAAGGATGTCAAAGGAGGGAACAGGGAGACAAGTTAGGAAGTCATTGCAATAATGCAAGCGACACACAATGGTGGCTCATTCCAGAAGTGATAATAAGTGATTGGGGTTTGGGAGATATTCTGAAGACAGAGCAAACATGTTTTCCTGATGGGTGAACGTGGGGTGTAAGAGAAAGAGAGGAGGGATGAAGATTTTATCAAATGACATGGGGTAAACACAGGAGCACGTACAGAATTGATGATCATGGGTTTAATTTTGCTGGGATAAATTATAGATGCCACATAGGCATCCAGTGGGAATTGTTAAGTAGGGAGCTGGACATGCCAGTTTTGAGTTTACTGGGAAGGCCTGTGTTGAAATTCTAAATGTGCAGATATACAATCTAGAGATGGCACTTCAGGTCATGAGATTAGATGAGATGATCAAGGAAATGGGTGTAGCTAAAGAAAAGAAGAGGTCCAAAGGTGAAACCCTGTAACGCTCCAGTTTAAGAACTCAGAGATGGAGAAAGACCAGCAAAGCATACTCTACTCCTCTTCCCTTCTTATGATAAGGCCACATACAGGGAACACCTCCTCATGATGAGTAGTGGCTCCTGAGTACCTCAACCAGTGCTCTCTGTTTTCCTAATACTGTCGTCTACTCCAGCTTTCTGGTTGTTTTATCTAGGCTTGCTTTTCCACTTCATGCCTACCAGATGCTGGGCATTCAAGATAAAAAGGTGTGAGTTCCTGGTGAAAGGCTAATTTTATGTGTCTGAAGATGATTCTTTTGATACAAGTTAGTTGTTTCATTATGAGTCTGTATTCCACAATAGAAAGGGCAAAAGGGCAATAGAGATACTTTCCATTGACAGAGTCCATCAAAATCTGCTGATTTTATTTGAATTAAGAAAAAAAGAAAAGCAAATTTCACACACAGGAAACACTTCATTTCCAAGGTTCTCCAAATGCTTATTGTGCTCTTATCAAGTCATATTATGAAATAGTAATATTTCATAATATGGATTCACTACTACTTATTATTAATATCTTGAAGTTGCCCATAACTTTTCAAAATAGATAGAAATCAAATACATTTAAGATGGATTCTTTTTTTCTTAGAAATGTGCCAGTTTTGTTTTATTATCTTTCAGTATCCATTGTTGTCAAGGAGAAGTCTGATACAAATGTGATTATTTTTTCTTTTGTAGGGAAGCTTTTCTTTGGAATATTTTAGAAGGTTTACATTTCTGTCTTGGCCTGTATTAACACAATCTGATATATTTAGCTATGGATTTGTATTCATTCTCCAGGTGGGCACCTCTATGTCTTTTCTTCTGCTCTGTAAAATTGTTCCATTATTTCATTGATTATATGTATTTCTCTATTTTCTAGGTTTCCTTTTCCTGATACTCCTGTAAATGGATTTTGGGTCTAATAGATCTATTTTCTGCAGCTCTTTATATCATCATACCTTCCATTTTCCTTTCCTTTGATACCATGATCTGTGAAGTCCTTTGGCATGATTATTAGCTCACTAATTGAGTCTTCGGCTTAGTTCATTTTGCTCTTCTTCTCACCTTTTAAATTCATTTTTATGTCCATGTTCTCCAGATTATTTTTTCATAAAATACTTTTCTAATTTTATAGAAATGCAAAACATGTCCATATAATCTCATTTTAAGCTTAGTCTGCTTGCCCCATTAAATATTTTGCCATATGTTAGTTTTCTGTGTATTGAATTGGAGCCCTTTCTTTTGTAGTTTTGGTGTTCCTCAGATATTTGCTGATTCTTAATTTGTCTGCTCATATTTCCCAGGGACATTTCCTGTTTGCCTGTTTGTGGATGCATGTTTTGCCTACAGGGACTAGTCTTTGGAGAGAGAGAAATACTGTGGAACCTAAAATGCTGGCAGCCCGTTCTTTACTTTTGAAGGCACCCACTCCATCTTTCTCTGTGCCTTCAGCTACCTGGAATTCTCTGGCTTTGATGCTCGAGTCAATGATTCCTTTTGGGAGCATACTCACTTACTTTCTCCTCTCAAGATATTGGTATAAAGTGTTAGCTCAAGTTGATAATTACCTAAAATTTCATTATCATTACCTGTATCCTTTGACCTTGTGTGTTTCCCAGAACCACTCTGATCTCAACCCCATTTATTTACTCTGTGTATTTTCATTTCAATTTTATGTATTCTTCAGTTCCTCTTTCATTCCTATTGGCTTTCTATTCTCCAGAAGTTCATCAAAATTTTGTGTTCACCTAAGGTAATTTTTTTTTCGTTTCCTGATAACATTACAAAACATTTTACACAGTTTTTTTTTTTAATTTTAAAGAATTCTGGGCTTTGAAATGAATGTGGTTGCTTGTGCTCAGTCCATTCTGCTTTTAATAGCTTTGCAATGAAAATCATAATGTTGCAGGGACATAATTGTAGAGCAAAAACCTCAGAAGTATTTTATACAGAAACATAGAGTGATCATTCATATCTACTTTGGGGATGGCTATTATGCTGAAAAAATGGGGGTAAGAAGGTAAGCATGAAATTTCCAAGATTGATTTGTATTCCAAGTTGAATATTGAATCTTTATTCCTTGGTTAGCCAAAAAAAGTAGTTAACAGTGTAATACAGAATTAGCTAGAATCCAAATCAGAGGAATGCTTCAGAATGAATCAAGCAAGTCTTAACATAAAACCTCTTCTGAAAGCACAGGGCACAGATGAGTATTTGATGGTAGGAAAGAGGTTTGAAAATAATACACATTGAAAAGCAGGATTGGGGTTGATTTCAAGATAACGTTTATTGACAGTGATTGACATTTCATTGCAGCTTTCATGGGAGGAGGTTGCAATTACATTGGAACTAAAGCGCTAGGCCAAGATTTTCTATGGTATCTAAATAATAATCATTTTGTTTCTTGAACTCCCTCAATATATCCATCTCTAGCCTAGATACTCAGAGAACTTCAGAAGCCGCTTAAAATATATTCATCATAAAAAAACCCCCACAAAATTTCAACACATGTAAAATTAGACAGTATATGCTATTTTTAAAAGCCCATTACTAAAAGTGCACACTGGCATTGTACAATGTGAAAGTAACTCATTGAGGTCAATTCAATTTTAGGAATTTTAGAAGTCTGAATCCATCTTATGCATTTAAATTTGAAACTGAGTCTCAAGAGTAATAGGATGTTGTAAGTGGAAGGACCTGGAAACTCATTAGACTAACATCACCAGCATTTTAATTATTTGGAATTTTTAAACAAACATAGTTTGGGGCTTAAATTATATCTATGGCGATTGCCAAAGGTGGCTGGCTGCATGTCAGATTCACACAGGAGACATTTTTTAAAATGCAAGATCCTGTGTTTTAGATATTTTGTTTCAATTGGTTTGCAGGGGGCCTTGGGAATCTACAGTGTTAAAAATCTCCCTAGATGATATAGGATGTGTATCAAGGTATCAGAATCAATGAGTTAGAAAAAACTTCCTGGATTCTCCACAGTCTCTTCACTTACAGAATATGTAATATATATATATATATATATATATATATATATATATATATATATATATTTTTTTTTTACTAAAAGATGTAAAATTTTCCTTAAAATGTTTCCAGATCCCAATTTTAAGGAAATGAGGCACACAAATTAACAATAGCAGGAAATAAACCCATCTCCATGGAACCTAAATGGCAGTAAAGGGTTCCCCCCTTCTTTTTTTTTTTTCTTTCAAGAAATGTTGGAAACACCATGCAACAAAGAAAAAGAAAACCCTTAAAAAAGACCAGCTTTTGAAACTGTCATTGCAAGTTTACAAAAACAGGAAACATCTGAGCTCTAGCAAATCCTTTGATGAAAACTTGCAAAACTAACTCCTCAAAAAAAGAACATAAACTAAATCTCTCATTTTCAACATGATCATTCAGTGAGTCTATTGTTGTTCTCTAAGCCCTTTGAATGACCCACAGACCTTCACAGGGCCGCTTGAGGTTATTACTGGAGTACCCAGATTAGCCTTTGTCTTTAGTATTGATATATTCTTAACAAAACTGTAACATCTCATCCTTTTTTTCTTTCTTTCTCCCCCACCCTTCACCCCCAATTGAACAGAGAAGGACATGTGTATTTAAATGCTGTTGTCTTTTTCACAAAACCTAGAAGAGAAAGGACTTAAACAGTCTAATTTTACCACT
This sequence comes from Hipposideros armiger, assembly GCF_001890085.2. Lineage (NCBI taxonomy): Eukaryota > Metazoa > Chordata > Mammalia > Chiroptera > Hipposideridae > Hipposideros > Hipposideros armiger. Next base: position 3,126,587 of record NW_017731474.1, read on the forward strand.
TTACTCCCTAGATTAAAATCCTTCAAAGTCTTTCCATTTTTTCTTAGGATGAAATAAGAAATCCAATATGCTGGTTATTCTATTTACCATCTTTTTCTCCCCCAGTCTCGCCAGCCTTTTCTGTTCTATATCCCAAGAAAGACACTGAGTGGGAGGTATTGCTAAGGCACAAGGAGAGAATGTTTGGGGTACAATTTAATATCAAACAACAGGTGTTTGAATTGCGAAAGTCCACTTTTAGATGGATGTTTTTTTCAATAAATACAGCTGGGACTCTCATATCTGCGGGTTTCGCGTTTGGGAATTCAACCAACTTCAGATCAAAACAGTATTTTCACATTCCCAACAGCAGATTCCCAAGCCCGGATACCTAACTGTGATTGAAAATACTACTGTTTTCTATGGAGTTGGTTGAATCTGTCAATGCAAAATGCTGACTTGTGTCAAAATTACACGAGGGTTTTCAACTGCCAGGAAGTCGGGGCACCTAATTCCAGCGTAGTTCAAGCATTAACTGTATCTTCCCTGCTCATTCCTAGTTTCTGCCTTACTTCTTTGTCAACAGGTGTGCGTCTCCTCACCTCCACCGCTCCAGCTCTCACTGGCCTCCAATATTCCCTACCCTGACTCCTCTGGTGATGACAGCTTCAGTCTGACCCTTGCTTGTTCCTACTGCCTGCATATTTGTAAGTATATCCCTTTTATTAAAATCTCTTTATTAAACCATCTGAGAGAGTTTTGTTTCCTGCTAGGACCTTGATGAATAGGATGAGTTTATCAGGTCCTGCATGATCTAACCTCTGCCTTTCTTGTCCGCATTTCACTCTGTATTCCAGCCATGATTTCTCCCACCCACCAGCACGTGTTACTTCCTTTGTGTGGGCTGTTCTTCTTCACCCCCTTTCCCTGGCTTCTTTTCTTCCCATCCTTCAGGTCACCATGTATTTGAAAATGATTTGTGGATCAGTACCAAGACATTTAAACAGACATTTAAGTAAATGTTTTGTGGTTGAGGAGAGTAACACGCATGCAAATTGCTTCATCAACAATTCAGCCCAAGGAAATGGCTATTTAAAATACAGATGACATTGCTGCCTTGTACATTTTTTTTTCATTATTTGGTTTAGTACATTGGACATACTCATAAAAATTATTTTAACCTAATGGAAAATCAAGTCAGTTTGACCCTAAACTCGTATTAGCATTTGCTATTAGATATATTATATCCTTTTAAAATTTTATAGGAAATATATTGGGGGCTTAAGGAAGAGTCTGCTTGTATAGGCTGTTCAAAACTTACATTCTCCTCCTTAAGCCCCTGATATATTTCCTATAAAATTTTAAGATAATTCAGTTTGTTGCTATATGATATTACATAGTATATATAAGTAAAGTGAAAAGTAAAGCAAAAGAAATGGAATGGTGTAGAATTGCAATTTGGTTTTAACCTGTTTGATTCTGAAGAAAATGCTATGGAATCAGGAACAGAAAAAAAATTAAGCTATTGATGATTACGATTTGCCATAGGATGTACATAGCCATACCTTCAATTTGCTCTCAATGAGCATTACCTGTGTTTTTGAGAAGCTTGACTATTTCACTTCTATTGACCTCCTGTTTGGAGTAAAAGTCCTCTTTGTATAGCATCTCACCTTTCTCTAAGCATCTTTACATGCATTATTTATTCTTGACCCAGTGAGGTATGTACATAGAGGCTCAGACTGATAAATGCCTTGGGGAAGGACATAGAGATTGAATGGGGAAGAGTTCTAAAATAACCTTGGGTTTTCTGTCATAACGTTTGGTTTTTTGTCTACTGTTTTATGTTGCTGCTACACATGTGTCTGATTATCAAAAAACTGGGCCATCATCTCTTCCTCTGCTTCTGAAATGGATTTGTTTAAAATGGAAAAGGAAGAGTTGGTATTAAAGTTGGGCCATGACAAAGAAATATATATCTATTTGTTTAAAGTGCCAAACATTAATGCCTGGCAAATAGTAGGTGTTCTACAAATATTAGTTCTCTTGGAAGAGAACTCTGGAAAAAAGGGTTCTTCTGGAAACAAATAAACAAACAATTGAGAACATTGTGTTTTTCTAAAAATTTGCCATTGGTCTATGAGCAAAAAGGAAAAGCTGGTGCTGGCCCACCTAATGGGGTTTAGTTATACTGCTCTTGGATCTGATGTCTTTCCTGATTTAGAACTTCAAGAGGTTTGACTATTAATTTTAAGATATTTATTTAAAGAGAATCTGGACCATTTTATTCCTTGCCACAGATTATCTGCTTAACGAAGGCCATCAATATGAACTCAATTAAACACAGCAAATGCATCTGTATGTTATTACAACAATTGCCTACTTCTGTGGTCTGTAAAAGCCAGGATCAGAACACGATACCAGGTAAGTGAGTCCTTTACTTATGGCTCGTTTAGTGGCCAATTCTATAAATTGGTTAGATCTCATTTGTTTACAAATATCACCTCCTATTTCAAGAGCAATCCTGTGCCATAATAGCATGATTAGATTTGCAGGTCTTGGCCTGGGGCCTTTTGTCTACTTGCTGATACAATCACTGTCGTAAATGGATGAGCCCCTGGTGGTGGCTCAGAGGTGATCTCCAGTTGAGCCCCACACTTCAATAGTGGGATCAGGAATTTGAAATTAAAAACCCGGAACACTCAGCAACTAGTGGTTAGAAAAGACTTATTATAAATGTAGGATGGCGATCTTTTTCCCTTTCTAAAGCCAATTGAGACCTTTGGCTCATTTGGTTTCTTGAAGAAGGGAAAGAATCAGGGGAAGGGCAAGAGGGACAATCCTCTTGGATAAAAAAGCCAATCATCAGGTGACATCTACTGTACTAACATTTAGTAACTGATAATTGCTGTAACTAGGGCCATTGAGCTTGGCAAATATTATCCAGTAAATTTTAATTAGCACCCGGGGGATTGGAGAGTTTCAGAATAAGCTCTTGGGAGAAGCTTCCCCAGCCAGTGGCGATGTGTGCTGAGTAATTTTAGATCAGCTGGCCTGTCAGAGCAGATCAGTGTCATCGCACCACTTATCCTGAGGAAAATGCACCTGCTTCTACATGGAAATAAGGTGCATTATCTGCCAATTTGTGCTGCTTCTTTCTACTGCTCCCCAGGTTTGACGAGTGGGGAGTGTAAGGGCTAAATCAGAAGGCTCTGGAAAGAGAGTTTTATCGCCATTCAAGGACACACACCGTCACAGACCCTGAGTGGCTTCCTCTTCTTTTGCTTGCATTGGGACATTTCTTGTAGATGTTTTATTATAAAATGGGATATGTTTTGCTATGAGACCTGATGATGCTGTTGTGCAATAAAGAAAGCTATTTCTTATTATTTTCTTTTTGTGCGGGGAATTTTTAGTTGTATTCTGAAGGGTAGGGTGTGATATTAGGTATGGACAGACACTGATTCATGACAAGAAATCTGTTAAAGGCTAAACTAAAATATTGCCTGGAAATGTTTAGAAACAAATATCTGCAAGTGCAACATGTACAACTCATTGTTTTTTTAATTGCACAGTATCCGTAACACCTTCTAATTGTAAAAGAGTCAATGAATACAGACATATTCAGCTAATATTTATAAATAGACTTATCTGGAAGTCACTATGCTAAGCAAGTTATATATGCTGTTTTTATTTCCCCTACTTATAGACAGGGTAAATAAACTTAGAGCAATTAACCAACTTGCTTAGCTCATTAAGATATTATGTAGTGGTGCCTGGATACAGTTTAACTCGAGCCCATGCTTTCAACAGTTCTGAGACATACACGTTTGCACATACATAATGCACACATGAATGCAAGATGTGCTAACATATAAACACATACACATGCACACACATTCATATCAGCTTAGTGTGGATATGTCCACTCCTTTTTCTCACTGATTTTAGACTGTTTTAAGAACAAGTGTTTTTAACACTGAATTGAATAATTGTAACAAATATTTTTAAGGTGGTGCTTCAAGAAAAGCCTGTGATTAGCCATTAGGGAAATGTGAGTAGAACCCAAAATGTGATACTACTTCACACCTACGAGTATGGCTATAATCAAAAGCCAGACAATAACAAGTATAGGTGAGGATGTGGAGAAATTGGAACCCTCCTACACTGCTGGTGGGAAGGTAAAATGATACAGCCACTTTGGAAAACAGTGTGGCAGTTTTCAAAAGGTTAACCGTAGTGTTACCATGTGACTCAGAAATTTCACTCCTGGGTATAGACCCAAGAGAAATGAAAACATATGTCCATACAAAAACTGGCATATGAATATTCATAGCAGCATTCTTCATAATAGCCAAAAGGTGGAAATAACCCAAATATCCATCAACTGATGAATGGATAAACAAAATGGGGCATTCAATGAAATATCATTCATCCATAAAAAGAAGCGAGGAACTGATAAGCGCTGCAACATGGAAGAACCTTGAAAATATTACACTGATTGAAAGAAGTAGTCATAATGACCACATATTGTCTGATTCCATTACACGAACTATCCAGAATAGGCAAATATAAGGAGACAGAGAGCAGATTAGTGATTGCATAGAGCTGGACAGATGGAGGAACTGGGAGGTGGCAGCTAGAGGGTTTAGGGTTTCCACTGAAGTGGGGAAAATGTTCTAAAATTGATTGTGGTGGTGGTTGTACAAGTCTATGAATATACTAAAAGCGACAGAATAGTATACTTTAAATGAGCAAATTGTGTGGTGTGTGAATTACATCTCAAAAAGCTGTTAAAAAGAAGAAGGAAAGAAAACCTAGTCGCACATTGTGACTGTGAACATTTTGGTTGGATAACTTTGGTGGGATGAGTTACTTCACTTTTTCAACTACCAGTTTCCTCATTTGCAAAATATAAATAGTTGTTATCTCTAATTCAGAATTGTGAGAATTTAAGATAAAGCTTGTAACATATTTGGGACTTAGTAGATTCCTAAAAAATGTTGGTAATATGAGCAGCAGTTGTAATGAATGTTAAATTCCATTCCATGACCACTAGAAGGTGACCAGGTGAAGAGACAGCAGAGAGTGAAGGAAAGTTAGGATGGAGGAGGTTACAGATAGAAAGAGACAAAGAAAAGGACAGCTACCCAGGGTGAGTGGGAGAAGGAGAAAGGAAAAAGTCACATGGTCATTCCGTGAGGACAGAGATGAAGAGCGAGGGGGGCAAACTAGGAAACAAAGCATAGTGGGCGAGTGCCTTCTGAGGGAGAAGCACTGAGGAACCTTGTTGTCTGTACATATCCAAGTCTTATCACTGACTAGAAAGTGTGAACTAGTTGATTTGCCTTCTTCCAACTTTTCTTTATTCTTTAAAACTCTGGGTTTTCATCCTCTCCCCTTGTGCTCCCATCCCACCATGCTTGAGATACCCTGCACTCTCTCTGTGATGTGATACTCTATCTGGGACATAGGCCAGATTTTTGAGCAGGTGATTTGATAAACTGTGTGGATGGAATAACCACATGGTCTGTAAAAATAAAAGCAAGTAACCTAAGCAATAGGTGTGAGGGCAGATGAGATGAAATGAAGGGTTAGGTTAGATCTAGTTGGGAATTAATTATTTCTTAGCTTTAGTCACAATTGCACTCTTGTCTTTCCTCTCACTCAGAAGCAGAATACTAATGGCCACCATTCATCTGCCGTGTTTAAGTTAGTTTGGGGATGCAAAATGGACTAGTGATTAAAAAAAAGAGACTCAGCAGTCAGATAGTCTGTGTGATCTAGTGCAAATTATTTACCTTTTCTGAATCTATTTCCTCAAGATCTACTGTGGCTATTTTGCAGTGTTGTTGCGATTTTAAACTGGTAGCATAGTTCTTGATTCACTGTAATTTCTTATGCACTCATTTTAGTTTAACTCCTTTTTTTACTGGTTTATCACTCTGCACATTTAGGAATTCACACTTTACCAAACAGAAACAATATGATCTGTGATTCAAAGTAAGCAAGAATGAAGTGATTAATACAAATCAAGATTAAATCTTAAAGTAAGTTTTTGTTTCAAAAAAATAATTCTTAATATAAATAGTAACATAGCTACCTGCATTTGGTAGATATTTGTGTGTATATAAATAATACAGTTTATTTCCTCTGAAGTGCTGATACAAAAACAGAAGTACAGAAATATCACATGGTATTTCCACTCTTACTGGAAGCGCCATGAATCTTATATGTTCCCATGTCAACTCAGTTGACTGTGCTCATTTATATTAGGTATTTATCTAGTCCGTATGTTTTTTGAGCATCTTAACATCTCATATTGAATTCATCTATTTGTTACAAAAATCAATTGACCTTGAGGTTTCTCAACCAAGGTTTGTGTCACATTTTGATTTGAATGGAGGCAAATGAATACACAATTATTGTTACCTGTGCACTTAACTATCTATTATGTTTTGCAGAGGCCACAGAAGAAATGTGAAGATCAGGCTTCATCTTAAATTTTTATTGTAATTGGAGAGAGAAAAAAACACATATATGAAATAGCTGGAAATCTATAATACATATTATGGCAGTTTCAGCATTTTGGAAAGAAACATTTTAGATATGCTAGGGCAGGAGGAAAGCTAGATGACAAGATTTGAGTAGATGTTCAAGAAATGAAGACTGGTGTTGATATGATATGCCAAGAAAAGAGGTTTTTGTGTAGCTGTAATGGGCATTTTATAGTCTTTTTTTTTTCTTTTCTTTAATAATTCTTTTTATCTTTCCTTCTTCCCTCCTCCTTCCTTCCTTCTTCTTTTTTGAGAATGTTCTGTATATCAGCTTAAAAATATTTTTGGATTCATCTAAGAGTTTTTAGATTGAAGGTTGGGGTATATGGTGCTGTTTGCGTCCAATGATATTCAGGTGTGTATTTTTATCTGTATTACCTACTGGTAGATATTTTGTAAATTTGAATTACTTTAATATCTGCCTTTAATTTCTACTTTACTCTGGTTATGTTTAATATACTAACTAATCTTTGAATAGTACTAAAATGTTTACCTAGAATTCCCACAGATTATCTCATTTGATCTCATGATTATCATGTCAGGTCATTTCTGATTAGCTCATTTTGCATATAATACTGAGACTTAGAATAAGTATTTTCCTGAATTTGCTCAGTGATAAAATTAGCAATTATAAGGTCCTAGGTATCCTTTAAGCATTAAAAAAAATACATGCAAGAGAAAAGATTATGAAATAAAATGGGAATATAGAATGCTTTTGCGTTACCTTGAAATTTCAGCAAAAGTTCTAAAGCTATGAAGAATATAAAGGGTGAAAAAGTTTTCCAACATGCTAAAGAAAAGGGCTAAACATAACCCCACAGGATTTGCTGGAGGGGGAAACCCAGTTCAGCCACCATCATTCCAACAGCTTAGGTAAGAGAAGATCAGTAGAATTTGTGAAGGAAATTTCCTTTGGAGGAAGTTGACAACTCTCCCTTCTCTCCCTTTCAGAGAGAGGAGGGAGTGTTTCTTCTTCTTTTCCAAGTGAGTAGGGCACCACCACTAAATACTATGGTGTCTGCAAGAGGGAGACTGGCACCTCACTCTGGCTTGAAGAGTGCTGAGACACTTAGACACCACCAGAGCTGTTCCTGGAGTAGAAGACACAGTAGTTCTTGAGAGAGTTTGAAATGTGTCCCCTGAAGTTTGGAAAGGGGACATGGAGCCTAGTGTCTGCCTCTCGTCTGGAAAAGTCTGAAGGACTATATGGATGGAGGTGACTGCAAAAAAAAAGAGGTCAGATCAGTAGTGGGTGAAGCTGCATTTCTGCAAGTGGAAAGAGCCAGTATATGTGTTTTCCCCTAGGACACTGTGAGAGGTAGGCAGGATTCGAGTGTCTGGATAGCACCTTGACTAAGAAGTATATATGCATGGTCATCTCCAAAAGCCAAATCATAAGCTGCACAGCAGAACCATCATTTAGGTATTTACTGTGATAGACTGAAGACATGTGCTGTCCAAGAAAGTACTAAGAGCCCTGGCCAGACGCAGCAGAGGAGGTGGGAGACAAAGCAGAGTGAAAAGCCAGAGGTGATAAGGAAAATATTTCACAGTTGGTGGAGCACATGTGCTGACCACCCAGAAAGGACGCCTGTCAGGGCTGGTATGTACTGGCAGAATATCAGCCAGCAAAACATGGGTTTTGTTTCTCCTTTCTCACTAATGCTATTGAAACCCCAAGTCAGACTTGAACTTGGGGAACAGGGAAGGAGGTCTACTTTGGATATAATATTCAAGTTCTGGTTTAGACTTGAAGTAGACTTTTTAATACAGAAAATGAGCCTTTCAGGAGCTATTGGACCAGCTGGAGGGGGAAAAGTTCTATCCTACAGAGTGTTTCAAAGCACTGCACAGGTGAAAAATTGAAAGCCATTGCCAATTGTACCCTACCAAGTTCAGAAAGCTTACTAAATAATTTATATTAAAATTTTTATTTTTATAAAACGATCATGAACTATAGAGATAAAAAGTTTGACATGACCTTCGCTAGAGTTTTATAAGGAGACGGAGAACTGAGGTCCATACAGGTGAAGTTGTTTGGCCAACAATGTACACACAGTAAAATAGGTGAAACACTCATGAAAAGACTAAATAAATACAGGGTTCCTGGAGTAAGGTCAGACTCTCCCTTTCCTAATAGAATGACGTGTTGAACCACTTAAAGTTACACAACACATATATGTGATTTCACCTGTATACAACAAGGAAAGAATTATTTGTTGTAGCCCCCAGGAGTAAACAAGATTTTTGGTAAGACTCTAAAAGTAAAGATAAAAGGAGGAAAAGCTTTAACTTATATTGTTACAAGTTCACTTAGTTTTGGAGGAAACGCCGAAGGCCAGCAAACAGATGGCAGAATCCAATTATTACAGAAAGGAACCAGAGCCATACCAGAGAATTAGAGACCAGTCAGAGTATCTCCAAGGAATGGCCAGAGAAAATGTTCTGGAAGATCCAGCAGAACTGGAAACAAGCATTTTAATCAAACTAAGCCAACATCTGGGAAAGAATGCCTCATGCATGGAAAATGGTATTATTGAGGAGAGCACTTTTTACTTTTTTAAATTATTGATTCAGGACACTTCACTTTCCTCTAGTTTGTGTTTTTCCCATTGTGCTGTGCTTTGATACATGACATAATATCATTTTATTAAAAAAAAAAAAAAGGTCTTGCCTTAGGGGTAGGTCTCTTGTTTTGGAGAAGTTTGAGAAGGAATTTCAATGGTGTAGCAACTAGCTGGGGCATTAGAGCATCTTTCATGGAGCTCGTTCTAATGCAAATATACAGTCAAATAAAAAAAATTTTGTGAATTACTGTGCAAAAAGAGAGCAAGTAACGGGGACATGGGCAGTTCCAAGTTGGCTGGGAGAGAGGACAGGCAGTTATATTAAAGAGTAGCCATCATTGACATGGAGAGAAATAGGCCAACGTAGACTTGAATCTGACCTGGAACAACAGATACCTGCGGCATGCTCATTTGTTACATGTCTTTTCTGCTACATCAAAACAACAGTAGATTTTCTGCTTTTAAAATACAAGTTTCTTCCCTCCCACTCCTCTTCCTACTCTTCTCTGAAATGTCACTTCTAGCTGCCACTCAGCTAGAGGCTAATAAAGTGGCTGGTGGCTTCTAAGCAGTTCAGCGTAGGCAGTTCTTGTTTCTTGAGGCAAAATGTATGAGGAGCACATATGCCACCACAAATGAATTCCTGCTCGGTTTGTTTGCTTGTGGATCCTCACAACTTCATTGGTGTTTTATCAATAAAAATGTCGGTGTTTCTAACAGCTGGAAGATGTGATAAGCACTGGTCCAGAGTAGCCTGAGGCTCTCCACTCTAGCTGCATATGAGGGTCCCCCAGGGAGTTTTGAAAAATGCAGCTGCTAGGGCCCACTGCCACAATGTTTATTTAACTGGCCTCCGTGAGCCCAGTATTAGTATTTTTAGATGCTGTCCAGTGATGCTGAATGCAGCCGGGGCTGGGGCCCAAAGTGGTAGCAAGCAGTCTGCAGGTACTTTCAAAAGAATGTGTCCTGGGATTTAATCCTACGACACAACAACAAAGGCATTGGGGAGCCTCATTTTGCAGAGAAGGAGATTGTATTTCTGAGAGATGCCATGATTTTCCCAGAGCCGCACCACTAGGATGTGGAGGGGTGTATTTCATTTCCGACAACATATTTGGAAATTGTGGGTTGGGAAAGCTAATTCAGTTCCACTCAAATAAAATGGTTTACTTGTGAAACGTTTTTCTACCATCTGCGCCTCTGAAAATAGAGTGGCAAGTTCCATTATGGAACTGTAGAGAGTTTGACCCCAAATGAACAACTCATAAAAAGTGAAATTAAATAACATACCTGATTTTGGAGAGGGGATCCCAAAATAGGTATCTTAAAATTATTTCTTTTGTTTGCTTTTATATTTATACATTTCAAAGGAGAGATTCAGCAAACCTTTCTGCTTTAATGTATGAAACAGCATTTCCCCCCATTATTTCTGAGCAAGATAAACTCAGGAAGCATTAGAAATTTCACGCAATAGGTTTTTCTTCCTGATGATAACACTTGAGTAGTATAAAGTAAAACAAAAACTCACTTTTGTTAAGATATTTTTGAATTATTGCTTCAGTTATAAATAAATTCCAAATATAGATGGTGATATTACAGTGACATAGACAAACATGATTGCTTCCTGTATTATGACCGTGTTACACCCCTGTACATGTGTGAATTTTTGCTTACAAATTATGTTTTTTTCAATGCAAAGGTAGTTTTTGCATGTGATAAAAATACAGAATGTAAAACAAGAAATTATAGTGAAAAGGAAGTACACCCAACAGCCTAGTACCATAGAGTTCCACTACTCCCTATAGCTAACCATTTTACCAGGTTTTTTGGTTTTGTTTTGTTTGGGTAACTACCTTTCTAATAATACTTCATGCTTCTCCAGACATACAGTACATATATTTATCTTTTTATGTGAATAGTAGCATACTAAAAATTCAGTGTTCTGCATCTTGTTTTTGTCATTGAATAGTATTTTTTTGGAGGTTATTCTCTATCAGCACAGATGGACCAACTTCATTAGTTTTAGTGACTATGTAGTGTTAGATTGTATAGATGCACCATTGTTTATTTCATCAGTACCCATGGATGGACATTTATGAGTTGCAACCTTTGTGGTCTTATAAAAAATACTACCACATATTCTATGAAATGTTTGAACCAACTTGCACTTTGGCCAACAGTGTGTAAATGTCTGTTCCTCTAAACTTTGTTTCACTCTATATTATCACATTAAAAAACTTTATTTAAATACAAAGGTGAAAAATGCTTGCTCATTGTTTTAATTTATGTTTTGCATTATACATTTTGTATTATATATTGGTTATGCATTCATATTTAAAAAGTAATTTCAATTTTTTTTTCCTGTAAACTGCCTGAATCTACTCTTACATTTAGGAAGGGTATAAATAGCAATACAAATACCCATATATCCACAACCTAGCTTAATAATAGTAATAGCAATAATAATAATAATAATAAAAGAATATTACCCATGTCCTAAAACACTTGTGGATGGGTCCCCATCTCCTTCTCATCACTCAAAGACAATGACCCTCTGAATTGAATACCATTCTCTTGTTTTTCTCAATAGTTTTATAATCTCTGTCTAAAGCCCTAAACATTAGATCATTTACTTTTGTATGCTTTTGAAGTTTCTATATATGAAATCAAGCTATAATGTATTTAATTGTGACTTGATTTTTTTCTTTCACTCAAAAATATTTTTATGTTTCGTCCATGTCCATACCCAAGTATTGGTGTCTTTTAAGTGCTCCAAAAAATTCTCAGGTCTTATCTCTTCAAAAGTTACACTTTCCACTCTACAATTACTCATCCTGTCTCCATGTCTTTTAATTTCTTTTTAATATTTTTCATTACTTTATTTCTTTTTTACATTTTCTAAAAAGAGTATATCCATCTTTTAATATACTCAATCACTTCAGCTATTTAATCTGCTCTTTAATTTATTTTTTTAAAGTTTTATATCCAATTTTAAATTCCTAGAATACATACAGTAGTCCCCCATTATCTGCGAGGGATATGTACCAAGACCCCTAGTGGATGCCTGAAACTGTGGGTAGTACTGAGCCCTGTGTGTGTGTGTGTGTGTGTGTGTGTGTGTGTGAGTGTATGTGTGTGTACACACTGTTTTTTCCTATACATATGAAAATTATGTATTGGAAAAAAATTTAAACTATTATAATACCATTAAAACTATTAAACTATGAAAAGGTTTAATTGATAAATTAGGCACAGAGATGGACAACAATAACTAATAATAAAAAATAGAATTATTATAACAGTATACTGTACTAAAACTTATGTAAATATGGCGTCTCTCTCTTTCAAATATCTTATTGTATTGTAGGTATAGCATCGGTAAGCTAGACAAAGGTATGACTCATGTCCCAGGCGGGAGGAGCAGCACAGCACAGGATTTCATTACACTACCCAGAATGGTGTGCAATTTAAAACTTATTGTTTATTTCTGGAATTTTCCATTGAATAATTTTAGACCATGGTTAATGGTAGGTAACTGAAATAGTGGAAAATGAAACTGCAGATAAGGAGGGACTATTGTATTTGTTTGTTCTCTATATCTCCTTACTGTTATGTTTGTTTAAAGGTTTTATTGGGGAATTTGGGAAGGGTGAACAGCCAAGTTGTTGTCCTTCAGTCTTAGTTGTGGAGGGCGCAGCTAGCTCAGCTCGAAGTCCAGTCACCATCTAGCTGCCCATCAGCAGCTTGCGGCTGCTCAGCTCAAGGTGCTGTGTTTAATCTTAGTTGCGGGTGGGCATAGCCCACCATCCCATGCGGGAGCTGAACCGGAAACCTTGTTGTTAGAAGCAAGTGCTCACACCAGCTGAGCCATGCTGCCACCTGTTGGCAGCTCAGCAGCAGTTCGGCTCTGGCGCAGCTCACTGGCCCATGTGAGAATCAAACCAGCAACCCTGTTGCTCAGAGCTCGCACACTTAACCAACTGAGCCACTCGGCCGGCCCTCCTTACTGTTTATTTTTGCACTCTTTTTTTCCTTGCTTATATTTAAATGTTTTTATTTTTAAAATATATTGTAGAAATACAGTTATTTTGTAATCTTCATTTGATAATTCCATATCTGAAGTCCTGCTAAACTCAATTCTGCTCTCTGCTATTTTTTTCTCTCTGTCACACATGGTGACTTGAACTCTTTGCTATTATAAATGGTATCATTTTTACAATTCTTTTCTAATTGTTTGTTATTAGTGTATATAAATATAATTGATGCTTATTATAAAACTGATTTTTATTCAGTGTCTTGCTATATTTATGAATTCTATTATTTAATTATACATTCTTGGGTTTTCTACATACACAATCATTTACAAATCATAGCAGCTTTCTAATTTTTCTTCGTTTATACCTTTGGTTATATCTTTTATTTCTTTTCTTGCTTAATATCATCAGCTACAATCTCTAGAGCAAGATTAACAGAAGTGGTAATACGGGATATCCTCATCTCATTCCTAATCTCAGGTGCTTAGCTTTCAATATTTTAATATTAAGTACCATGTTTGCTATAAGATATTGATAGATACCCTTTAACAGATTAAGGAAATATTCTTCTATTACTAGTTTGCAAAGAGATCTTTCTTCCTTTTTCATGAATCAAGGTTGAATTTTATTAATTTTTTTTGCACCTTTAGAAACATGGAATGATTTTCAGTTATCACCTTACCTAAACCCTTCTAGATTATATCATTATTGTTTTTTAAATTGGAGTTAAAATGCTGATTTTTGGTTTAGGAATTTTGTATCCATGCTATGAAAAAATTGTCCTGCAATTTTATTTTATTTTTATCCCATTTATAGGTTTGGTATAAAAGTTCTGTTCTACAAAACAAAAACCAAAAAAACAAAATAAACCAAAAATTGAGAACTATTTCCTATGTTTCTGTTCTTTGTAAGAGTGATAGTAACATTGGTGATATTTCTTTCTCAAAATTTTGGTAGAATTCACAGGGAAGCCATCTGGGCCTGCAGTTTTCTTTGTGGAAACATTTTTTTAAACAGCTTTATTGAAGTATAATTTACATAGCATAATATTCGCTCATTTTAAGTGTAAACCTCAATAAATTTTAGTAAATTTACAGAGTTGTGCAGCCATCACCAGAATCCAATTTTAGAATATTTTTATCACCTCAAAAATGTTCTTCATGCCAATTTTTAGTCATTTTTATTCCCACCCCTTAGTTTCAGGCAGCTACTAACCTACTTTGTTTCTATAGATATGCCTTTTCTGGCCATCTGGTATAAATGGAATCATACAATATATGGCCTTTTGTCTCTAGCATCTTTCTTTTACGTAACATAATATTTTTGAAGTTCGTCTATGTTGTAGTTATGTGATAAGTAGTTCATTGAGTAAAACATATCATGATATGGGTATACCTTACATTGTTTATGTATTCACCAGTTGATGGACATTGGATGTTACCTCATGTTGGCTATTTTTAATAATGCTGTTATAAATGTTTATGTGCTAGTCTGTGTATACACATTTTCATTTCTAGGAGTGGAACTGGTGAGTTGTATAGTATAATCATGTTTAATATTTTAAGAAACTGCCAAACTGTATTCCAAAGTGGTTGTGCCATTTGACATTGCTACAAAAAATGTTCCAGTTTCTCCACATCTTCAACAATAATTGTTATTATCTGTCTTTTTTTACTATAGTCATGCAGTGGCTATGAAGTGGTATATATGGCTTTGATTTGTATTTCCCTCGTGACTGATGGCATTGAGCATCTTTTCATATGCTTGTTTGTCTTTTGTGTATCTTCTTTGGAGCAACATCTAATCAAGTCCATTGTCCATTTTTAAACTGGGCCACTTGCCTTCTTATTATTGAGTTGTCAGTGTTCTTTATATGTACTGCATACAAGTTCTTTATCAGACATATGATTTGCAAATATGTTATCTAAATCTGTGACTTATCCATTCATTTACTTAATGATATCTGTCGAAGCATAAAAGTTTTTTACTTTGATGTAGTCCTACTATCTATATATATAAATTTATATATATAATTTATATATATATAAATTTATATATATATTGCACTTTTGTTGCTGTATGTAAGAAATCTTGGCCTAACTCAAGGTCACAAAGTTTTTCTCCCATATTTTCTTCTATAAGTTTCATAGTTTTAGCTCTAAGATTTAGGTTTGTGATCCATTTGAAGTTAATTGTGTCTGGTATAAAATAGGGTCTAAATTAATCTTTTTATACATACAGATGTCTAATTTTAAATTTAATAAATTGGCAACAAAATATAGGTGAGGATATGAAACAAATGGAACTTGTTTCAATTATTGGTGGGGATATAGAATGGAGAATCAAATTGGAAAAAATAGCAGTTTCCTATAAAATTTAACATTTACCCAAGCAATTCCATTTTTAGCCAAGACAAATGAAAACATATGTCCCAAAAATGAATTAGATATGAATGTTCATAGTATTAGTCACATAACCCAAATTGGGAATGGCGCATATGTTTGTCAGTAAATGGATGGATAAACTGTGGTGTATTCATATAATGGAATATGGTGTTCAGCAATAAAAAGGGAAACAATATGACTACATGCAACTACATGGTGAATTTAAAAAACATTATGGTGAGCGTAGGAGATCATCAGAGCAGAGTGCCTATTTCATGATTCCAGTAATCCAGATTTTTAGAAAAGGCAAAATAGTATGAATTTCTAGAAAAGGCATTAATCTATGATGAGAGAAAATTAGAACAGTGTTTGTCTCAGGTTTAGACCAGGGTGAGTACTTATTAAGAAAGAGGGTGAGAAAACTTTCTGGAATCCTGTAATGTTTTATATCTTGATGAGGTTTAAAATACTCTAATATATGCATTTGTCAAAACTCAATGGATATACACTTAAGATCTTTGCATTTCACTGTGTGTAAATTTTATCTGAAAAGGAAAAGAACACTATCGGAAAATTAATTAAACTTGTTGAAGATATGTATGCTGAACTTTGAATTGCATTCAACTATAAGATGGATCGATGGATTCATAGAGGCATGATTGGATAGATAGATATGTAGTAAATTAAGTATTATAAAAAGTTATTGATAGAACCTAGGTGGTAGTCACTGTAAAAATTTTTTAACTTTGCTATACGTTTAGAAATGTTATAATAATATGTAATATATTTAGAAGTGAACAAAATCTTTCATCCCACTGTTTCCTCAAACCCAGAACTAGTTATTTTACTGCCACAGAACAAAGGGAGAAATCTTGACGTTGCTTCAAGACTTGTCTTAGAGAGGGCCCTTCCTCTTCATCAGCCATTAGTCTCTGTTGCATGATGAGAAGATATGAAACTTTAGTCCACATTTTATCCAAATTAACTCATCTCTTTAGGTCAGCTCCTTTGTTTAATCACAGAGATATGGGGGGTGGGGAGGGAGGCTTCCAGAGTATCTCAGTTAATTCATTCTTTTCACTTATTGAAGCCAGTCAAAAACATTTTTTTAAAGTAATTTAATGTTTTATTGCAAAATGTTGGTTGGTTATTTTATCCAGTTACCATGTAGAACATACAAAAGATCCCATAGTCCAAAGAAGTTGAAGTTATTGTCTCTGTACATTTTGTTTCTGAATGGTTCAAATGATTCTACTCTCTCTTTATTTCATTATTCCCAAACTATCTTTTGAGAGCCTGCCATAAGCCAGGTTGGCGACAAAATCAACCAATCATATCCATGATGAATTTAAAATCTACAGAAGAGAAGACTTCTTATACTTTTCCCTTTAATTTACTGTTAAAACATTAAATCTTTAAGAGAAAGATATTCTCCACAAAACTTCCATGCTATGTTACAACTGATTTAATTTTTCCACATTGCAATTTGTTTATGTCATTACTTATATTTTTACACAAATTCTGACTTATATACTTGACTTTATATCAATACCCTTTGGAGTGACACCTGATTTTATAGAATAAAAGAACTAGGACACAGGGAAATAAAGTAAGATCCTTTCCAAGAAAAATTAAGCAATGTATAGTTATGTAGACTTCACTTTCTAGGAGCTGGCAGCTCCCTCTTCCTTCCCTGTGGGAGATCTAGGAGCTTTGTATCCCATTTTTCTATTTCCTAAATAGGCTACAGAAATAAAGGAGTTTATAGTTTTAAGCCTGTGACTCTGTAGCAAATGAAAGGCTTGTTTTAAATGTATTGATACACTTAAATAGAAAAACTATATGTCCTCTTTAGTAAAATGTTGTTATGACTTGCTTTTGTCTTCCTCCAAGAGAAGGAAAATAGAAGGTGCTGATCAGAATCTGTGAGTTGAGAGGGTACAGAAAAGGCTTGGGAATTGAGAGTTTGCTTTGGAGAGATCTAAACCCTTATAATAAATTCTTAATTACTTAGCTTCTTGTCTGTATTTGCTTTCTCTCAAAAACAAATGTTATTTATTCCAGAGATGGACAACTGGGTTTGTGGAATATGTGTGAAATATTGCTCGGGTTGGAAATATTTCAGATCAAATAATATTGTCACAATATCTGTTGAATCAGTAGTACTCTGAAATGGAGCAAGAGTTAATGAATGGCTTTGTCTTCATAATTTCTGAAAAAAATTAATAGAGCCACATATGAAAGCACATCTTTTTATTAATTAATTTATGCATGTGCTATTAGATATTATTAGTTCAAGATAGAAGTTAATCTCAAGGCATTTCAACATGATTGGTATTAGGCAGATGAGCAGCAAAGCTCAACAAAGGATTTTGGCTACCATCCAGAAGGATTCCAAACAACAATAACAAAGAGTAGAGGTGATGTGTTAGAGAAGTAGACACAGCAGGAATTAGAAATAGTGATGAGGTTAGGAGTAGTATTGCTGAGTGTGTCTTAGAAGCCCTCAGTTGAGTTGGAATGCATGTATTGAAACAGGTGAGTACTCTTGGGTTTGGGTCTACTGGGGCATTGAGGCAGATAAAGGCAGGTCAGAGAAAGGAAGAAAAACAGATGTCACTTCTTTTATTCACATGACACATTTTCACTGGGAGCTTATTGCAGTTGGGCATATTCAATGGTGAGAACTATACACATAGTCTTTGTAGCAGTCAGAGTCTCAGCAGAATTTGTGGGTATCTTACTAAATGAATTATTTACATAGGTTTGTGCAGGGTTTGCAGAAACCAACAAGGGACAGTGCTGAACTACAAGGCTAGTAACTGTGAGCAGCCATTAACCCCTCAAGGGGAAGGGATGGCTGCACTGAGAGAGGTATGAGCGTGCTGCCAAACTAGGACGGCCTAGTATAAACAGGACAAAACCTTCACCTCCCTTCCTTCCTGTCCTTCAGTCTACTGAGAATGCCTTCCATCGGCCATACCCCTGGAAGTGGGAAGACAAAGGAGCCTGCTGATGTAGTCCTTATGGGTCAGCCTCTTGGGGCAGAGAGGCATGTAGAAGGGTGGACAGGGGATATAGGTGGGTGGCAGGTGAAAGACAACCAGCAGAGTTGCTTTCCTCATGGGGCTTTCCTTTTAGGACAGTGGCTCTCAACTGGGGAAGATTTTGCTCCCTCGGAGGACAATTAAACTCAGAATTGATCACAGATAAGTCAGGCAAGGAAGAGGAGGAGGAGAAGAATCTGGGCAGAGGAAACATCATGTGCAAATGCCTAAGGCAGTAAGCAGAATGGAATCTTCCATGAAAAGAAGGAAGATGGTGAGCTAGAATGCAAAGAGTGGGGTACACAGCCCACCGGCTAGGTGAGGGCCACATCCAGCAGTGAATTGGTGACCATCTAAGGAGTTAAGTGTTTTTGAGCACACACATAGCAGCCAAAGCAAATAGGAGCCAAGTATACACATCATAAAAGGTGGTCAGGATCCAGCAAAACTTTGCCACTGTTAGAATGGTGGCCCTTTAAGACATGATGGGGATGAATAGGTAATTAGAAGAGCCTCTCCCCTCACACTACCCTACTCTTACCCAAGAGGCAATATGGTGCAGTGATTAAGAGTATTCAATCTCTGAAGCCAAATTCCTGGACATAGATTCTAGCTGACAGAGATTATCTATGTGACCATGAACGAGATAAACTCTCTGAGCCTATTTCTCATCTGAAAAATAGGAATAATAATGGTATATTCCTCATAGAGTTATGAGAAGAAAGATAAGTTAAAAATAGGAAGAGTTCTTCACAGTGCTTGGCATAGAATAAAGATTTGTTATTATCATATTATTATGATTACTGTCGTTGTTATTGTTCTAGAGGAAGACTCAGCAAATTTTTGCCAGCCAAATTTGGTGGCTGCCTGTTTTGGTAAATACATTTTTATTGGAACGTAGCCATGCCCATCTGCTTGCATATCATCTATGGCTGCTTTCACATTACAACGGCAGCTAAGTGGTTGGAACACAGACTGTATGACCCACAGGTGAAAATATTTATCTGGCTCTTTTCAGAGTAAGTTTGCAGGCCCCTGTTCTGGAGGGCATAAGTACTACTTGCCCAGTGGATGTTACCCATCACGGGGTCCTTCAATAGTTTTCTGGTGACATTGTGGCAACTCTCTTTAGATATTCTCAGTCCTTATTACAATTTGTAAAAATGCATTCACCCTTTATTCGCAGCTAACTGCCAACATGTCCACTCTCTTTTCTAGTCTACTTTAATGGGAGCTTATTATGGAAGCCTCTTACCCCACTACAGTTCTTAGTTTCAAAAAAGACTCACTTTATGACTCTGATGTGGTTATTTATAACTGTGATGCCGCAATCTTAGGCTTTGTCAACTAGAGACTGGTCCCAGGTGCCACCCACCTCCCACCTAGTTGATGGACCAGTTCCCTGGTGGGATTCGCCAGAACCATGCCAAGTCACTTTTGTCCTGATGCAAATCTGCCCACTGAAAAAGTGGAATAAAGAGCAGCATCTATAGTTACCGGGGACTTACTAATGGGCCAGGCATTATTCTAAACGCTGTGAATAGATTATCTCGTTTAATCCTCATTCAGATTAACCCCATTTTGTAGATTAGGAATCTGAGGCTCAGAGATAAAGCACTTTGTCCAGGGTCTCCCTGCTGATCAGAGGCCTGAGCCCAGCCAGTGGTTATGGGTCCCTTGCTCTTAATCTTCTCCCTGGAGAGCTGATGCCTGCATTCTAGGCACAGGTCCTCAGACCAGGATCTCCACATGGTCTAAGGATCAGAATGGAGTAGGAGGAGTAATAAGGGCTCAGTAACACAGACAAGGAGGCTGGTCCCTAGAAGATTAAATCCTCATGTGCACATGTGCATGTACATTAAATCCTCATGTACACAGAAGTCCAAACATCTAGAAAATCAATCCAGACTGCAGATTAAGGCAGCAATGCCAAGAAGGCCCTTAAAATGGACGTAAAATTTTACTCTGCCGGGGAGAGTTTTACATGCTTTTAGGAAAAGTCTCCAAGATCACTAGCTTATAGCCCCAAGCTTAGAGAATATAAATGGAGCTATTTGTCTGGATTGGGCTATACGTGTGTCTGTGCACACCTACAAGCATACACATACACACAGAAAGCAGTACAAATCCTGAGATCACCTTTGAATTGTGAGGAAAATGGTGGTGTTCATGTTTATTTTTTCATTTCTGCTGGAGAGCCACATGTATTGCTCTGTGCGGAGAAACTCATTTGAACTGGTCAAATAGAGGAAAACGAGTCTCCCCACTTCTGCTTCCCTGTTGTGCCTATTGATAGTAATTTGTACAGAGGTTTATCCCACATGCTGCTTAGAAATGCCAGTAGCACCTGGCTTGTAGTTAGTGTACGTCTCTAGGACCAGGAAACCCTGGTAACAGACTTCTTCGGACCTGGAGATGCGGGTGATTAATTTTCTGAATTTATGCCATATTTTCATCCTGTCACTCCGATAAACCTTTAAAAGCTTTTGTTGAGATGATGGCTCTCTAGATCCCAGTCATGTGAATATGTGTTTGGTGTTTGGTTCAAGGGCAACTAATCAATGATGCTGAGATCTGTTTACCCAGCAGTTCACCAGGCACAATGTGAAGATAAAATATATAATGTGGTCCCTCCCTTTAAAGCTCTGACAATTTCATTGGTGATGAAGTAGCACCTATAATATGAGCAGAGAACTGACAGGTAAAAATCAGAATGATACTCAATATAAAGGCAGGATGAGTTTAGAGAAAGAAATCAGACAATAGAAATTTACTTTTTAATGTTTGCAGAGGTTTTAACTTTAAACAGCAAACCTTTATGGATAAAAGGCAACTTGGAACAGGACTGTATATCGATTTGGTAAGTGTTCTGTTATTATAGTCATGAATTCATATAAATTTTCCTCAGATGACAATAAAAGGTTTCTGTGTTTTCCACCTCTGATTTTTTCAGCTGTAACTGACTGATATTTCATTAGCTCAAGTTATGTTTTCTTTTGGTGTTGGAATCTCCGCATATTATTTTAGACACTTTAAAAAAATTAAATTCCAGCACAAGCTGGGGGTTTTTACCAAAGTAGTCTATATCAGAAGCAAAGCCATGAACCTCCCATGGTGTTCCATTCAATTGAGTTGCCAGAGGTGAGCTGGAAGCTAGGAGACAACTTGTTAAGATGCAAAAGGCAAGTTCAGCCTTAAAATGAGCTATGAGATAGGCTTCCTCGTAAACTAGTATATTTGACTCATGGATCCTACTAGAGCCCCAAAGCTGGGCAAGCTGTGATCCATAGGGCTCTTGGATAAAAGACTCTCTGTGTTACTTAATCTCCTCCATGTACCAGGGACTCCAAAAATTCTTGAGGTGACTGCAATTTTTCAATCTAGAAGAAAACCAGTAGAAACAAATTCCTCATTTCAGAGTCTTATATTAATCCTCTCAAAAATAAGAACTAAGATTTGCTTACATATTATAAATGAAAAGAATTATGATCCAATATTTTAAAATAAAAAAACCCTCTAAAATGTATTCTTAAAAGAAAGACAACTAAAACTTTGGTTTGTGTTTGTAATTACTTTAAAAAACATAATAATTCATTTCTCTGCAAAAAATTACTCTGTCTTCTCAGGGGGAAAATTGATAAACTTCACTATCTAAAAATTTCTTAAGGCCAAACACTCTGATTTCAAAAAAATAAAAAATAAGTGGAGTGCATATGATTTTGTTTGTTTAGGTTTAAAATTTTTATTATTTAAAGAGCTATTATCAGTCATTAAGGAAAGAACAAATAAAACCATAGGAAAAAAGGAAATAAATAAGTAGTTTGATAAAAAAATACAAATAGCATAGAAACATTTATAATTTAATATTAATATTTAAAACAAATGCCATTTTCACTTTCATACTGGCAAAAAATCATAATATACATCGTTGATGAAAATGTGGGGAAATGAACAATTTCAAGTGACATTAATAAGAATGTATGTTGGTACAATCTCTTTGAAGCACAACTTAAACATATCTTTCTAAATTTTAAATTTAGATAGTAGTTGACCTGGCAATTTCATTCCTAGGGATCTATCTATCCTATGGATATGTCCAACTCTGTATGAAAGATATGTGCTCATTGTTACTGTAATAAGAGTCTAGAAATATTCTACAATGTCCATTACTATGAAGTTGATTGAATTAATTATGGTATATTCATATAATATATTACCTTGTAGTCTTTTTTAAAAATGAGGCACCTTCCCATGTACTAATATACTCACATTGAACGCTTTCTAAGATATTAAGAGAGAAAAAGAAAACTGTAGAAGTGGGTAACACAGTGCACAGTAATCTGCATAGAGCAATCCAGAAAATATTCATAAGAACCTTTAAACAGTAGCTCCCTGTTGGACAGTGTGGGATGGGAGAGAATATTATTTTCACTGTTTACATGTTCTGCTATTTTGCATGTATGTTTCCTACTTTAATTATAATACTAAAATCTAGTTAAGTACTAGTAATGTGTACCATGCCAGCATGGACAGTCTGAATTCTGTAGGCCTTTTAACTTAATATCCCTCTAAGAAAAGTAGGAAAAATTACTTAGCTTAAGTATGTAAAAAAGAAATTACACAAGAAATTAATGATAGATGAGCATCCAGGATGCACGTCACTTTCAAATCCAGACGTACGAGTGTAGAGCGTTTCACAGATATTTTCAGGCAGGCAATATGTGTTTACCAGTCTCACTAGCTAGCTCACTTTTAATGTGATTCCTGCCAACTCCTTACATTAGGTTAAAAGAACACAATTATCACTAATGGATTATTAGAAATACCCCTAAAAATTGGGGGACTATAAAAGAAAGATGTATGACATTCTCTCCCATATTGCCAAATTGTTTTTTTTGAGGTCTGGTTTATATAGGTGTTTAATAATTGGCCCAGCTGCCATCAATTGCAATGTTTTCTTTTCTTCACTATAATAATGTATAGCTACTTGTTAACATTTTCATAACTCAGGCTTAGCATATGGTAAGTAGTTGATTTACTTGACATTTTGTTTAAGCTGTTTAAAGGCTGGTGGTTGCTTTTCTGAAGTAGTGCTAATTCCTGGGAGTTGTAACATCTCTGTGGCTTCGTGGTTTCTCCTTTCCTCCCCACTGAGGTTTCCACTGAGTTCATAAGAACCCGCCGTTTATTGAAAGGTCATGACTATATGACTATATGCAAGAAATATTCATTGCTAGTGGACTTCTAAAGAGTCCTCTTTTAAATGAGATGCATTTTAAATGCACCCAGCTGGGTATATGTATGTTGTATACCTCCCACTTGTTTTCCTTTCCATGTCAACTTATAAACTGACTTCAGTTGGTTTCTAGTCTATAACCTGAAAATAAACTGAGTCCAAATTCTGCTTTTTTTTCCATTTTCAACGAGGACAATGAAAACCAGGGTGTTTGGATTTTTATACTCCAAGGCCCTCTGGTCTTATTGAATAAAAGTTGAGTTGAATATTCCCAGCCCACAGAACTCCCTCTCATTCTCTCCCTCATTGTAACTGGAAGTTTCACACCAAAGGGATGAGCTGCATGAACAGAAACTCATGTACATAATGAATATTTTAAAAACTCTTTCTTGCCAAAACAGGGCCCTTTGATGTTATAGTTGTGTTCATAGCGTCTCGCTCTTTTAGAATTCAATATCAGAATCAATAAGGGATCATATCTACTTAACATTCTTTGTCCAGAAACCTAACATATATAATTTGTTATATTTTCCACAAAAATGAAACCACTGTCCTCATGAAAGTCAATTAAAAGCTAATATGTGCATTTAAATAGAGTTCTGGTTCCAACCCAAACTGGGAAAAGTAAAGCAATACATTGAAAGCATAAATGGCTTCATTGTTAGAACACACTCCTTGGAAGATATGAGACTACTTTTTTTCCCTCTTTTTTTAAGTGGTTATTTTTAAGAGTGGGTGAGATTCATGCATAGTTTTGTGATTGCAGAGGGAATGAATGAAAAACAAGGTGTTGGGGTGTGCAACAAGCATGGGTCAACTATGCATCATTTCTTTTTACAGTTAGCCCTTTGCTGGCAGCCTCTAATAAATATGAATGTTCCTCTAGTAAGTTAGAATGTTCCTCTAGTAAATATCTCTCATCACAAGAAGTAGCCAGGTAAACAGCCATGACCACTGTTGTAACAGCATTAGAAAGGCTGCATGGTCAATGTCCATCATTGATTTGTTGTGTGAAAGTCTCAAGTATTCTCAACCTGCTGTTGAGTACACAAATTAAAAAGTAAAATAAAATAAAATTAAAGTTAAAAAAATAAAAGTAACATGAAATACAAACCAAAACCTGCTAGGGGCTACGACCCACACTATAAGATTTGCTTATTTAAACAGAGTCAATTTTCAAAATCACTTAGAAAATAACCAAGTTTCACTTTTTTAGCTTCGTAGCCCCTTATCTAAAACTTAATTTGGTCAGTTGAAGTCTGAATTCATATTTCTTTTTCAGATTTTCCAAAGGTAATACAGTGCATACACACATATATCATGACCCTCAGTGGGTCTAGATGAGCAATTCTTA
The DNA here is from genome assembly GCF_001890085.2 of Hipposideros armiger. Lineage (NCBI taxonomy): Eukaryota > Metazoa > Chordata > Mammalia > Chiroptera > Hipposideridae > Hipposideros > Hipposideros armiger. The sequence continues at coordinate 3,151,745 of NW_017731474.1, forward strand.
ATAAAACACATAAAGATTTTTACAATAAAAGGTATAGATATTCACAATAAGTGAGATAAATAGACTCCAAGTAGGGTCATATCAGTTCAGGTTAGATTTTGCCATGACATAAATATGCTGCTAGTTAAAAAACAAGCAAACAAACAAACAAACTTGATTTTCAGAGTTTCTGTGTTTTATAATGGTGGATAAGAGATAATGGAATTGTATTAGACTGGCAGTACACAGCAGACAGGATTATGTAAAAGCCTTTTTCAATGTCACTACCAAATTAATCGCCTAGTCTTCTTTTCCCATAACTTGGGAAAACACAATTGGCAATGAGTTATAGTTCAGGAAGAATACAGTGAATCAGAGATATTGGTACCAAAATGTAAGCATACCACTCAAGCAGGATTCTCTTTCCTAGAAGCTGGGAAAACACATGGGGTTGGAAAGCCGCATTGGCTGACTGGAACCAGGTATCATTTCTGTGGAAAAGTTAAGCCCATACTAATCATTGAATCTCTGAGCTTTAATTGATGTAATTGAACTTAGACCTTGAAGGTTAAAGTGTGGCCAAGACACAGGGGGTTATGTTACCATTAGTGATCATTATTTTAGTTGCTGCCATCTGACATTTGTAGAAACTATCAGTGGTTGAGAATGGTGACAATTTTAATGAACAACGTTGGAGTCCTTGTTTCTGGTGACCTCATTGATTAAATGGAATCAGCTACATGACAGAAACTCATTATTAATTGGCCACCAATTTTAAAAAGAGACTCTGGCTTAAGAAACTTAGGACATAATAAAAGTGATATGCAGAAACGGGCTGCTTGAAGATAGGAGAAAGGAGAAAACCTTACATGTCCAAAAATTGTACATTAAACCTGCTTATTTTCTCTTTGATGGTTTGAATGTGTTGATTGTTGGCTTCTGATAATGAAGCAAAAATGTTGGACTGCAGTGGAAGGCCCTGTTCAGAACACAGGGTACTTTTAAGACCCAGTGGAAGTGGGAAACTTCTCAGGTAAATGTGCTTAGGAAGTCCCCACATCCTCACATGACAGAGATCAGTGAACCTTGTTAATGAAACCCACTTTCTCCCCCCCAGAACCTACAGCCCTTATGTAGATGCACCTGACATGCAAAGCTATTGTCTCTGGACCTTCTTTTAGACTTTCCTGACAACCATTACTTCCTGATATTCAGCCCTTTGCTTTGTTTCTGTTTGAGTGTCCAACTCCTGTTTTCCCCACCCTCCCCACCCACATCAGTTTGATCTGCTTATATATAGGGCATTTAATATCTTAACTTATTTCTGCTTAAGCCAAGTTTTATTCCCTGCTTGTCATCAAAGTCTCCATCATCCTTCCCAAATATTTGCATTAATTCCCATATTAAAGCTAAATAAACTAGACCCCAGGTACACTTCATGACCATCTGGTTCCACCTCGAAAAGAGGCAGCTGGGAGATCTGTGGAAAGGACTCTAAATGAAGAGTAGAATCTCTTGGTACAAAGCCAGGCTTTCCCACTTACCGTTGTCTAATCTTCAGCAAGCCACGTCACTTCTCCAGACTTGGAACTCCTCTCTGCTGAGATGGGTTGAACAACCACCAAGCCGTCCTTCAATTTGAAAAGCTTATTAGACTTTGATTGTTTTGTATTAGGCAGACTTGCCATCCGAGCCTCATTGGCCTCTCCTCACTATGAAATAGCAAAGCAGGCCCTGAATTGATTTCTTTCCTCTCCTATCATGTTATATTTGCTCCTCCATGCTAGCTATTGGCCCTTCCTTGGCCTCTCCCCCAGACTAATTAAGTGAAGGCCATTTGTACATGTACGCAACATGGAATGATAGTAGACGTGATATTGTATGTATGCTTTTTCCAACCCAGAAGCTGTGTAATAACGCTTACTTGTTTCAGGCTTTCACATGAGAATTGGTCAAAAGAGTAATTTATCTGGCAAAATCGTAACTCAATAGGAAACCGTATTCATTTAAATGTTTTCTAAAAAATGTTTCTTGATTCTTGGCCCTTAATAGCACAGTTTTGTTTCTCTGATTCTTCCTACAAGGGAAATTACTGGCATTTTGGTGAGCCTACCTTTAAAAAAAAAAAAAGGGTAAGAGAGAAAAAAGAAATTGTAAAATTATATTTTGTTCTCTGGTATTACCATTATAAAACTCTGCAGCAACTGCCAGTTTAATATTTGATGTTTGTGATTTATTTTTTCTTTTTGTTCCTCCCTGACTGACCCTACCCCGTACATTGGACTGGAAGGAAAAAAAATAAGTCAATTAAAAACAAAAACAACTGGTATTTTAATAATATTTACTAATATCAATTTCACATCAAACATGACATTTAAGCAAAATGGATAGATGATATTTATGCAAATGAGTTCCTAATGGCACTAGTATCTGTGATTTTGTTTTAAAAAGTGTCATCCATGTTATAAAATGTTTTTTATTTTACATCACAACTGAGCATTTATTTTACTGTGTAAGAAGGGAAATGATAGCTATGGTATTTCAGAAGCTTTATCTTTTTAAAAGAAATGTAATAGATGGTCATAGGCTCTAAACAATATTTTAAAATATGTAATCTCTCCAAAATAAAATATTCAACTAAAGGTAAGATAGATAAATTTTAATATAAGTAAAATGTTCTAGATTTTAAAATTAAAGTCATCATTGGAATTTTCACAGCACATTGTATAGAAATTTGCAGTCTTCCTGTACAGAGCAGTACCATCTTTGTTCCTGAGTGAGACATTCGATAACATGTTGATAACCTTC
>NW_017731474.1:3154596-3192999 GCF_001890085.2 Hipposideros armiger
TATTTAAATACTTTAATACCTCTAAAGTATTTGTTGACAAAAAAAGAATGTTCCCACTCAAAGACTTTAGGAAAAGAGAGATTCCATCTGATGTATGTCATCAAGAAATAATTAATTGAACATGAGGTGCAGAGAAGCCTGAAGGCAAAAGCAAAAAAAGAAAATCACAGTCAACTACATTTTAACTGAAAGAAAGCCAGATGCCTTTTTAAATATCTGAATAATTAGTCTGAAATCAGTTGGCGCAGCTCTTACCAATACAGAAGCCAGGAAAAAAAGCAAAAATTATAATTTGGCAATTGCTTGAACATGTTGAGATAGGGAATTTCTGCTTAGGGAAAAATTAGCCACAGGATTTAGTGTTCAGAATTTTAACCATTAGAAAGTTTATTAATCTCTGCAATGCTCCATTTTTCAGTCAGTGAAGTGGGATACTTGCCAACTACCCTACGTGAGACTTGAAATAGGAACGTAAATAAATCTTCTAAAAATATAGAGAAAAAAATGTGAGTGCAAAAGCCATTGTCATTTCCTTTGTTGTTGTTGATTTAAAAAATAATAAAATTACTTCATGCTTATTAAAGAGAATTGAGAAAATAAATGTGATAGATAGATCCCAGGATTTGTATCTGTGAGAATATTTCATCTAAATGGGCCTCAGAGTCCACCTTTTTGATGAGAGGATGCCCAGTTTTCCTTAAAACGCTTCTTAAATTATTCCCTCTAGGAATCTCTGATGTGGCTACTGGTAGGAAAGAGGGTTTATTCTACAGCTCCCCATTCCCTCTGCTCTGGGGGCTGGTGATTCACTGCTGTATTCTCTTTCTGTTCCTGGGATTGGCAGCACTCAGCCCCTTGTCTCCCTCTGTGCTACTCTTTCTCCCTTCATCTATCAGTGCCTTCAAGAGGGGTTTCCTCTGGAGTTTTTAAGTTACCATTACAGATTTCCCTTCCTAGTGCATATCCTAGACCTAGAGAATCCAGGTGTTGCAGATCTGGGGTTTGGGGGATGGTAGCTCCAAGTCTAGTCCAGCCTCATTCTGTGACATCACTCACAGTGGTTTCCTCACAGGAACTCTGTTGTCTTTCCTTGCAGGAAAGACTCTCGAGTGGCAGCCTGGGCCATCCAACAGGAAGTTGGGTCATTTGATGGCCCAGGAGGCTGCTGCCCTACAACAGGACTGAAAAGGCTGTGCAGCCCATGATTTGGGGTTTCCCCACAGCCTTCTGAGACAGGAGCCAGCCTGGTGAGGGCCTGACTCACTCTCTCAGAAAAAAAAAAAAAAAACCTGGTCCTACCGAGTCTGGGGTAATAGATAGGACTAAACTGCTTTCTGTGGATGAGGCTCAAGTGTTCCCTCACAGTGACCCTAGGCCCAAGCATCCATTTGGATGGCAGGCAATTTTTGGAACAGCCTATAGGAAGGTTATGCTGCTGCTCCCTGCCCCGAGAACATACCCAGCTTTGCCTTCAATACTAGTCTAACATGATCTCACCTCTTAACAAAACAAGGACCTGGGATGTCCTTCTATCTCTTCTTTGTCTCTGCTTTCTCTTCTTAGTCCTTCTCCATCTGTATCTGAGCTCTCAATGTTAAAGTTCCTCACAGCTTTTTCTTGGGTTTTATTCTTTTCTCTCTCCTCACTCCCTTTCTAGGTGATCTCATCCATTCCCAAGGCTTTAAGATATATAAATTTGCTTGTGGATACCTCGTGTGTAACTACAGTTAGACCTTTCTCCTGACCTCCAGTGTGATGGTGGCTTTGAGGAAGTGGGTTGATGGAGGTGATCGAGTGTGTCTGGATTCTTGTTCAATTTTGAAGGTAGAGACAATGGGATGTCATCATTGTTGCGAGAAAAAGAGAAGAGTCAATGATAATGCTGAGGTTTGGGCTTGAACAAATGGTTGAATGGAGTTCTGATTTGAGGGGGGAAAGATTGTGGGAGGAGCATCAAGAATTCAAGTTTTGAAATGTGTGTGCAGGCGATGTTGAGAAGGCAGGCCTCTATTGGAATGAGAAGATAGAGAGGTCTGGGGTCTGTCAGCACAGAGTTTATCGAGTAGGACAAGGTTACCAGGAGAAAAGCATAAATGCATCAGGCATATTTGTAACATGCTTATGCACTTTAAATATTTTCTATTATTTATAATATTTATATACATATGTATATAAGTATAATGTAAATTTATGCAATATATATGTTGTTAATATTTCTAAGTCTTCTGATCACATGGCACATTTTCAAAATGGTACAATTTATACTCCCTTCATCTATCTATTAATATAAAATATATCCATTTCTCTCTAGAATATTGGGTTTTACTGAGGCATCACATCAGGAACTGGTGAATGCTGTATTTATCTGCTGGCCAAAAGATGGCACTTCTCCAAGTTTATGAGTAGTCCAAAGACATTTATTCTAATATATGTGAGATGAGTAAAGGGATTACTCATTACACAGCAATAAAACCAAAAAAAATGAAGCAAATTCCATTAAGAAGATGATATTCCATTATGAACAGGTAATGGAGTTTTGTAAGCCCATATTTTTATTATTATACCAGCTCTTGATTGATAAGTCCATATTCATAACTTATATAGATTTGAAAAATAGATGATCATTACTTTTGTTAGCTATTTTCCCTGCCCTTTGCCTCACAGCAACCCCATTTTTCCACTTTCACAATACATGGGAGTTAGGTTTCCTACTAGCTTACGAAATGAACCAATGACTGCTAAGTGGTCATTCTCACCAGGACAGTGTTTTCAGGCTGGAAGGTAGTTGAAACTTATAGTAATACTATATCTTTAGAGAGCATCTTTCTCTTAGGAGCTTGTTGTATTTTACAGGCATTCAGCTTTATTCCCCCCAGGACCCAGGAGAAACCAGTAGCAATAATGACATATACAAGTACTATAACCTTAATGATAGATGCACATGTTGTCCTAGGAAGGAAATGTCTACTTTGAGTGTAGCCTTTCTGCTTCATACAAAATTCTGCTGAGAGAGATTCAATTGCCACTGCCCAACTGCCTTCCCCAAACCTTAAAGGTTGAGCTGCATCGTGGAGAGAAAATTGTGCTCATCATTATTCTAACATGGGGAATGTCACTGTGAGATTGATGGTTCAACAATTCAGTTCAACAACAATTCATTGAGTGGCTACTATGTGTCAGAACTTTTATGACAGACAAGGTCCCTGACGAATGCTTAGTTTGTCTGAGACACGATTCACAGCCATGTGCCAACAAAGCAGTGCCATGAGAATTGACTGGGGAAGTGTTTTAACAGATTACAGAGCCCTGCCACTGGGCAGCCTGACCCAGTAAATCTGCGGTGAATTCCAGGGTTCTGCTTTTTCAATAAAATCCATTTTGCATAAAACAAACAAACAAACAAAACAGTGATTTTCCTGAGTTATCAGATCTGTGAGTCATTATTCTCTTTGATTAATTACATTATAATAGTGTTATACGCTAAATAATTTGGGGAAAGTAAGTTGTAGAAGTAGAATGTCATTGAATTGGTGAAGGCAGTATTGTACAGTGGTAAAAGTTGGATTTTGGAAGCAGACTCTTCGAAACTCTCCTTTTCCTCTTACTTGTGGCATCGACAAGCCGGTCAAGAGCTTGGCATTCATATTTAGCTTTCAGTTCTCGTCTGTCAAATAGAGATAATAATTCCTATTTTACAGATTGTTTTGCTGATTAAATATGATATTGCATGCAAAGTGTGACACAGTGTGTAGTGGAAATTGTCATTGTTGCTATCATCATTGGTAAAACTCAAAAGACAATCAAACGACCCAGATTCATTCAATTCATTAGCATACTGAGCCTTTCTGTCATCAGTTTTCTAGTGACAGATATCAAACAAACACGTGTGCGTGTGCATGTACACACACATCCAAATGCACAGTTGTGTTCATAGTGTCCGTAAGTGGAAGGAATGACCAGTAGCTCGTCTCAAATTGCATTTCCCTTTAGTCTTAATCTAATTTTTTGTTTTAAAGAATAAGTTAAAAGAAAACAGGTTTGCTCTCAAGTGGGTTTCTAGGTTATTTTTCCTTCAAACAATTGTTGGCATCAGTAGTATTGAGTTCTTCTGTCAAGGACGTAGCTTCTCTCCTGTACAGACCCTATCCATAAATATATTCACTGTTGGCGTGGAAGTACTCATCAGAGCATAAATGCTGTGCTAGGATTCTAGAATTTTTCCCAAGGGAGACCAAAAAGTACTGGGTCACTTCCTGAAAAGTCAATGGTCAACCCATAGAAATTACAGGAGAAAAGTCCCTTAAGGCCTTTATGATATGTGGCTTGCTGCCTAGAAGTTTTAGCCAGCACCAGTTAAGATGGGGCATAATTATTTATGCCCCTTGGGGAAGAAAAGGAGTGTGAGTTCTAGGACATGATGCAAAACACAGCTACCTGTTAATCCAGGAAGGAGAGGGTTAACAGAGCTGAGGTTAGTTACCAGTTAAAATTTGTGAGGATGTTTTATAGACACAGCAAGTAGAACAGGCCAGACTCCAGATGTCACAGCTGAGGTTATCAGCCTCTAGAGGGATCTCCAAATAATCTCTCTTAATTCTACTTTCTTCCAAAGGCAGAAGGAAGAGGGAAAGAGTTGGAGAAAGCAACCAGGGAGGTGGGGTGGGGAGGGAAGATGTGCTCGTAACCAGCAAGAACAATGCAGTTATCATTTATCAACATGTTTTAAAAACTGGTTCTACAGATGTTTGATTAAAGGTATGCAACAAGCATTTTCTGGTGTTTCTGTCACCATGTCACTGAAACATAATGATTTTAGTGTTTTTTCATGTCTCCAATATTGTGCCTCAAATAGTCAGTACTTCGTTTATTCAACTATTTATTTATCAAAAATTCCTTGAGGCATTTTCCATAGGCCAAACAATAAGACATTAAGGTATCTTCATGCCCTTAGAGCTCACAGTCTAATCAGGAGATGGAGACATGGCCACATGATTATCCTATGAGATAAGTAGGAAAGTGAACATGTGTGCATGGTCTTTGGGAGCCTGGAAGAGGAGCCAAAGACTGATAGAGGTCTGGCAAGAATTCAGAGGAAGTGTATTATGTGTTGCTATTATCTTAAAGGAGGGCTGCGATTTTACTGCCACAGAACAGACAACCCAAGCTGGGAGCAGGAGCTGCTGGGCTTGAAGACTGAAGGAACAGGAAATAATTTGGGGAAAGTGAAGACTGTTTCTATGTAAATAGTCCACTGGGCACTTCGGGTGGGTGGGGCAGGGGCAGCCATGGGATCATGCTGGAGAGAATAGACTTTATCTCATGAAAATAGGGAAGAATTGAATGTTGTTAGGAAGGACCATGATATTTTGCATATGTTTAACAGAGTAGAGAAAGGAAAGGAGTTGATAGAAGCAATGGTGAAGAGGATTTAATTAAAAGGATGTGAACATTAACTAGAAACCTATCATCCTCCAGGCATAGGTCTGGGGTGCTTTTATAAAATATTTCCTTGTACAATAGAATCTACACACACACGCTCACACACACACAATCTGTGTTGTAGCAATAATCACTTCCACATGTCAGATAAAGGAATTCAGGCTCATCAAGCTTATGCAACTCGCCCAAGCTACTAAGTTCATGAGTGGCTGATGTAGAACTGAAACCCAGGGGTCTCTGAGGTGAAAAGCCATGCTCTCTCCATGCACACGCCCCAGAAGAACGTTACTCCAGGTCAGAATTTCACAGGGCTTCAGGGAATTATGATGAGAATGTGTCGGTAACTTAAAAGAAGGCTTGAAACAACCACGTGAAATACAGTCTAACTGCAACAACTGAATAAGACCCTGGATCTTAATCTTCCTGTCACAAAAGACAAAGAAGGATGGCCGGGATTAACACAGTTGGCAATCGCAGCAGCCTGCCATCAGCGGTACACTCGGAGCACACACTGAACAGCACTTAGTCCTACCCAAGCTATTGTGACTGACAAGAGAAGTGCTCTGTCTTCTGAACATGCACAACACAGACGATTTTCCAAATGAATTATTCATTCAAAGCTTCCAACAAAAAACGAGTTGCTTTTCATTCAGTGAGGGGGCTGTGAGGAGGGGGATTAGAAGTGCTGAGGTGACAGGAAGGATGTTGACGTTATTTAACAGACTGAGGTGCTATAATAATAAGCTTTAAGGTAACAGTTACTAAATAAAGGCAAGCCTAGTGAAATATGCAATTAAAAAAGAGAAGAAATTGATTGGTGAGAACAAATTTGAAATGACAAGTGCAAGTAAGTGGGTTTGGGTACCTAAGGTGTGAGAAAAATGTAAAGAAGAAACATATTTTCTGAAAATACTGTGGTTTCTTAAAGAGTCAAGTAAGTTTTAGAGATTCGAATGAACTCCGTGATGAATACTGAAATGTACATGCTAATATTATTAGGAAATTTACTAGCCACAGGAAGTCTGATGCAGATGGTGTTTAAAAATTGATGTTTTTCCCCTTACACAGGACAGAGGAAATTTGGGGCTTGTCTTTCAAGGATATCCTTGGGACACACACATAAAATAGAAAGAAAAGTTGAATCAGAAAAATTAAGGACATAAAAGACAAAGATCTTAAGAATTCTTACATATCAATGAGAAAACTATAAACACCCCAATTAAAATGGGGTAAGGATATTAACAAGCAATTCTCATGAAAAGAAAATCAAATGGTTAATATAATTTAATGTGAAAACATTCTCAAAAGAAATCATCAGAAAAATTCAACCACAAAGAAGAATTTCAGGTACTCTTATTTTATTAGGCAATGACTCAATTGAAAATATTAAAATGATAGGGAATCTTGGCAAGTTTGTTAAGAACATGGGTATCATACATTGTAGTTAGGAGTGAAATTGGCTTATATATATTTTTGGAGGCTCTTTTGGTCTAGTTATGTATAAAACTTGAGAAATTTGTAGATAACTCATGTCTTGAAATTTATTCAAAGAAATAATGAAGGGCCGGCCGAGTGGCGCGTTGGTTAAGAACTGGCTTAGGACGCCAGAGGGCCCCGGTTCGGATCCCACATATGAGGGCCAGTGACACTGCCCTTTACAGCTAAGACGCTAAACAACAGCTCAACCTGGAGCTGGGCTGCCTTGAGTCTCTGGTGACGGCAGGTGGTTGCCATGGGCTACTGTGTGTAGCCAGCAGCCAGCATGAGCAGCCAGCAGCCTCTGTGAGTGGCCGTCCAGAAGCCGGAGACTGATCTGACTTGCCTGGGAAGAGCGCAATGATGGTGCCAACTTGGGCCAGTGAAGCAACATCCTCCACACCTAGGCTGAAGAACAAAAGGATAGCAACTTGTCTGTTCCCCTTCCCCCAATTCCCCAATAAAAATCTTTAAAAAAAAAAGAAGTAATGGAAACAGTATGCAAATATTTATGATTGACAGAATAGATATCCAATGAAGACCTTTATCTGCAAGACCTCCTTTACTACTTAACACTGTGCTTTGAAGTAGCAGAGGGAACAGAACTAACTTCTTAGACATTAATCAATTTGCTCAAGGTCACCCAACTTGAAGGCATGAAGTGGGAAGGAACTAGAACTCAATTCCATCTGCAGAATTGCGTTCTGTTGTTTGCAGGAGAATAGAAACTTTATTTTAAAACTTTTGCTCAACTGGTTTACCAGATTAATGGACAGTTTCTATTTCCTCTACAAAACACAGGGATGGATGTTCACTGCATGCTGTGTGCCTGTCATCAGTAGGTGTCCCCCTTTTGAGCCCAATCACTTCTGTTTCTCCAACCGAGTTATGGTTATCAACATTAGTTGTGTTTTGCCCCATGCATTTATTCCCAGGTATAATTATGCCTGTCATTATGGAACTTAATTAAATATTGCAAAAATTCCAGGCCCCATATGAGTGTGAAAAGACAGGAGATTTTGTTTCTATGAAAGCTAAGTTAAACACTTTGAATAGATTTCATACATTTGAGCTACTTAAAAACAAAAAGCAAAACAAAACAAAAAGCTGTTGCTGTGGAATTAAGAGGAAGCAAAACAGTTATAAAATATTGGGAAGATTTTATGAACTCAATATCAGTCATCCTTAACGAATGGCTTCATGTTTCTTTAAATTCTTACGCCACTTAAAATACTAATAAGTAACTAATATTTATGGAACACTGTAGTAGTTAGAATAATGCCCCAAAGATGAAAGTATCTTAGATTACATGACAAAGGGAAATTAAGATTGCCAATAGTTTATCTTAAAATAGGGATATTATCCTGGATTACCTGGGTGGGTCCAAGGTAACCAGAAGGATCCCTAAAAGTGGAAGTGGGAAACAGAAAAGAAAACAAAAGATGTAATGAAAGGTGCAAGTTCAGCGTGATGCCTGTGAGAAGAACTCAGCCGGCCATTGCTGGCATTAAAGGGGACAAAGGGGCCACAAACCAAGGAATGAGGACAACCTCTAGTAGATGGAAAAAGGTAAGGAAATGATTCTCCTCTGCAGCCTTCAGAAAGGAACACAGCTCTGCTGACACCTCAGTTTTAGCCCAGAGAGACTGGTGTTTGACCTTAGACATACAGTACAGTAAGATATTAAATTTGAGTTGTTTTATGCTGCCATGTTTGTGGTAGTCTGTTAATTGGCAACAAAACAGTGCTGTAAAAGTATTTTTTAATTGTATGACCCTTTTAAATGTGCCTCTTTCAAGAACTGACTTTGTAATAAGATCTCAGAAGAGGGAAAAGAGTGGGATTCAGCATACCCATCATGGTTGCTATTATTATTTTAAAAAGAAAATGAGTTGTTGTGAAGCTCTGTTGAGGAAACTGATGCAGGGTACCATGGTTATGAGGTGCATGAGGTAGAGATGTAGAATCACACTCCCTGCGAGAGACCAGGCTTTGCAGCTCTATACATTAAAGCACTTAGAAAAGTGCCTGGTACCAGTAAGTACTCCGTGTTAGCTGTTTATTATAGCATGACAGCACATCAAAAGGACAAGGCACTCTAGGACACCTACAGGAAAAGTATTATTATATTGTATATCTGGGTTAAGCTTGCAGACCTGTTCACACCCTTCCCCTATTTGCATCTGTACTTGGTCCAGATTGGTATGTTTGCTTAAATAGTCCCTGAGTCTTTTTGCTCTTCCTGGTAGCTGTTTATTTCCCTGACAGTATTTTTTTTTTCTCTTCTTGCCAAGTCTTATTCATCTCTTAAAGATGAACTTGAATTTCTTTTCTATAAAATCTTCCCAGATAACTGCAGCCTGTCGTACTAACTTCTTCTTTAGCCTTTCTGGAACTGGGGATGCATGGTTATGGGATTGCAGGCCATGCTTCCTAGGACTGTGTTGGAAGGTCTTTCTGGAATAAATAAAAGGATGAGCTCGGGGGGGAAAGGATGAAGTCTCAGAAAAATAGGAGATTAATTATCTGAAAGCTCCAGAGAAATGCTGAGGTCCCTGGAGTTGGGCAGGCCATCTTTAGGGTGATGAAAGTGTTAAGGAAAGAGTAATAAACATTGGCTTTGGGCAGAAGAGACATAAACAAGGACAATGGAGATGGCTTTTAAAGTTGTTGTTGTTCTCTGTTAATAAAGAGCCTGGAAAGGGGTTTGTGGGCCTGACTTCCCACCATCAGGACTATAAATTTCTTGAGGACAGAAATAAAATAGTGCATCTGTATTCCTACAGTACCTACCAATATGGTTCCTTGCACACAGTCAGCTCTCAAAGAATATTGTTTCAATTCTTATTCATTGGATTCTGAATGCTGTACACATTTGAATGCCCCATGGGGGCTAAGTACATAGTGGAAACAAAGGAACTTACTTTAATAACTATAAAAATATAACATAAAGAGAATAAGGACACCAGCCACAGATTAGGAGCAAATATTTGCAAAAGACATGTATGATAAGAGGCTGTTATCTAGAACATGCAAAGAACTTGTAAAACTCGACAATAAGAAGATGAACAACCCAATTAAAAATGAGCTGAAGACTTAGACACTTCAGTGAAGTAGATGTACTGGTAGCCAAAAATCAGATGAAAAGATGCTTCCCATCATAGTCATCCAGGAATTTTGTATGAAAACAGCCATGAGATACTACTGCACTCTGTCAGAATGGCCTAAATCCAAAACGCTGACAAGACCAAATGCTGATGAGGATGTGGAGCAACAGGAATGCTAGTACTTTGCTGGTGGGGATGCAAAATAATACAGCCGCTTGGGAAGGCAGCTTGGCGGTTTTCTTACAAAACAGCACATACTCTTACTCTTACCACATGACCCTGCAATTATGCTTCTTAATGTTTTCCCAAACGATTTGAAAACTTGTGTCCACACAAAAACCTGCACATGCATATTTATAGTAGCTCTGTTCAGAATTGCCAAAATTTGAACACAACCAAGAGTCCTTAAGTAAATGAATGGGAAAATAAACTGTGGTCCATCCAGACAATCGAATAGTATTCAGTGCTAAAAAGAAGTGAGTTATCAAACCATAAAAAGACATGGAGGGACATTAAATGCATATTACTGGGTGAAATAAGCCAGTCTGAAAAGGCTACATACTGTGAGTCCAACTATATGATTCTGGAAAAGGCAAAACTAAGGAGAAAGAAAAAGGATCAGTGATTGCCAGGGGTAGGAAGGGATGAATATGTGAAGCACAGAGGAATTTTAAGACAGTGAAGTTACTCTATGATGCAATAATATATATAAATTATGGATTTTGGGTGATAATGATGTATCAGTGAGATGAATCAATTGTAACAAATGTACCCCTCTGGTGCCTGATGTTGCTGGTAGGGGAAGCTTTGTGTGGATAGGAGTATATGGGAACTCTCTGTACTTTTTGCACAATTTTGGTATGAACTAAAGCTGCTTTTAAAAAATAAAATTTATTAAATATTTATACACGTGTAGGTGCGTCATAGTTATATATAACATGGATATATATATAGATATATATACACTTGTTATAAAATGTTATATATGTGATATATATATATATATATATATATATATATACACACACACACACCCATATCATATATATATATTTAGAAAATAGGAGTTGTTTTATATATATGTGTGTGTGTGATATATATATATATATATATATATATATATATATATATATATATATATATATATATATAACATATGTATGCTATGTTATTATATTATTTATGTTGGGTGACCATGAGTATTTGGCCATTTAATACATAAGCAAAAATAATCACAGCTTGTCATTTTTCTTCTGCCTTTCCTTATTGGTATCCCCCATGCATTGAACAAAAGTTTTGGGCCTTCGGCCTCTAAGGTAGGCTTTGCCCATCAGTGACTAAGGAGACGAACTTTGGGTTTTGATATCCCATTTCTTAAAGCATTCTTGCTTTGTTCTTAGAATACATTTCCAAATCTTTAATAGGACCTGTAAAACCCAATATAATCTAGTACCTGTCTACTTTTCAAGCCTCCCCTCTCGACTCTCCTCACTGTCACTCTTTATGCTCTGACCGTAAAGAAAATCATTGTCACTTCAGGATGCCACTTCTATTGTTTTCCTCACCAGGACCTTCATACTTGCTGTTGCCTCTTTCTAGACTATTCTCTCTCACACTTATTTGTCTCCCTTTGTTTTCTCAACTGTAGCAGTCCTATGTATTTACCAGGCTATTGAGAAGGTTAAAAATCAAATACATAATTGCAAGTTCTCTAAGAACAAAAATAATGGTATTTTATATTTGTAGAATTCGAATCCTGGAAACCCAAGTTACTCTGTAGAATCAGAAAAGGCAGCTATATAATAAGTAATTGTATAACTGAAACAGGAAAGGGCCACTAGGATTAAATATGCAAATGAAAGAGCAAAGCTAGGCTGAAGAGTGTAAGGATAGTGATTAAAAACATGGACTGGTCAGACTTAGGTCCAAATCATAGTTTCTTATAACCATATGACCTTGGCAATTAACCTCTTCAAGCCCCAATTTCCTCCCCTGTAAAAATGGGAATATGATAGTCTCCTGCCTGATAGGGTTTTTGTAAAGATTAATGTTTTTATAAACATTAAATCCATATTAAATATTAGTGGCATTATGATAGACTCCATTTTGGATTTGTTGAATTTGCGTGCTAGTGGGATACCCAGTATATGAGAAAGCAGTTGCTTATATGCTTCTGAATTTCATGAGTGAGATTTGGGTGGATGCTTTTGTTTTGGGGGTTATTGGCATACTCTTAGAGATTGAGGTTCTGGGATGGAATGAGATGACCTAGAGAGACAGTGAGCAGTGAGACATTAGCAGCATTGGACCTCAACATTTACAGGATGGGAATAAAAAGTGAAGCAGAAAAAAGGACTGGGAAAATGTCAGGGAAGTTAAGGTATATTATATTAGAAGAATATGTATGGTCAGTTTGATGAAATCAGCAACTTCATGACTCGCCTCTGCATTCCAGATCTATCATGCACATGAATGAAATTATGCCTTAGGAAAATGATACATGATTACATATCACAGACTTCCGAGGGTTTGTGAAGAGTCAGATCTCTGTATATTATATCTGCGAAACTCAAGAGTCTCATGAACGTTTGGGACCCTTGATATGATCAGCTTGTCTCTTGAAACACAAAACTTAGTCATATTTGTAGGACAGCACTGTTCATGACATCACTGGCAATAAAACCATTCAGGCTTTAAAAATAAATTTAAAATATAGAATTTTTCTTGACTACTGGTTCCTGCAGCAGTAAAATATATACTCCGAGTTACATAGAGTTGTGGATGGTTTAATTAAAAGCTAGCACTCCATGAATATTATAGAGATAAGAGACCTGCAGCCAAGGGTGAGGTGCCTTATGTGAAAATGCAAACATAACAAGTGGTAATGTTATCTTCTGGATTGGATTTTTAAATCGAGTAGGTGTAATGTGCCATAAAGCAGCACTCAATTTGTCAAGTTGTATTGTATCCCCTCCTCTGAATCCCTTTGCTGAATTTTAGGTCCAGCTGAGAAAAGAGGACATGAAACTTGAAATACGATCTTTGCATAACAAATACATATGATTCGTACCTAATATGCAGGAAATGGCAGTCAGCTAACAAGTATCCATCTGTGAGTGGCCTGGCCATTTGTTGAAATCTCATGGGTGGACCTAGATTTAATCATACGTAGTTGAGAAAAGTGTTTCTGTTCTCAGAGGGAATCATCTGTCTCCCTGGGCTACTGTGGATGATGCTGGCAATAATGCAGTTACAGATAATTGCCATTTTGCAGAGTTTGGGGTGGGTGGGGGTCATTCACTTAGTATTGCCACGCTGCCTCGATTTCACCAGGTTGGGATCAAGAGGTTCTTTAGCTTGAAGTGAGAGAAATGAACTAAGAAACAGAAAGCCAGAATCTCACCCATCCTGGGCTACGATCCCTGCTTTCCTAAGCTGGCAGTGTTTTGAAAGCCGCTTTGTATGGCCTTTGAAATTGCATTCAAATCCTTCTCAGAAAGTCCTCTGACAGTAACCAATCTCATATGGTTGAGGGCAGCTTGAGACTGAAAAAGGAACATATAACTGTGATGGGTCTATTGAATATACTAGAAGGCATCTTAAAGTGGAATAATACAATTGGTTTCAAAAGCTACACTTCCCCCCAAAAGTCACCAGCAAGGGTAAATTGGATGGGAATGCGTAAAAATTGAGTTCCTTGGGCCTTTTTTTCCACGACTTGGTACTAGTAAATTTTCCTCAATCTCCTTTTATTTTCTGGCTTGCTCTTCTCTCATTCATGTACTAGAGTGGAATATAAACAGCTGGTTCATTTGCAATCCATTATGACATTTATAATACTGCCATCCTCATAAAGACAAGGTTTATTGTTAGGGATATGCTATTTCCAGAGTCTAACAACTTGTTATCTGGCAGATTGTATATCGGGATTTTTAATTTATAATTTATCACAATTTGTTCCACTTGGAACTGACCCAAAATGTGCAAACACAGGGATTTTTTCTTTGCTTTTAAGAATAACAATTGAAACATGACCAATTACTCAAAATGAACCTGCTCCCTTTGTCTCTTTGGGTGAAAATATTTTTAGCTGGTTCCTACGTTTACTTGAGCTGTACATTTTGACAGTGACACCTTCCTCCTGGTATTTATACTTTTCTTCGTAAACTTGGAAATTGACAGGGTATTGTAAATAATCATTCAAGAAGTCCTATTTTAGGAACTGTGCACCAAAGAGGGAAAGATTAGTTGCCTCCACTTTAATAGGTTTAAACCTCAGTGTGTGTGTGGTGGTGGTGGGGGGGAGGTATGTCTTTTTAACTAATACCATGTCATCTTCTTAATCATGCTGATTCTGAATAATTCAACCTCTGTGGAAGTTACAGGGCCAGAATCTATAGCCCTGTCTCTCTCAGGAGTAGTGTGTGTGTGTGTGTGGGGGGGGAGTTTATTATTACTGAACTTGACAGGAGAGAGCTCTGGCAGGTTAATTGCTACAACAGAACTAGCTGGGAGTTTGCTGTTGATATAGTGACTAAAGGGAGTGAAGGGATTTGACTATGCCTGTTACAGCACAAATATCTTCATGCGCCTCAGGTTTCTCAGAAAGATATGAGAAATAAATGTCCGCTGTTCATTTTCTGTCTGCACAATACAAATAGCCTCCGGCGGAACATGGCGACTGCAGCACAGAGAATTAAAAAAAGAAGAGGAAATTTGCAAATTAACATTATTAGAAACATTCCTGCCTGAAAGTGCTGAAAATCAATTTCAATATATTTTGCATTTTAATGAATTGCCAAAGAGATAAATCAGCTGTGTTTGAGGAACGCTTGCCTGGCAATGATGTTTTCTTATCGCATCTTGTCTTAACTGATAGCATTTAAAATGAAACCAGTGTTAATTGAAGACGTGGGAAATGTAACTGCTAGTTAATGAAGTAAATGCATGCTAGTTATGCAGAATTAGAAATCTGCTTTCATGTGCTAACTCTAACATTGTCTTCCTGCTCTTAGAGCTCCCAATTCCAGCATAGTAAAGCTCAGTATTATAAATGGTTGAAAGGCAAAGCAACATTGGCCACTGTGCTTTAATTCCCCCGGTGGTAACAGGATGCAAACACTGTTGTTTTTATTTTATACCGTAAACAACAAATTTCAACTCGAGCCTTCAGGGAGCCTAGGAGGAAAGGCGGCATCTCACACTTCTTTCTATTAAGAAAATAAACAACATAACTTCTCAATCTGTCAGCTGTTTGCATTGTGTAAAATTACCTGCCTCAAAAAGGAAGTGGGTGTGTTAATGTTGTTGAGGTGGTAGCTTCTCCATATCCTTTTAGTGCTCACTCAGCACATAGTATGTGCTCATTCCAATACTGGATGGATGGATGGATGGATGGATGGATGGATGGATGGATGGATGGATGGATGATTGCCTTCCTTTGATTTCTGAGTCTCTGAACAAGGAATCATGACATTTCCCGCTATGCGTGTATATATGTTTAACAAATATAACATACGTTATATATCCACTCCTTGTATTCGCATATATAAAATGTACCTGCCTTTTCCCCTTATGTGTTCTGCAAGGATAGACTCCATCTCCAATTTCATATTATTCTTTCTAATTGCATTTCACTCTCCTGTAGGTCATGAGTTTTCTTTTATTCATTTTTTTAATTATGTAAAACAAAATAAATAAGGCAATCTTTTCCTTGGGAAACAATTTCTTGAAAAGTAACAAATGACATATCATTTGGCAAACTAAAATCAGGCAGCAACAAAGGAGGCAATTTATGTTATCTTATGCACCACCGAGTGTTTCAAGTCTGGAGGTCACTGAGGTGTCCTCTACTTTATATCAATGAAATGGAAAGCCTTACCTTATTAAAACATTAGGCCAATGTAAGACTTGCTCTCCATAATGAAATTCATAGGAGGTTTTCTTTCTACTTAAAAATTTAATCTCATCACTAGTGTGTCAAATAACTGAACATTAAAATTTTAATTGTGAGGAATTTATCATTAACTTTATGCAATAATAATAATAAACATCCTAATGGCTAGAAAATATGCCCGTTAGAAAAATCCAAAGGTCTGAGACAGTGTGTCACCTGCTGAATTAGCGGGACCTTACAGGTAAGTTATCAGGGATAACATGGCTCTTAGTCCATATACTTGAGAACAAAGTGAGAAACAACCTTGATGCCTAATCGTTAATGTGCACTTGATTATTGCTTTCATTTGTTGGATTTGTTAAAGTCAGTTATCCCCCAAAAGCCAAATTCAACCAGAAAATATCTTTGTTTTAACACGTCTCTCTGGTGTCATCTCCCTAGCACAGAGCTCTCTGTGGAGCAAGGAGAGAGGAACGAGATATCCCACTGCATTGTCTCTGGCCCTTTGCTCAATGGCAGGGAAAGCAGCTAACTGCTGAGACCATGGCATATGAGCCATCGAGAAGGTGAATGTCCAAAACTGTGGATTTCGGAGGATGCGCTTGTGTGTCTTGCCGGATTGTTCTTGTTTTGCCCGCTGGTATGCCTCCAACACTGAAAAAAGTGGTCACAGTTCTGTCATGCTGGCCATCTGTACTCCTGTTCAATTCAGTAGCTTCACCTGATGCCTCCTCAGGGCAAGTGACTGCGCTTGGGGCTGTGCTGCGCAGCACCGTCCATGAGAACACTACCCGTGGGGTAGCTAGAAAAGCCATGGACTTCAGCCACCAGGCTTCCATTCCAGTGCCACCTCTTCTGTTCACTCTTTGTATGTCCCCCAGCAAAGTGTTATGGTCTGAGCCTCAGTTTCCTTTTCCATAAGATGGGTACAGTAATATCTGCTTTATAACTTCTGTAGGGTCACTTGAAGTTTATGTGGGATAGAAATTTACATTGCTATGATCTAAAATAGACACCAAGGACAACATTCATAAACATATTCATGGACATGGTTTTCCAAAGAGTAGGACTGTTAAGTTAAACTTGGAAGGTCAAGAAAGACGTTTTTATAAAATGTGATATTGAGCTGTAATGTCCACTCTCTGGAGGTTTGTCTCATGTTTATGTAAAAACTCTTTGTGATCATAGCTTCTAGAATTAAATGCTTTGCTTTTGTTTATTTTTAAAAGTATTTGGACAAAATTATATATAGCATAGAACTAAGTCTCTCTTACTGTTAAGATCAGGGCTCTAGTTATTAATTTGTTAACATCTTCTCACCCTGCTTTGCCTCATGCAGCCACAGAGTGAGTCAAATATAAACTCCTAACACAACCAAATTTTATAAACATCATATATAAAACATGGAGTTATTTAATAAACATGAGGTGTTAAGGTGATGAATTCTTACAGTAAACCCAAGGGTAAAGAGCCTTTAAAAATTAATCTAATTCCTCCTGATACACTTTTCTTGAGAGATCATGACATGGTATGCAGCCACGCTGGCTTTGAAAAACCATCACAAGCAGCTATTTTTTCTGATCATTTAAAATGCCAGTTGCATGTGTCAGAGGGCTAATTGGCCTGGGACTGAACTGGAAACCTGATTGCATAAAAGGCTTGGGACATTTTTTCTTTTTATTGATTTCATTCAATTTAATATAAGCAATATTTTAAAGTAGGTACCAAAAAATAAATGGTACTAAGCTTCAAACTTATCCAGCGTTTTACATATCCAATTAAAGCAATACACATTATTTTTAAATAGTTTTATGGAGGTATAATTGATATACAAAAAAACTTGACATATTTAATGAATACAATTTGATGGGTTTGGAGAGATGCATACACTGGTGAAACCATCACTGACATCAAAGTAATAAACATAGCCTTCACCTGCAAAAGTTTCCTCCTGCCCCTTTGTTTATTTGTTTTTGTAGTAAGAATACTTCACATGAGATCTATTCTCTTAACAATTTTTGAGTGTATAATACTGAATGATAGGTACTACGTTATACAGCAGATCTCTGGAACTTATTCATCTTTCATAACTGAAACTTTATGCCTGTTGAGCAACTCCCCATTTCCCTCTCCCCAAACCCCTGGTAACCATCTTTGTACTCTCTGTTTCTATGATTTGAACCATTTTAGGTACCTCATAAAAGTGGAATTATTGCAGTATTTATCCTTCTGTAACTGGTTTATATGACTTAGCGTAATGTCCCTTAGGTCCATTCACGTTGCATATGAAAGTATTTCCTTTTTTAAGGCTGAATAATATTCTATGTTATGTACATACCACATTTTCTTCATCCATTCATCTGTCAATGGACATTTGGGTTGTTTCCATATTTTGGCTGTTGTGAATACAGCTGAGATGAACAGGGACATGCAGATATCTCTTCTCGTCAAGATCCTGATTTCAATTCTTTTGCATGTATGCCCAGAAGTAGGATTACTAGATCATATGGTAGTTCTATTGTTATTTTTTTAAGGAACCTCCCTACTGTTTTCCATAGCTGCTGTACCATGTCACATTCCCACCAACAGTGTATAAGGGTTCCAAATTTTTCACGTCATCACCAACACTTGTTGTCTTTTGGTTTTTGATAATAACCATCCTAAAAACTGTGAGGTGATATCTTACTGTGGTTTTGATTTGCATTTCCCTCAACAGTAGTGATGTTGAGCAGCGTTTCATTTACGTACTTGTTGGTAATTTATATATCTTCTTTGAAGGAATGTCTATTCAAGTCCTTTGCCCATTTTGTAGTTTGTTGTTTTCTTTTTGCTGTTAAGTTGGAGAAATTTCTTACATATTTGGATATTCATTACTTATCAGATATATGGTTTGCAAATATCTTCTCCTTTTCCGTGGCTTGCCTTTTAATTCTGTTGATTGTTTCTTGTACAGAAGCTTTTTAGTTTGATGTAGTCCTACTTGTCTATTTTTGCTTTTGTTACCTGTGCTTTTGGTGTCAACAAATAATTACCAAGACAGATGTCAAGAAGCTTTCCCCCTATGTTTTCTTCTAGGTGTTTTACAATTTCAGGTCATACATTTAAGTCTTTCATCAATTTTGAGTTTATTTTTGTGCTTGGTATAACATGAGTCCAATTTCTTTCTTTTCCCTGTGGATATCCAGTTTTCAACCTATTTGTTGAAGAGACTGTCTTGTCCTCATTGTGTATTCTTGGCCCCTTGTCAAAGACCAGTTAACTGTATATGCATGGGTTTATTTCTGGGCTCTCTATTCTATTCCATTGGTCCATATGTCTGTCTTTATGCCAGTACCATACTGTTTTTATTACTTTTGCTTTGTAATATATTTTGAGGTCAGGAAGTGTGATACCTCCAGCTTTGTTCTTCTTTATCAAGATTCTTTGACTATTCAGGGTCTTTTGAATTTTAGGATTGATTTTTTTTCTATTTCTGGAAACAGATGCCATTGGGATTTTGATGGAGAAAATATTGAATCTGTAGATCGCTTTGAATAGTATAGGTCCATGTTTATAGACTAGAAGACTTAATATTGTTAAAATGTTCCTATATACTGGGAGTGCCAAAAATGTACACATTTTAAGAGATGTTATTTATGTATTACTTTTTGAAGTTGAGTTGAATTATGGTAGCAATGTGTAGTAAGATGTTCACTCAAAATATGGTGATAATCAAATGAATGCTAGCATCATTCATTGTATTACAATTTTAATAGTTTTTCCTTTCCTAAAATGTGTATTCATCTTTTGGCACTCTCTGTATATACTATTTTAAACATTAAAATGAAAATATGAAGCAATACAATGCTTATTTAAAAAATGAAACAAAGAAAATTCATGTCTAGGTTGCAGTTTTAGTTTTGCTTAAGAACATTTCCAAGGTAGCTGTTCCCTTTTTCTCACCTTCCCCCAAATCTCCTTCCTCAAAAACATACCCTATTCCTTTCTGTTGTAATATACTTTTTAAAACTTTGTTATGGAAGGGCCACATAATGTATATTGTTGCATTAAAAAGTGTTTTAAAAAACAAAAAAAGGAAGATACAGCTTTTTACAAATGTGATAGATGTTAATATAATTATATCTTTGGAGTCGAACTCATCTCTTGTCCCCACCTCCCTTTTAAAATGCTGTCAGTTTTGCTTGTTTTATTAGTTTTTAGCTTAAGAGTTAAAGCTATCAGGATTTTCATAGGAAAGACCTGAAATTTTAGATCCCTAATGCAGCAATGCTTTTAACATTGGTTTCCAAAATAGGTGGTGACCAAGTCTTACTAAAAAGCATGGCCATAATATTAGATGGTAAAGGGATATCTGTTCAGGATCCTCTGGGTGGCACTCATTTTGCAGGAAAGTCAATAGTGAATCAATTGCAAATGAAGACCCATGTCTCTTATAAAATGATGGAATCATTAGATTCCCCAAGAAGAGAAATATTTACAAACAGAGAAATTTATTGACAGATAGCAGAGATTTTTTTACAAGGCTGCTATGAAACAAATAACTATATTTTATTAGGATTAATGCTTTCAGGCATGATTCAAAAATTCTTTCCCCTTGTTTTTTCATGTTGGCATCTGGTCAGTGGGAGTTTGAATGAGTGTCTCCAATACTTCAATCCTCTGTGCATTCACACTCTTACTATTGTCTGATTGTGGGTGGATTTCCCTTCTCCAGTCTTTACGTTTAAACTTGTCCATAGGACTTTTTTGGCTTGTGGCATGTAGGCAGAAGTGACAATGTACCAGTTCAGAGCTTAGGTTTTGAGTTTCTGTGTGTCTTTCTGCATTCTTGACCTTTAACATCACCATGAGAAGACATCACCTGACTCACATACATATAATACATGTGTTGCAGGCCTGGACCTGCAGACTCACAGCATGCGATAGGATAGTGCCACCCGCCCTGTCAATTCATGAAAATCAGCGATTGGTGTGTAAGCCACAGAAATTCTTTTGATTGCTTGTTGCATAGCATTACTGTAGCAATTATTGACTGATATAAGGACTTTGACCAAAGTCTGTTTTGAAATAGCTATTTACAAAGTGTAAACTTAAGCTTAACGTCATTGTTTTCAGTTTTAATATTAGATATGTGTTCTGGGCTGTATAATATTTACGGTTCCTGAGTTATATAGTTGGAATGGTTATAGGTTTCATCTTTTGTGCCAATTTTCATTGTTATTAGGAAAAAGAAGTATGAAGCTCCAAAGAAAACAGACTTTGTTTGATTAGCAATGACTGCCATAGGCATACGTACTACATATTTCCACACACCTATCAGAGTACTAATATTCTGGCTGATTTTTCAGATCATCAAATCTGAAAAATCTGCTATAGGCTGGCCTCACTACCCATGCATCAAAGGACTAAGACTTTGCAGGCTCATTCTGTTTTGAGACCACTTAGTATAGACTATAAAGCATTAGACTGGCAATCGGATGGTCCAGGACTTGCCACTGGTTATGCTTCTAATTACCTGTTCTATTTAGGAAAAAATCTTAATAACTACTTGAGCCACAGGTCCCATAAGGCTATAAAGTTCTATAGTTTTCTGATTCTATCTCTCTCACTTAGCTGTGTCAATTCACAGTAACATCAGAAAATGAAATTCTGACAATACTGTCATTAATACTGTAAGTGTGGGAGAAACTGAGGAGGTGTCTGCAGAGACTTTTGTGGCTGCTCAAAGATCTCTCCAGTAAGACTGATTTAAGAAAGAACATGTATGAAAGATGAAAAGAGAGCCATGTGACAACAGGGAAATGATACTAATAATGCTGAAACTCAGATTCAGATGAAATTTATGAGAAATGATAAATTTAAGATGAGTTGCGATGAGAAGGAAAAGAATGAAGATGGTGTTGGCTGGTTGATTGGAGTACCTAAGACCCACGCAAGAGTAATCCCTGCCATGGACCCCGTGTTTTTAGAGAGTCTCACACTCTGAGTTGCCTCTTGGAGTGAAGAGATCATGGGATTTAGGCGATATGCCCACATGTACTCATAGCTTGGGACTCTGACATTTCCTGCCCAAAGCCTCAAGCCTGCTTTCAGTGCCTGCACAGGCGTCTTCCCTGGATCTGACTTAAACAAGGGTCGGTGGCCAACACATAGGTGTTTGCAGGGGGTGGGCATAGTTGGGATGTGTGGGCTGAAGTGTGTGTGAAGAAATACAGGATGGAGCTAGGGCTGGGAAGAGAAGTGAGATGGGCATGTCATCTATGCAGTCACAGGGATCGGCACAGAAAAGTACTATGCACTTGGTTTAATGCTCTGCTGCTAATGTCTTAATAGTCTTCATAATTTCATCTTTGAATTTGTGTTTCAAAAGTAAAGTCTAATAGGACAATGGAGCATGCATGTAAATGGAGATCATATGCGTACATGCAATATGTATGCTCATTACTGTTCCTTGCCACCCTATTTGCATACCAGTGTCCATAGTGCCTCATGAGCATAGGATTCCAGTGGAGCCACAATGCATGGGCATTCAGTGAGACTCAAAGCAAATACAGGAATGCGTGTTAGGTCTATGACAAAGTGGGGGCACTGACAGCCCCAAGAGGCCATGCTTTCCGTTTGAACCAGAACTTGCTTTAAACACAAAAAGAAAGTACTGATATCCTAAGGAACATAAATGAATATTCTTTCTTTCTTGTTCATGTTACTTCTCTTTATTAGCCAACGACTTACACTGAAAGTGATGACATAGAAGGAAAGAGAAAGACAGGACAATCTATAGTTCCTTTACCATTTAGCCCTTTCTTATTCATCAGTAAGCTGAAGGTAGACATTTTTGGCAGATGTGCATATATGAAAAAGTAAACTAAAAAAAGTTGAATTAATTTTGTGCAATGGTTCCGTTGTTGTGCTAACAACAAAATACATATACATGATGAGCTATAAAATACAAATCATAATCTAGGTGGTTGATTCTGTATAAGAGTTAAATGCCCTTATATTTGCATTTAAAACTGGCATTGAACAATAAATGTAAAAAGGGGTAATATAAAGATTTTACAATATAAAGATATTTGTACTTAAAATTGGCATTGTGTAACAGGGATCTGAAATTCAGGCTAATAATTTAAAATTTAAATTTTTCTTTATTTGAGTAGCAAGCACAAAACACCAGTGACAAGCTGAGAGAATGAGAGACTGCAGAAGAAGGGGAAAAGCTCCATATTTTAATATCTTTAATGATAACTTTTCCCTACTATATTAATAAGGGAATTTGCATTTTGACTTTTACTTGGCCCTACAAACTATGTTAGGTGGGCCATGGGTGGAGGAAGTCCCTTGATGGGGACTTGTTCCCACTGTATCTAGATTTTAACCAGCCTTATTGAGTTCTTATTAAGATATATTTGTTAAGATAAGAAAATGGAACAAATGTAACATATTTGGGTAGGATTTTAATTCTGAATATTTGGATGTATGATATGCGGGCATCCATATTTTCTCTTGCTCCAGACCCTGCAATTATGATGTGTAGGCTTGCTGTTTGGAGTGAACAGTACTATGGAAAATAAAATATAGTGAGGAGTTTTGGTTTTTTTGAGAAGAGGGAGTACTGCCATGGACTGTTGGTTCCCTCTGCCAAATCTAACTGTATCACTGTCAGAAAAAATAGAGGAATCTTTGTAGATCTGAAAAATGAATGTAAGCCGGCACAGAAAATCCTGGGGAAATGGAGATGGGTGTAACCTGGCATGAAATAGAGAAAGGAGTCTAAGCAGGCATAGGATTGGGAGCCCTCATCAGGAGATCAGTCAGGGAACTAGTCTGGAGAGCTGCTGCTTTAAAAAAGAGCAATAGCTGCATCCACCTAGCAAGACTTGATCTGCAGGTAACACCAGGGCAGTATCACAGTCTTGCTGAAGTGTAAATAAGCTATTTGAGCCCTCAGAGTAACCTTCTACTGTTCTCCTACATCCATTCTGAATGTTAATGTATCGAAGGGGAAAGCCCTTGAACGTCAGGAAAGTCAAGGAGTTCTGCCGAAAGATAGGGTTGCAAACCTAGTTGAGGCTGGGTAGAAAATTGTTGAATTAAAGCCAAGATCATTGCTCTGGAGTCCACCACTCCAAGTACATATTAACAATCTGGGTAAGTGAAACTCAAGGCTACTTACTAGGAACCTATAAGTAGGATCACCACATAATTTATCATCCAAATCAGGACACTTTGAGAATAAAAGAGGAGCACTTAATAACTACTTTGGCCCAATGGATATAAACTGAAAATGTCCCAGGCCAACGAGGATACACGGTAACTAGAAAAAAGTACCCCCCACAAGGTGGAAAAATTGTAAAACAAACAAACAAACAACTCTCCCCCCTCAAAAAACAAAAACAAAAAGACAACATTTGAGCAGAAAAATTAGAAATAGGCACTCATTCTGAACCCAAGAATTAGGAAAAGACCATATCATATGGTTTGGCTTGAGAAGTGGATGCACCTTTGAGTAAAGAAAAGTTTACATTGATTTTTGGGATGATGGAGTCCTGTGCCAGGGTATCAACTTGGTGATGGAGTATGGGTGCATGTTAGGTTCCCTGGTCCCCTCAACCAGGCATGTTTATGCAGTGTTCAATTGGTATAGTTATTGGCATAGATATGGAGGTCCTGCTTATGACCACAGAAGAATATGAGCTCTAGGAAATATATCAACACATCTGAGAAGCACATATACTATTAAAAAGACAGTATACTAAAATAATACATTCAGATTTAATTAAAATAAACATTGCTAGATTTGAAAACTAACATACTACTACATAGCAATGTGGGAGAATATTTAAAATCTAAAGCAGAAACAAGCATTTTTAAAGAAAAATATTTGTGAATACCATGAAAGGCTCTTAGATTATAATCATAAAGTGCACTAAACAGAATAAAAAAGAGGAAAAGAAAACACAACATTTAGAAAGTTTATAAGGAAAATTAAGAACATCACAAAGAGAAAACTTTTAGAAGTCTCAGAAAGAAAGAATGAATAGATTAAATCAATAGATGCCATATGGATATCAGGTTTCTCAATCTTAAATTCAGGCCAGAAAATAATGGAGTAATAATTACAAACTTATGAACGAAAGTAAATATGAAACTAGAATTTTTTATCCTGCTAAATTATTGAAACATCAAATCACAATGAAGATATTCTCAGGCACACAAACCATGAGAAGGGTTATCATATAAGAAACTCCTATGAAAACTCTTGTTATGAAAGTATGTGATTCATAACTAACTAACTAACTAACTAACTAACTTCAGTAATATGCTATAAAATATATAGGAAGTTTGGTAATTATGATTTATTTATTTTAAAGACTCCAAGATCAGATCAATGGGCATACGAGTATTCATATCAATTCAGAACTAAAATTCTTGATGAAGAGAGTAGGTATGTGAGGAGCCCAGAGGAAGGAAAAATCATGTTAGATTACTTATTTTGTTTGAGGAACATTATAGATTGATGTTTGAACTATTTATAGGAGGAAATGAATGTAAGTATAGGTCTTTATAAATTGCATTTAACCATCAGAAGAAAGAAAGCTAGAATGTATAACCATCAAACAAAAAAAAATCTGTCCAATGGAAGGACATATCGGGGGGGGGGAAGCAGAATGAAATGAAAGTGTGAGAAATAGGAAATAATAAAGTTAAATGTCTAAAATAAATCTTAATATAAAATTAGTAAATATAAATAAATTGATTTCAATTATAAGAAGAGTATATTAAAAATACAATATCTAACAAATGTTGCCTATACCATTCATCCTTTAAAAAAATAAAACAAGAAAGTTGATCATAAAAAATAAAAAAGATGTACCAACCAATATAAACTATAAGAAATTTAGTGTAGTGATTTAAAACTAGATAAATTAGAATTCATGGTAAAATACATCATAAGATGTAGAGAGATTAGATATACTGATAAAACATACAATAGGTCAAGAATATATAACAATCATGAACATGTATATACCTAAAATAGAGTATAAAATATGTGATGAAACAACTGCTAGAAACATAAGGTAAAACTGGAAACTAAATAAAAAATAAAAAAATTGATATTTTAATGCAAGTTTCTTAAAACCACATGGATCAAGCAGACAAAAAATTAGCAAAAAATAGAAATTTGGATAGTGCTATTAATAAGATCAAACTAAGTGATTCAGTAAGAACTAAACTTCAACCAAAAAACAAAAACAAAAAACATTTTTCCAAGTTTTATGACAGTTTCTCAAAAAGTTATCAGAAACAAAGAATAAACACATTGTTTTAAAGAAAAATAACACATCATATAAAATGTAGCCTCCTATAATAATGTCATGTGCATATTTTCACTAGCAAAAAGATATGAATTTCATATATCTGATTATTAAAAGCAAATTTTAAAATCCTATACAATGACCTTTGAGTTGAAGAGGAAATCAAGAAAACTACTTCAATACCTCAAAATGACAAAACACTATAAATCAAAATGTGTATGCCTCACTTAAAGTAATACTCAGAAATGCCTAAGTTTAAATACATGCTTGTTAAGATATAACATATTTAAAGCAAATGACATAAGGCTTCTGCCCTAGACATTGGGTGAAAAGTATAACTTTACAAAAAAAACAACCCAGAAATTAATAAGTTAAAAGTGTAAAAACAGAATTATCTAAAAGGAAGAACCCCCAAAACAAAACAAAATAAAATAGTGCTGTATCTTTGAAAGAGTCATAGGGTAGAAAAACCTGTGGCAGGATTTTTGAAGAAATTTGAAGAAATTCAAAAGGGAGAAAATGCAAATAATTAAAATACCAAATGTAAAATGTGGAAAATACTATAAATATGAGCACCAGAGTCATACAGTTTAAAAAATATAAATAACTATATGCTAATAAATTTGTTTGGAAACATATGTAATGGATGAATGCATGAAATGGATGACTCTCTGGGGAAGAATAGGGTTAAAATAAATAGAAACAGTAGAAATAGAATATATACATAGATAAACATGTAGGAAATTGAAATAGAAATTAAAGAGTTCCCAGGGGAAAGAAAACAAAACAAGCAACCAAATGACAAGTCTGAGTCGTTTGGCAGGTAGGTTCTATAAAAATTTGAAGAAATAAATTATTCCTAGTAGCTTTTAAAATTTTTATAAGAAAATTAGAAAACATGTTGCAAAATATGCACAGATACAAGAAAAGTAGAAAACTAGAATTAAAAAGAGGGAAGATAGATTTATTTCATAAACTTATTTTCAAATCTAGATGAGACAATATAGTACTATAAAATTATAGGACAATACACTTATGAACACATGTAAAAAAATCTTATTATAATAGCAGTCAATGAAATCTAATCATATATTTAAAAAACATACATTATTTATTCCAGGAATTCAAGGATGGTTTAACATGAGAAAGTTGATCATGCTATTGAAGGAGAAAAAAATACTTTATATATTAATAAATGTTCCCTAAAAATCCTCAGAAAACATTGATTTAAGGTAAAAATTCTCAGAATTAAGGAATAGAATAGAACATTTTTTATTTGGTAAACATATATTACAAAACAAAAACTAAACCTAAAAATGCTTCATTAAAATTTATGGAGAAAGTTTTATTGAATTTCCATTAAAATTATGAACAAGATAGAATATCCATTATCATAATATAATTTTTTTTGGTATTAGAGGTCCATGCTAATAGTGAATGACAAGATATTATAAGTATAAAGATTGGAAGAAGAAAAAATAAAATTAACATTACTTACAGAAGATATATTCAGATAATTCAATAGAATGAATAAATAAATTCTTAGAATTAATTGGAGTTCAGCTAGGTTACAGGCTAGAACATCAACTAAAATATGTCAATACACCTTAATTACCAACAATAAGCTAGAGCAAATGGGAAATTATATATGAAATTATACATATTATATATATACTAATTATATATATAATATAATACATATTATATTATATATAATATAGGGAACTAATATATATATATATATATATATATATATATATAATATATCCTAAAAATACAGTACCTAAATGGGGAAAATTTTAAAACCATAAAAGAAAAAAATATTTAAAAGGAGAGATAGAACTTGTTTATGGACAGCATAATCTCACACCAATATCATTTATACCCAACTATCCTGTAAATGCAGTCTACACACAATGAAAATGCCAGCTCAAATTATGAGGCATTTGATTAATTAGAATTCATAAGTAGCTTTCAAAAAAGAGGTTTATGAATAGCTTTAAGAAAAATTAAAGAAAATGAAATTGCCCAACATGATAATAAGACAATATAATAGTAACAAAACCAATATGGCATATTGGTGCAGAAACCAATATGCTAAAATAGTATATAGCAGTTCAGTCTAGTATAAATATGGTCCATTCCACATATGTGGTCTAAATTTTTTACATACTGTTTTGAAAAAGAAACAAGTCATAAATTTTAATAATATAGTTTATGTAACCCAGTGTTATTTCAACATGTGGTCAATATAAAAAATTCATGAAATATTTTACAATTTTCTCAGCTAGGTCTGTGAAATTTGGTTTTTATTTTGCACTTATATCCCATCTCAAAAGCCATAAGAGACTAGTTAGTGACTACCAACATATTAGGCAGTATGAACTCAAGATTGACCTACACATTTATGAACACTACTGAAAAAATAGGAAAAGTGTGACTTGTTTAGTAGATGTTGGTAAAAATAAATGCATTTTATAGAGAAGAATAAACCTGGATGCTTACCTCATATTACATACAAAAATGAACTCTGTGGAATAGAGGCTTCCATGTGAAAGGCAAAACAATGAAATTAAAAGAAGAAAACACAGGAGAGATTTTTGTGTGCCCTGTGAGTGGAGGTTTCCTTCAATAGAACCTAAAGAAGAGACCAAATCATGAAGTAAACAATGTCCTGACTTAATTATATTTAAAAAATCAAGATTTTCTACTCAAAAAGAACTTCATAATTAAAATTAATAGACAGTTGATAAACAGACTGGGAGAAGAAATGTATAATGTTAAAAGCAAAACAAAATTCTAACAAATCAAAAAGAAAAAAACAATAAACCCTACAGAAAAAGGATATGAATAGGCAATTGGAGAAGAGAAAGTCATATAAACACTGATTCTACTTCATATGCCCTTCCTTGAATTTTAAGACCAAATGGTCATATTTATTCTCTCCTTTCCAGCTGCTCTGTACACAACTACAGTATTAAACATGTCCTGAGAGCAACAAATGGAGGTGCCAGGAGATGCTATGCTGGTGTGCTTCTTCCTCTAGTTGGCTCTCTCTGCAGTGTGACACTTAGTTTTTCTCCTGTGATGTGATTTTCATCAACACAAATGGGGATCTTTTCTCATTGACTTGTTAATGTATTTTTTAATTGTCTGACCCTTTCAAATTTGCCACTTTCTATAGTTGACTTTGTAATAAATTCTCAGAAGAGAAAAAAAAATGGGAAAAGCAGAGGATGATTACTATTGAAGCGAGAAAATCTATTTTACGCTGAAATATTATAGCCTATAAAGAGGGAGAAGTCAGTAGTGTGTTTATTTACATTGAGTGTAAATACATTGTTTCAGATGCATGGGGATGTGACTTGCCTGGGAATCTCTTATTATATAGCAATTGAAATGATATTCACTTAATATATAGTTATTAAGCATCTTCCAATGGTAATATTAAGCCAGTGTGGCCCAGTTTAGATTTTAGGGAATTAGTATTTTGTTACCCTCTAAAACATCAGAGACCAGGGTTGGTGTAGATGCTCAGAATATCCCGGTGGCATATATCTTGCACATATCTGCATAAATTATATTCTCTAATTTTGTTTTATTACTCATTTTATACTATTGCTTTAAGCTAGAGCGGGTATTTTTGCAGTACTCCCTCTAGCAAGTCATTAAACCCAAAAGCTATTGTGTAGAAAATCCAAGGTGTGTGTGTGGGTGTATGATATTTTTCACTTCTCTATTGAGAGAGAAAAGAGAAAATTTGGGTTTCAATAGTGGCAAATTAGATACATATTTCATGGAAGTATCTGCCGCTTAAGGTACTCAGAGGATAACCTGAAAAGAAGGAAGCTAAAGTTGGATGGAAAAAGAGTTAAAAATTGTTTAGAATAAGTTATATTTGATGTGCTTAAGGAAGGGCAATATTTATAAAGGCATACATTGTGTATATGTATATGTATATATGTGTATCAGACTAAAGGTTATTTATAAAATGTCAACAGTTAGTGTAAGGAGTTTTTATGGTTTCTCCTGTTTATTTATCCTAAAACTGGCTGTATATCAGAATCACCTGTGGAAGCAAAAAAATAAAATAAAATCCAGATGCCCAAGTCCCATCTCTGAAGATTTTCATTCAATGGTGTCTGGATTTCCTCTATGTTTAAAAACTTCTACAGGGATTCTGATACAATCACGACCACAATGTGAAGCCTCTATTTTAAAGTAAATAATACCTAATTATATTATCATTTTATAGTTGTATTAAAGGTTCTACTTTTGATGGATAAATCTAATGTCAAAGGTACTCCCCACACACAAAAGATAATAAAGGAACTAGTACTCTCTACCGCCACTTGGTGGCACCATACATATATTGCAAGGGCAATTATTGTAGGAGGCCAATTTAATAGAACGTTTTCAAATTGGAGGATCACATAGAGATCATCTAGTCCAGCTTCCATCTTTTATAGTTGTGAAAACTAGGTTCATAAAGATGAAATTATTTATCTCCAGTCAAATAGAGTTAGTGAAAGAATATGAAATAAAATATATCTCTAAACTTTTTAGTTCCATTTCTATTAATCTCAAATAATAGCCCAAACTTCACTGTAACAGATATGGTATTGAATTCTTGCTTAGATATACTGGTTGGTAATTTCTAAAAACACTTTGAACCTCTCTTTTCACATATGTAAAACGGTGAGACTTGGCTGATATAGAGTATGAGATAGCCTAGCACTGTTGTTAACACATAAAAGGACTTAAAAGTTTTTGGCTCTCATCTCTCTTAAATGACCTCTGTCCTTCAGCTAGCAAACCATCATAGACATAACAATGTTTTGGCAGGAGATATGGCATTTTTTTCCCCTTACTAGGGTTCCTTAGACCTGGTATTTGAACTGCACTCACACATCAACATCTCTTATTTACATTGTATTAATAAATTTGATAGAAGATTTTTTAAAAGAAATATGTAAGAATTAAGCTGCCTGACTCTCAAGAAATATAACTTGATAGTGGAGTCTCTCTCATTTAAGCTATCTGACAAGAAAAAAATATCCTGATTCTTTGTTTAAAAGGCTTTTAAAGTAATACTGCTTTTCCCAAACTGTTCATTATCAAATTGGATAAGGTTTCCCAAATGATCATCATTTCACAACAGTATCTTCATTTTTACCTCCCTCCAGTGAATGGGCCTAATAGATGTGCAATTAAAACAGAGCTTCACTCTCAACACATTTTTAAATTTTGTATGCAAACAGTATGAAGAAAACAAGATCAAGGGATTCAGCTGTAAAAATGAATGAATGATTAATACATGCTACACCATGGATGAAACTTGAATCATTATATTAAGTGAAGGAAGTTGGACATAAAAGGCCACGTACTGTATGGTTCCATTTACATGAAATGTCCAGAATAGGCAAATGCATGAAACAAAAATTATATCAGTGGTTGCCAGGGATTTGGAAGAGGGGAAATAGGGAAAGATTGCTTAATGGGTGTGGGATTTCCTTTGGGGTGACAAAATGTTCTGGAACTAGATAGTGGTGAAGGTTGCACAACATTGCGAATGTACCAAATGCCACTGAATAGTACAATTAATTGCAATATAATCAAAATGGTGAATTTTATATATATTTTACTACAGTAAAACAAATTAAAAATGAAGGAATGACAGTGTTTGGGAAAATTAGGTGAGCTGGCCAAGCAAAGGACAGCTCGACTCTTCCGTTTTCTCTCGTGACTCTCCAGTGTCGATCCTCCGTAAAGAGTAGCCTGAACCTGTACATGACATTCATTCAACACAGTCCAAGGAAAAGTAAAGATAAACACAATATAATGCAGCTATTCCTCTTTAGCACATCTGTGACACCTTTTTGGTTAATTTCTTACTCAGCCATGTGGACATTTCTGTGGACATTTCAGTTTTGGTTTCCTGGACTCACTAGTTTGTTTACTCACAGCTCGCTTGCACACGCAGGTAACGGCATTCCGTAGTTCACTGGATTCTCCAATGCAGGTTGTGTAGAAGGAAAGGGAGAAAAAGGGAAACGCCTCCCACGGCCTGGTGGACTTGGGGTGAAATGGATATAGAGGAAGACGGCTGGCTTGTCAAAACTGAAAATCTTCTCTTTCCTTTTCCTCTTCCTTCTATGGTTCCTATCAGGTCTTCTGCCCACATTTCCCCCCACTCCCACCCTCTTTCTTTCAAACAGACGCTGATAAGTTGTATTGTTTTGGGTTTTGTTTTTTGTTTTTGTAAAACAACTATTGTTTTAGGTTTCTTGTTTTTGGTGAATATTACTGTTTTTAATGCTAAATGAGCTCTGCTGGTTGATGTAGGGGTCTCTTGGGAACTTAACTTTTTCAATTTTCAGGATATAAAACTTTTTATTTGAATTGATTTTTACGAGGTGCTTCCACCTTTCTTCTTGGTTGTCTGATAGGGGATTGAATAGCAATACATTTCCTTTGAGGCTTCAATAAATAAAGGATCCCATTTTCTCCTGGGGACTTTTAGGTGATTTTTTGTGTGCTAATAGCCAGATGGAGAGTCTGGGAAGATGGTATATTATAGTTATATGTATATATTATATTAATATATATTTATATATAATATGTATTTATATATAACATATAATGTAAATATATAGATATTAATGTAACATTTATATAAATATGTAATATATAATATAAATTACACCATAATGTAATATAAAATATATAATGTATTAGAAATGATATTATAATTAATATACTATCATATTTAATATTTATAAAACTTAAAAAATAGTTGACTGGCTGGATTTGGACCACAGGCCATAATTGACTGACATAGCTGACCTAAAGACTTGGTTTGAATGGCTATGACCATCTGGAGACAGGAGATAGGACTTGATCCCTACTTATGGGAACTTAGAACTGAGACCTGTACAGTTGTCCACACTCATCTGCGGGGGATACGTTCCGAGATCTCCTGTGGATACCTGAAACACTAGATAGTACTGAACCCTATGTGTACTATGCTTTTTCCTATACATGCCTACGCATCTTTCCGTTTAAAGGAATTCCTTTATGGCTTCTCCTTGGCATATCCGAATTGCCAGCATCACTACTCTTGCACTTTGGAGCCATTATTAAGTAAAATAAGGGTTACTTGAACACCAGCACTGTGATACTGTATCAGTGGATCTGATAGCCAAGACTAAGTGACTAAATAGGCCAGGGGTGTATACAGTGCGGGTGCCCTGGACAAAGGAAACTCACATCCTGGGTGGGATGGAGCAGGACAGTGTGAGATTTCATGACTCTATTCAGAACAGTGCGCAATTTAAATCTTACGAGTTGTTTATTTGTGAAATTTTCCATTTAATATTTTTGGATCTAGTTGACCATGGGTAAGTGAAACCATGAAAAGTGAATTCGCTGATAAGGGGGGACTACTGTACCTAGCTTCATCTTTAATGAAAGTGTGGATCAGAAAAAAAAATATCTGCTGGCAAAAGGAGACTAAAAGCAAATTCTCTTGGCCTCTGCTCTGGGTAGGAAACAAGGTAGGAAATCTTGATGATTTGGAACACCAGATCTGTATTCACAGTGGTTTGGTTGTAAATTTATTTGAGGTTTTGGAAACAGAAGCCAAGAAATTAACTTAAAGTGCTCCTAGGTAGGTAGTACTCCAACCACAAAAGTAAACCTCTCTGGAGAGGTATTCCTTCAACCTCAGCCTGTAGGATTCCCATAGATAAACTTCAGCCTAACAAGAGCTCACAATGTAAATTTACATAATAATGAGGAAATCAGCTCCAATGTGAGTGAATTAGCAAAAACAATACCAGAATTAGATTCCCAAAACCATTAGGTCTTGAAATTATCAGTTGCAAGAAAGAAAAAAAAGTGTGCGTTTGTGTGTGTGTGTGTGTGTGTGTGTGTGTGTGTGTGTGTGTGTGTGTGTAAATTAGAACTTGAGCAAAGAATAAGAATAAAAAGGCTGGGTAGAATTTTAATATGTTAAAAATACATTTCATTGACAAAGCTAAAAACTTAATGGTCGTGTAAAACAGAAGATTAAGCATGGAAGCAAAGTGTGAAATAATGCTGCTTTTAGCAATATGGCAGATCAGATTTTCTGCCTAATTATATAAGTAGATTGATTCTGAAAAAAAAAATACACATTACTATTATTGACCTATTTATTGGCTCTACAGTAAGTAGAGGATATTTCAAAGAGTGTCTCTCCAAAGAAAAGTGAGAAGTATAAAAGAAAGGATAGTTTAGGGGGAAAAATGTCAATATATTCTTTTCTCTGGGGTGAATAAAGTCTTGGGCCAGCAGAAATGTAGAGGACCTGATCCTTAGATGCTTTCATTAATCTGGAACTTTCAAAAGGATTTAAACATTTGTAACTGAAAAGATTTATTAAAATTAATGACCACATGCTTGAACTGATACCAGAAAAGCAAAGCAATAAACCCCGGAGAACATAGAAGGAAATAGATAATAAAGATACAAGCAGAACTTAATAAAACAAAAAAATGTATAAAATTGAGGTGATCTAGTAGGTCAAAATGATATTCTTTGAAAAAGATTTAAAAACAGATAAATACTTTAAGAAAAATGAAAAGATAAATAAATAATACACAGAAAGAATGGAAACAATGTTGTAGCAGACATTACAAACATATGAAACGCCAGTAAATTTGAACATTCATGTAAAATGGATAATTTCCTAGGACCTGAAGTTTATCAAAACTGACACAAAAGGAAATACATAGGTGGAAAAGTTCTTTAACCAGTAAAGGAATTAAATCAGTAGTTTACAATCTTCCACCAAGAGAATACTAGATCCAGACCACTTGGAAGATTAATTCTATGAAACTTTCATAAATAGGTAGTGCCAATCTTAATAAAGAAAAATTCTAGAGAGTAGAAAAAGAAAAAAACTCTCTTTCATTCATCTTATGAAGTCTATATAATCTTGATACTGAAAGTAGATAAGGACTATAAGAAAAAAGAAATTTACAGGTCAAATTTACTTGTGAATATAAAAGTAAACATTTTAAAATATTTTATTAGTTACCTAAGTTCACTAGAGTGAGAAAAAAGCATGAGTAAATTGGGTCATCCAAATGTGAAAGTTGTTTAATATCAGGAATATATATATAATTCACTACATTTTATTTCTTTAATTTGTTTGTTTTTTAATTTGATAAACACTTATATTGATCTCTCTTATACTAGGCACTGTCTTAAGTGGTTCACATATTTAGTCCTTTAAACCTTCTACTATCCCCAGGAGAAGGTCTTATTTCGCTTCCATTCCTCATGTGAGGCAACACCCAGAAAGGTGAAGTAGCTCATGGGATTGTGTGAACGTTCAGTGGTGGAATCAGGACAGGAGCTCCCAAGTCTGTGCTCAGAGCCAGCGCCCCACAGTGACACTAACATTATAGATGAAAGAAAAAGAACCAGGCATTTACAATATAGATTAACACATTATAGGCGAATGGAAAAGAACCATTTGCTTCTCTCAAAGGAAACATATTTAGACAACATATTTCTAAATATATTTCCCAGTTTTTTTTCCTGCTTTTTTTCTGAGATTTTTAGTGTTTGTTTGCCATGGAGAAAATTTTAATTCTTATATAATTAAATGTATCATTTTTTCTTTGTAGCTTAGAAAGGTATTTCTCATGAATAATTTTTTTCAGGTTTCCCAGGTTTTTTACGGATACTTTTAGAGTTTCATTATTTATTTATTTTTTTACTTTTGAATAGTTGATATGTCTAGAATTATTAATGATTAGCCATGTTTTCCCATCTTTGTTGACTAATTTTTGCTACTCATCTAAAATGTCAATTTTATTATAATCTCAATTCCCTTATGCTCTTGAGTCTAATTTTAATTTAAAATGCTTCCTGTTCTACTGATTGGTTTCTATATTTCTGAACCCAAATGTTACTTTAATTATAAGTGTAAAATAGTTAACATAATATATAATAAATAACACAATATAATGTAATAAAATATAATTTACCATATAACAAGGTCAAAACAGAGCAAATCTATACAATCATTTGAAACATTCTCAAAAGATATTTTGTAAAATTCACTATTTATTTCTAATTTTAAAAATAGTGAAATAAGAATAGATGAATGCTTTTGCAACATGAAGAAATTACATATCTAAAAGAGAAAGAGGTAAATGGTAAAAGTTTAGTAACACTGGCAATAAATGCAGGACATAATGAAAGTGCCTGATATAATGTTAAATAAGAGCTATTATTTAACATTGTTTTTGAAGCACTAATGAGTTCAATTAGTGCTTATGTAACCAATCCATTACTCATATGCATCTGTGTTTCTAGGTTTTTATGGAATTTTATTTTGTAAAATTGTTTCAAATTCTAGGACTGTCTCTTATGTTCATCTCTTTTGACCAAAACAATATCCTCACAGATTATTTATCTGTGCTTTCTGCATCAACCACTAGCAGATTGTGGCTACTTCTCCATTCTTCCCTTTATTTTACTAACAGAAAGTACAAAATGAACATTAAAGGCAAGTAGGTCTTCTTCTTGGAAATTGTAGAGATAAGTCATAGTGATAAAGATTTGGTAATGGCTAAAAATACCAACTCGGAACAAATATTTTTCCAGCTATAACTATGTATGAGTCCCTTGGCTTCTGTAGGATCTGCCCTCAAAGCGCTTCCAATAGGATGAACTAAGTATGATTGGGTGTCTAATCCAAGATAGACTATAATGCTAATTTTCTCTCATAGCAAAATTTGGTGGAGTAAATGTGGAAGTCGCTGTAGGTTTTTAATTAAGAAACACAACAAGTCTTGTTCTGGAAGATGATTTTTCTGGACTGTCTGTGGAGATGAATTGGAAAGTATCTAGAAGAAGGGAGAGTAGTTTAACTAAAGTTAAACTCACATATAGTTGAAAATTAATTATTTGTGATCTATGTTTCCCTTTGATCATAATTACTCCCAATTTATATACATTTTTGATACCTGATTAATCATTTTCAAAGATCCAGTTAACAATGATTATGACTATATGTACTAAATTTTGCCTGGGCCTCGAAGAAACTGTCCCAAATTACCAGCTATGATTTTCACTTAATTTTTTCACAAAGAACTGTTGGAACTCCTGGTCTTAAATGGATTAGAATGTGAAACTAAGAAGTCTCTTAGATATCATTAGAGGACTCTGTGGAGCCCATTGGTGAAAGGTTGGAAAACACTGGGCTTCTTAAATTGATTCTTGTAGCGCATTAGGGAAGGTCACTTAAAAGGATGACAGTATTTCTTGTTCTGTTATTTGCCCTCTACATAGAAACACTGTTGAATTTTCTGGACTCAGTTTTCTTCCCCATGTGTGAATTTCACTAACAATATACAACTCTGTTCTATTCCCATATAACTTCTGAGAGTAAGCAAAATGAAGACTCACAACTCATTTCAGCAAATGAAATATATATATATAGCACAGAGTAGTAGATGAGTAGATCCCTTGGAAAGTGTGTGTTGTTTCTTGTGCTAAGACATGGAATGAGTTTGGAACTGCGAAAATTCCTGGTTGACTTCTGGATTTGGAAAGAATTAACTATAGGATTCTGGGGATGTTGCTTCATTTTGCTCAGTTTCATTTAATGCCCAACTCACAGCATGTTACAATGATTAATATCCTTCATGTAATATACAGTGTTATATAAATCCTTGCTATTATTATTGTTCTTGACTTAATTCATGTTCTTAAGCAACTTGCTTTAAAAAGTAGTTACTTTTTTGTTTATATGACACTTCCTGTTATTGGCTGCATTGTGTTCCCCTCCTCCCAAAAAGTTATATGTAGAAGTAACCCCTAGTACCTTGTAATATGGCTATTTTGAGCTAGGGCCTTTAAGGAGGTAACTGTGGTAAAATGAGCTCATATGGGTGGGCCCTCATCCAATATGACTAGTGTCCTTATTCAAAGAGAATATTAGGACACAGATGGGCACAGAGGGAAACACATGTGAAGACACAAGAAGAAGACAGCCATCTGCAAGCCAAGAAGAGAGGCCTCAGAAGAAATCTACCCTGCTGACATCTTACCTGATTTCTAGCCTCTAGAAGTATGAGGATATAAATTTCTCTTGTTTTACCCACTCAGT
>NW_017731474.1:3196709-3200238 GCF_001890085.2 Hipposideros armiger
ATGCATCATGACTTTTCCGACAACCCAATAGTAAAGGAAAATTTCCCATCAGGCAGAACCATAGACTGCCCAATGGTTGATCAAGAAGTTCACTCCTTAGTGAATAAATGTTGCTCACAAATTAACTGGCCATATCATTTCCTTCCCAATCCCTTTCCCGTGGGAAAAATCAAACACTGTATCAATGACTTAGTTCTCTTTCCCAGTTTTCTAAGTGATGAAATATAAGCTTCTCCCTTTGTCGCTCTATATCATGTGTGACAAATATGATGGAAAATTGCTACCAATACTTCTGATATTGCTTTCTACCCTTCAATCCATTGCAGTTAGAGGAGATACAATTTATGATTTCAATTTCTTAAAAATGTATTGATACTTGTATTATAGCCTAACATGGGGTCTATCCTGGAGAACGGTCCATGTGTACTTGAGAAGAATGTGTATTCTGCTGTTGTTAAGTAGAGTGGTCATATATATCTGTTAGGTTTAGCTGGTTTATTATGTTATTCAAGCCCCCTACATCCCTATTAATCTTTTGTCTAGGTGTTCTATCCATTATTGAAAGTGAGGTTTTGAAGTCTCCAACCATTATTGTAGAACTATCTCTATCTCCCTTCAAATCTGTTATTGTTTGCTTCATATATTTGGGGATTGTTTGGTACATGTACGTTTATAGTTGTTATCTCTTCTTGATAAATTGTTATCAAGAAGGTCAATATAATACCCTTTTTTGCCTTTTGCAACAGATTTTTATTTAAAATTTATTTTGTGTGATATTGGTGTAGCCATCTCAGACTTTTTTGGGATTACTCTTTACATGGGCTGTCTTACTCCATGCTTTAATTTTCAACTTATTTGTGTCTGTTGATCTCAAGTGATTTTTTTGTAGACAGCTTATAATTGGATCATGTTTGATTTTTAAAATCCGTTCTGCCAATGTGTGTCTTTTTATTGGCAAGCTTAATCCTCTTATATTTTTAAAAATTACTGATGAGGAAGAATGTAATTCTGCCAGTTTGCTATTTGTTTTTTGTAGGTCTTATATACTTTTTGCCCCTCATCTCCCCCATTACTGCCTTCTTTTGTGTTTAGTTGGTTGTTTCATGNTCAGTCTGTGGTGCTTTGTCATGGCAGTCTTAGAAAATTAATATATCGTTTTATGACTTTCTTGTCTTAAGTTGAAAATTCAATATTTAGCATCATGCTACAAACTAAAGCTAACATCTAAATTCTTTGTTGTGACCACTCTTCCCCATTCTCATTGCTAGTGATTTCCATACTTGGGTCTGTTATCTGTACCCTGTAAACAGTATTATGATCATTCCTAGGCTTACTTCTGTATACAGTAAATGTGCAGACACTGAATATAGATTTTGGAAAAATGCCACATGTTGTATGTATATGTGTGTGAGTGCTCCTATACTTATAATTTATACCTTTTTTCTATGTTCTCCCTTTGCTGTTATCTAGGAGCCTCTGCTTTTGTGAATAGTATAGTTGGATACTAATCAGAATTTAATTCACCAAAAATTGTTTAAAAAAATGTGGGAAAAGATAAGAGAGAGTGATAGAGGGAGGAAGAAGAAACCATCAAAGAAGGGTTCTACTGTAAAGTATTAGGATCTTATTAATAATATTAATTTAGTGTAAATATTGCTGATGAGCCCAGCTGGTCTTTACTGACTGCTGGAAGCATCCCTGAGTTCTGTTCTTGGTGTCCATTCAGATGATT
The DNA here is from genome assembly GCF_001890085.2 of Hipposideros armiger. NCBI lineage: Eukaryota > Metazoa > Chordata > Mammalia > Chiroptera > Hipposideridae > Hipposideros > Hipposideros armiger. The sequence continues at coordinate 3,198,442 of NW_017731474.1, forward strand.
ACCAGTGTCTGGAAATACTATTTGAACAACTACGGTCACTGAATGGAAAAGGAATATGTCTTTAGGTAATGAACAGTAATTTTTCTATCTGATTAAAAAGCAATGCTGACTGGCTCTTTGGAAATCTCTGTAATATTAATAAGCAGGAAAACTTTGGCTATTAAAAGTGAATGATGGGAGGAGAAAACCAAAAACTTAGGAAATAGATATATCTTGGTTTAATTCTCACTTCTAACACTTATTAGCTTGATAACCTTGGGCAAGTTTCATACCTTCCAGAAATTCACTTTCAGTCTGTAAGATGGGCACAACATATCACATAATTCTTTCAGGAATTTTAAATCAGTTACTGAAATAAAACATATTGAAAATTACGGGTTCTGCAGTAGGTGTTTGAGCTTTCATTTTCTCTTCTACCTCCAGCCCTCACCAAAAAAAGAAATTTTTTTTCTCCTTTTTGTTCACAACAAAAACTTTATTCCCTGAAATGAAGTCATTAAATAAAATATAATCAAATGACCTATTATCATAAGATTAGGGTGAAAAAAAACAGGTATTCATGAGGATTCCAAATTAGAATACAAATTTTCATCAGGCACCTATTTATGTATGGTACTCTGCTGCTTATAATCAAAAATTAAATTTTAAAGACCTAGTTACTCACTTCCAAGACTTTACAGTATTAGTTTACAAATTATATACCTGACCCATATTAAATTTTCAGAATTGGAGACTTTGCCTTTTGATATTTTTGTTCAATTCCTTAAAGGCAATAGGAGCTGATGGCTTCAGTTGAGAAAACGTAAAGGACTGCACTTAAGAAAACTACACATGTATTTTACGTATATGTATTTATAATCTACCACATTTCATAAAACATGTAGCTTACTGGAATATATACAACCCAATATAATTGCAAAAAATAATTGTTTAATATAAACAGGGCTAGGGGAAACAGTATGAATAAAGGACTGGGGAAATGTGAACAGGAGGGAGTTTAGTTACTTAAGTTGTACCACAATTTTGACCTTATGATTCTCGGTGGATAAAACAACATGGTAAACATAATTGGTTACAAAAGCCACATTATCTGCAGGTGCCAGACTGTACATTAACAGTCTAACACCAAGGGACAGCGCAGAGGAACTATTCAAAGACAAGGGTTTTTGAATCTTTGCAGTTTGAAACCTTTCAGAGCAGGTATAATGAGCCCAACACACACTTCAACACTGAACATATTGTTAATCACATAGTCAAATTATGTCTCAAAGGCATTGGAAAGAGTTTGGTGGCTCTGACCCTGGCGTCTAAAACTGATGTGTGATATGTAAAACTCAGGACATACTGCTATCCACTATTCAACACCTGAACAGGAAAACAAAGTTGTTTCACAGAATGAATGAAATTCTGAAGGATACAAAAGCCAAATAAAATGCTGAAGGAATTTATGAGCAAAACAAACAAAGCTAAATTCTGGTGCCTTGGGACCTGTGATTGCACACACCCCATAGAAATACCCCTGCCTAAATACTTGCACAGAAGGAAGGGTTCTACCAAGCCCATCACAGTGTCATCCTTTAAATGTCCTTGTCAAGGTTGGCTCTACTCAACACTTATTGGGTTGTTGGAAAAGTCATGATGTATTTTATCTATGGTTTTCAAAGGTCATTTATTTATATAAAGAACAAAGATCAATCAATGATATATTGCCCGTTTTGTTTGATAACCTTTTGCCATTTTTCAGTGAGCTTCATAATTCCTCGTTCATAGAAGGACCTGTCATTATTTGCTAAAAAC
>NW_017731474.1:3202543-3209547 GCF_001890085.2 Hipposideros armiger
ACCTCATGTTCCCAGTAGTATTGATTTATAATTATTTTATGCTTTTGTCTTTTAAATCATATAGGAAACAGAAAGTGGAGTTACAACCAATAATACAATAATACTGGTTTTAATATTTGCCCCTGTATTTGCCTTTACTGGAATTCTCTATTTCTTGCAGTTACTGTCTAGTGTCCTAGTAGTATGTTTGTTTAAGGACTTTTTCAACTAATTATTCAAAAATTTTATTAAATATCATGTGTGGTTACTGAAGTCTCAGTTTCCTTAGTTCATGTTTAGCTAATGTTATGACAGAGATTTCCTTGAATTCCAGGACCTAAAGCAAATAAACAAAAACAAAAATAAAGAGAACTCAGATACACATGCACATACATATGACACACAAAACCACTCCTCGTCCAGGATTTGCAGATGGACTCTGTGCTGGGGCACTCCTTCCACACTTGGCTGACTTGCATTGAGTTCAGGGATCAGCCCAAGTAAAAGCTTAGAGTCTTCTCCAGTATTTTCTAATCAGGCATCTGGGCTTGGGTACACATGTGGCTTTTCTAATTTCTCTGTATACCTGAGTACTTTTGAATGTCTTAATTTCCCAAAGCATCGCCCCCAGCTTTTGCTCTTGGACCTTAGGCAGTCTATGGTATTTTCATCCATATTTTTTACCCCAGCTATCTGTTTTTGTTAGCTCACCTTGCAGGGTTTGGAGCAATGACTGCTGCTTTACCAGACTGTCTTCTTAGTTAGGTAAAGCAGAGGTGAATGTCTTGTGTCAGTCCCTCAGGTAGCCCTCAGACAGGTTAGAACAGGATTGAGAGTCCCCTAGTGGGAACATGGGCTGTTGCTGCTTTAAGATTGTCATTGTATTAAGTCTCCACTGCTTTAAGACCATCAGTACCCTGGAGAGTGAATGGAGCCAGGGCCAGGAAAAACGCTACAAAACTTTCCTGCCACATTCAGACTGCCTTTTCATTCAGTGTTCACTTGGTTGCTGTAAGCCTATTACTATTTTCCAGAGTTCTGACAACATTGGTTTTGACCATTTCAGTATTGACATTTTTGTATCCACCAGGGGTCCTGGAACCAACCCTTCACAGATACCAAAGGACAACTATGTTTGGGGAGAGTCAAAAGGTATAGATGGATTTTCAAATGCTTTCGGGGTTGGTGCCCTTAACAACCATATTGTCTAAGGGTCAACTGTATTTCTTAATACATTTTCTTTGCTGAGAACAAGAAAGAAAAAGAGTAGGAAAAATATGCAGGGTAATGTGCATTGGTAAATTAAAATAAGGAAGTAAGGTAAAAACAGGTTATTGGAAAAACAAGGCATATTGACATAAAGTGGCCAGCCAAGTGAGGAGAAAAATGATATGAAGTAACATGGATAACAAATAAAAAAAAGTGAAAGCATTTGAATGGATTGAAAGCAGGAAATACTTGGTTCTAACTCATATCAGAGTGTTTCCATGACTAATGGTTTCAAGCCTTTTTCTGGAGTCTGGATATTTTTTAGTCTCAGAAAAAAACAAGACAAAACAAACAAACAAACAAAAAACCATAGCCTTATTTTTAGATAAGTGACTTGGGACGGCTATAGAGGCTAAGTGACTTTTCCTTCCCCAAATGGATATGTATTCTTGTTCTGCCTTCCACTTGAATCAGTATTAGACCAAAATAATGCCAACTATCATTTAGTGTTAAAGAACACTGCTTTGGAGATACAGAAATGAGTTTGGCTAAATGATTTGGATCGTCCAAATTATAGTAAATGAATGTAGTGCATGAGTCTTTCAAGCTAATGAAATGTTCTTCAAAACATAGTATTGTAGACAGATCAGTGAAGAATTGAAAATGATACAAAAAAATCAGGTGAAGTGTTAAAATAAAAGTACACTCAGTTGTATTCAGTTTCTTTGTGTAAAAGTTTTTATAAATTTGAGTGGACATAGTAAAAAAATATGTAATAAGTTGAGAATACCTGACTCAAGGGTAAAGAAATCTAAGTTTTCCCTGCCACACTATTCTCTTGGGTCATTTAATAAAGACACAAGTTGCGTTACTGAAAAAATAGTGGGGAAAAAAATCAATCCGTCATATACAAAGGGCTGCTCTCAAAAACATGTGGATTGTTGTAGTTACTTTGCTCTTCAGGCCTCTAAAGTCTCAGTCTTAACCTTGTCCCGGCATGGAAAGCGACTTTTTAAACCACTTCCTCTATTGCCCATTATATGCCTATTGAAAAAGAGAAATGCAGCTCTTTTCCTGTACTTTCAATCAACCATCTTATCCAAAAATCAATTTGGGGTGTTATAGCTTAACCTTTCCTGAGAAGGGACTTATGGGAAGTTTCTTATTATTTGAAAGACAGCTGCTAGTCTGTGTCTGCAAAGAAAGAAGTAAGTAAGGAAGAGAAGATGTGGTTACCAAACATCCCAATAATGAAGCTATCTGTACCAAGGTAAGTGAAGCCAGCTTTTGAAAAAGTTAACCTGTCAGAGTTTTTAGCTTTCTTGTTTTGCTTTATTTTGGAAGGAACAAATAATTATCAATGAATTATTTCTAGATTTTCTAGTTTCCCAAAGTCCCGTCTATTCGTGTTCTGTTATTTAACAGGAGAAATGGTATTTTAAGTAACTGCCCTTCACCCCATATTATTTACAATCACTACTCATGCCCTCTCTCTTCAAAGGAAAGTAGATCCTGAGACGTGTCCTTTGTTTGTCTTTGTAGAATCAGTGGTAGGGATGCACATTGGAGATTGTGAGATATTTAAATTATGGCATAATAAAACTAGAGTGGAGACATCTGGAAAGATGGCTGGTGGAGTGTGGCCAGAGGTGGAAGAACCCAGATGTGCAGAGAGGGGTCAAAAGCACTTTGTAAGAAGGAGAAAATTAAACACATAATCAAATAAGCTTTGTTGTGTCATGTAGGATGCAAGCTTTTCCCTTTCTATTTCCTTTACAATCTCTTGATTAAGATTGCTTTATTCATTAGTGCTACTGAAGTAGGATTTGCCATTTTGTTTGGAAACTGAGAATGGATACTATGGAAACAAAGTTATATTTGGGTTATCTTTGAATAATGTCACTAATAAGGAATACAAATATTGCACACATTAACTTATGCACACACTACCACTATGGCTTTTTGTTCCCTATTCAATTATCTAATTAAGGCCTCTTCTTTCTTTAAGGTCAATCTCAAATCCCACCTCAAATACACATTTGTTGATATATTCAGCCCACAACGAACTGTCCCTTTTTTGTCCTCCTTAAGCTCTTATTATCTACAAAAACTCATTTTTTTGAACTTAGAGACTGTCCCATATAGTAAATTAGCTATTTCATCAGAACACCTTATATCCTCAACACAATTATAAACTTCTGTGGGGCTGGAATCATACATTTTGTGATTTTTCTCAGTACTTATAATGGCAATAAGTGTATTCATATAAACGTTACTGAGTGAGTGTTGACTAATGTATCTCAATTCAGTAAATATTGTTTGAATGCATGAATGTATTAATGAGGGAGTATGCAATAGGCAGCATAATGTACCACACAATGTGAAAAAAAATATCACCAAGGTCAGGGCAAAAAAAGGACCAGGACTTTCTGCAAGATACCCCTTTCTTAATTGCATCAATACATGAAAATCAACATGCTTTTAAAAGGTTTTGATAGCTCAACAAGAATGTCTAACCATTAAAATTCCCTCAAGCATATTCAACCCTATCACTAGACACTTTTATAGGTCTCAGGAATTTTATTTTAAAAAGAGATTTATAAAGTTTTTATATATGAGATTTATAAATCTCTACATATTTAAATTTTCATTTTTCCATAGGTTTTCTCTATTATTGGGTTCCAGAATNCCTGGTAATTTAATTTAATTAATTGCTTTGCAAAGTGCTTGGGAAAACCCAGGATATAAGAAGCAGTATATGAAATCAAATACTTCTATATTCCATGTATTCCAAAGCACTTTACAGATTAATGGCTTAAATACTGTTGGTCAGTGACCACACTGGCAGAGAGCAAAGCTACTGCCTGATGTGCGTTGGCTCACTCAAAGCAATGGAAAGGTTTTACAAAGTAGGGAAATATTACACAGGGCACCAAGGGTTTCCTGCTCCCCTATTCAATAAATGTCACAAAATCTGATATTTTCACACCAATCTCAGACCAATGTCTTGGCTTAGAATATTGATGAGATAATAGCTTCCCTGGGAAGCCTCTCTAATACTATCAGTAAGTATTTTTTGTCTGTCCAAAGCTGGGTATGGAAAAATAATCAGGAGTCACAGTGAGAGGATATGAAACAAAAATTACTGGTGCACTTAAAAAGTCACAGTCAGTGAAAATCTTGATCTTTTGTAAATCAATAAGGATGGATTTGGAGGTTATAGTCACATTCAGTAATTGGGCAGTTTTGTGATTGTTTTATATCTATGAGTGTCTCATTAGGTTATGAATTACCAGAGTAATTAACCATGTCTTTTTCATCCTGTACCCCATAGACTAACCAATGTGTGGCACAGAGTAAATAATTAGTAATGGTAGCTGTTGCTATGATTCATTCACTGTGTCTTTGTTCCAGTTCCTAGAGCCTGAGGCACAGCTTACATGGAAGATTAAACCCAGGGCAACAAGAGTGAGGAAAAAGTGAAATGATGCAGGAATAAAGGGAAAGCAACAAAAGTTGATACATTGCCAAGCTTCCACAAGGGAACACAACCAGTTACTCTGTTATAAGAAGGACCTAATGAAACCAAAACATGCCAGAACAGTCCACTGGGAAAAAGGAAGGACATTAAATTTATCTGTAGACATCTTCCTGCCTCCTGTCTCTTATTGGTCAGCATAAGATTTATATTGGCAAGTAGTCCATTTGCAGTTGAAAAGAATGTGTACTTTGAAGTTATTGGATGTATTGTTTTATAAATGTCAAATAAGTTACGTGGTTGATCTATTATTGGGTTCCAGAATTTTTAAATAAAACACATGATAATTAAAAATTAGACATTATCTGTCTTACTTCCAAGTTTTATATATTGGGTTGTTGGAAAAGTCATGACATATTTTTTTCTATGCTTTTCATTGTAAAAATGCATCATGACTTTTCTGGCAACCCAACAGTAAACAGCTTCTCCCTTCTGCACAGTGCTTTCCAATTTCCATAGTACAGTTCTCAAGTGAATTGTGCTCTAGATGGTGGGATTCATAGGATGTAAATGAATTGTTTAGATGTTTTAAGAATTCTTCAAAATGCCATGGCTATGGGAATGCATTAAATAATATTTAAATAACTAAAATCACTTCCTCGGAATTACTATTTCTTTCTGGTTGGGATACTGTGTGGTTTGTTAAATTTCCTTTTAGAATGATTTTAATTTTGTTGCCAATGGGGTCCTAGGATTTATTGCAGTATCCACCTTGCAGCAGGTTTTATTTGAATTACTCACCTTGTAGTTTCTGATTCATACAGGATATACAGGTGACAACCTTGGCATCACAACTTTGGGAATGGCAGCGCTGTTTTTCAGAGGCGTTGATATATCCTCTATCAGAAGGCCTTAGACACATGTCAGTCTGCCTTGCCACTTCCCCCCTGGGCCCTTTTAATGGACTGAGGAGCTCCTCATGGATTTTATGCAGGATATCTACGAGGTCCTCAATATTCTTTCATCCTGAATCTAGATTTCTGGCTTCAAGGTAATGCTAGATTTATAGTGCCAGCCCCAATCTGCATAGGCCTATTCTAAGAAACAGAACCTGTATAAATCAGCCTGCTCTTATCTCTTTGGCTTTGATTTCTCTCTCAGTTTCTGAAAACTGGAGATGTTTCTTTCTTCTTTTCAATCTCAATTATGTGCTTTTAAGTTTTCAAAATTCACCCAGAATTTACATGTATTTCTAGTAGGAAAATTACCTTAAATTGAGCTTCATTTGCTATTCTGCTGACATATTTGCAATCCAAATTACTAGCTATTGACTGGATTTCATTACCTGGACGTTTCCAGCACCTGAAACGCACCGTGCTCCCAATTTCCCTCCTTCCCAATTTCTCTCCTTCTCGTTAGTTACGTTTTGGGGAATATGGACGACATGAAATGGCATTAAAGTCAGTGAGTGGCCCCAGGAATGCCTGAAAGCTTGTTTGTTAGAGTGACCAGGGAAGGTTTCAGCAAGGAAGAAAAAACAAAATGCAAAGTAGAACCACACTAATGTGGCTGAGTTTACCCCCAGGATTCCAAGCAGACCTCTCTGTAAAGCTGGGTTGGGGTGTAACTTATGCCAGAGTTCTAAGTGGGACTGACACCATCCTATGCCCAGAATCTCTCAGTTCTGGTCTAACATTGTCTCTGGTCCATTATATGAAATGGAAACTTAGGGAAAATGACCAATGCTTTCAGAGGTGTGTGAGGAGGGAGATTGTGAGTATGACATTTTAAATTGAGGAGGAACTACCCACAGTAAATGTGACTTGAACTGTGTTATTTAATTTGACCAATCAGATTATTGACTTTGCTCTTGAGAGAATGTTGCTAAGCATCTGATCAGAAAAAATTAAGCTGGTACAAGGAGATGGAGAGACTGGAAGTTTACTATTTTCTCACCAATTATCTTCTCCTTTGACCATGACCTTTTCTTTGAGTCCCATATCCTTGGGTGATGAAAAACCCATCTCCATTAGAACCTCTAATTTAACTTTGACTTTTTCCTCCTCATTTATCTATCCCCCATATGCAACCAGACATTAGATCTTAGACTTGCACTGACAAAACATGTCTGGAAGACCATTTCTCTTCACTCCCATTGCTACTGCTACTGTCACTGACTTAACTAGGGCTTTATCCTTAAGTATCCTGGACTGTCTGATTGAACTTGCTGTCTTCAGTCCTTTATTTTATCCCACATAATACCTAAGCCTGCCACCAGGTTGTCGTACACACACACACACACACACACACACACACACACACACACACACACACACAC